>NW_024070186.1:119615956-119968120 GCF_014754425.2 Oryx dammah
TGTGTGTGTGTGTGTGTGTGTGTGTGTGTGTGTGTGTGTGTGTGTGTGTGAAAGAGACAGAGAGAAACAGAAATCGAAGGAGAGGCATAAGAAAACATATTTTTAAATAGATTTTTTTATTTCTCAAATAAAATTGTAGTTTCTTACCAAGAGAGTGTATCTGGGAAATTTCTATTAAAGGAAAACTGACAGAAAATGGTCATATATAAAATGAAAAATAATAGGAGATACTAACTTGAAAGATAGAACACACTGCTAGGATTTTCAAAAATACAGATTGATCAGAGAATTATCTGGGTGTTTAAAATTACTAAGCAGATCCTCTAAGAGGGAAAAAAGCCTTTTTTTTTCCATTGGTACTATTATCTCCTCATTAATGAAAAATCTAAAAAACCAACAAAATGCATTTGTTTTTTACTTTTTAATTGAAATATATTCAATTTACAATATTATGCTAGTTTTTGCAGAATATTTTACAAAATATTACAAAAATATTTATAAAATACTTATAAAATATTGCAGAATATTTTATAGGTTATGTTTACTTTAAAATTATATAAAATTGTGGCTATATCTCTCTGTGCTGTACAATATACCTTTGTTGTTTATCTATTTTATACACAGTAGTTTGTATTTCTTAATCCCATATCTCTTTCATGTCCTCTACCTCTCTACCTTCCCTGTCCCCATAGGTACCCATTTACTTTCTATATTTGTGAATTTGTTTCTGTTTCATCTTTTAGATTCCACATACAAGTGAGAACATATAGAACCTGTTTTTCTCTGTCTGACTTATTTCACTGAGCAGAGTACCCCCTCTTGGTCCATGTGCAGAATTTCATTCATTCTTATGTCTGAGTAATATTCCCATCTCTGTGTGTGATGTATTCCTCACATCTTCTTCATTCATTCACCTGTTGATGAATACGTGGTTTCCTTCCATATCTTGATTATTATAAGTAGTGCTGCTAGGAGTACTGGAGTGCATGTAACTTTTCAAATTAATGTTTTCATTTTCTCCAAATATATACTAGCAGTGGAATTTCTGGATTATATGGTATTTCATTTTTAGTTTTACAAGGAACTCCAAACTCTTCCACAGCAGCTGTAACAATTTACATTCCCACCAGCAGTGCACAAGTGTTCCCTTTTTTTCCACATCCTCACCAGCATTTATTATTTGCAGAGTTTTTATGTCAGCCATTCTGACAGGTGTAAGGTGATTTTTATTTGCATTTCTCTAATAATCAGCAAAGTCAAGCATCTTTTCATGGGCCTATAAGCCTCCTTATGTTTTCTTTGGAAAAATTTGTATTTTGGTCTCTGCCCATTTTTTAAAATTGTGTTGTTGTTTTTTTTAAAATATTGAATTGTATAAGCTGCTTATATATTTCAAATATTAACCCATTATCTGTCATTTCATTTACCAATATTTCATCCATTCAGTAGGCTGTCTTTTCACTGAATTGATGGTTTCCTTTACTGTGCAAAAGTTTTTAAGCTTAATTAAGCACCATTTGTCTGTCTTTGTTTTTATTTCTTTTGGCTTAGAAGACATATCCTCAGGAAATGTTGCTATAATTTATGTTAAAGTGTGTTCTGCCTGTGTTTTCTTCTATGAGTTTTATGGTTTCAAGTCTTAAATTTAGATCTTTAATCCATTTTGAGCTTATTTTTAATATGGAATAAGGAAATTTTCTACTCATTGTTCTTGGATTTAAAGAATTAATATTGTTAAAATGTTCATATACTCAAAACAATCTGCATATTCAATCTATAAATATGTCCATGACTTTTTTCACAGAACTAAAACAGATAATGAAAAAATTTATATGAAACTGCAAAAGACCCTGAAGAGTCAAAGCAATCGAGAAAAAAGAGCAAAGTTGGAGGTACACATTCCCTGACTTCAGGTTATACTACAAAGCTATAGTCATCAAAACAGCATAGTATTGATACAAAAGCAGACACATAGATCAATGTGCAAAACAGGAATTCAGAAATAACCCCCCATGTCTATAGTCAATCTATGAAAAGGGAAGCAAAAATACACAATGAAGAAAAAATAGTTTCTTCAGTAAGTTATTCTGGGAAAACTGGAGAGCATGGTCAATTATAAATTAGACATTTGTTTCAAATTAAATGCTTTTTGAAATATAAAACTTCTCATAATATAATGCTGCTTCCAACCCTCTTAGCATGTTTCTGATTTTCATTACATTTAACCTACCTCTAGCTTAAATATTATGTGAACATGAAGACAGTGGGAAATAGATTTAGGTTAATGTCCTTTTCCCCATCCTGGAAACAAATGTAATTGACATAACTACATTAGCAGATAAAACAGACTGAAATGTTCAAGCTTAACATATCATGTTCTTCATATCATTGTGATTGGTGAAATCAATAGTTTATTGCAGGAAGAATTTCTCATCAATGTCATTTACAACTGACAATTTGTGCCATGTGAATCATTGAGATATTTCCTGTCTCCTTCATTTATTAGTGAACTGATTCTAAAATGAAGAATTTCAGTAATAGATAGATCTTCCCTCATAAATTTTATATTACTTGTTTTCTTTGTTGGTGAACAGTTTCCAGTATTTGCCAAGTAAATGGAAAATTAAAAATTAAGCTGTTTAAATAAATCACTGCTTTGTTATGTGTCTAGTTAAGATATATATTTATGTACATCTCTCTGAAAACTGGCATCCACTGGTCAATGACATACTAAAGGCAGATAAGTGCCTTAGGTTGCTAAAAATGTAAAAGAGCAATAAAAATTTTTCCCTGAGGGAACTTGTATCAGAAAGAATTACAACACAATTCAGTCAGAGTGAGTGAGAAAAAATGACACAGTAAACTAGCATGTCATGTTATATGGTAATGACACACACAGAACCACTCCTATGTGAAAGTCTGGGTCTCAGTCCTTGACAGAGATACTTATACAAATCATGTCACTAGTTTGAGAGATGCCAAATTGGGCTATTCTACATATCTTAGTATATTTTTAGGCTGACCCATTTCCAGGAAAATTAAAAGCTATAAAGAAAGAATAAGTAGTGAGTTAATGTGCTTATTTGAGAGGCTAAAACTGACAAGGTCATAATGCTGAAGTAAAATTCTCATCTCAGAGTTATGATAATTTCCTCTATTTCTTGACAGTGTATGGATATTTTAAATGCCAGCAAGATTCAGAGGAATGTCTATGTATACTTGAAATTAGCAGGAACAGGTAATTCTATATGATAAATACTGTAGTAAATAGTAGTTACCTGCAATCTGTCACTTGGAAAACTTTAAGAGGTAGGCAACATTTCTAACTGCCTGATATGAGAAACTGCCCAGAGGATTTTCAACAAGGGAAATTTTCATTTTTTGTGAAGGTCAGATGATAGCAGCTACTTAGGTTAAGGGGGCACAATATGAAAAATAGGAATAGATGTGTCAAATGAAAACACTGCAAAGTAATACAGATGTTGTGTTTTTATATGTGCCAAGTATATCTTCAAATGCCAAGAAAGTTCATTCTTCCTGTTGAACTGTCAAATCATTCTAGAAAGAAAGCTTCTAAAAACAAAATGTCAAGAAATGATGGTATAATACTAGCAATGGTATTCATCCAGAAAGAACCAACTGTGTTGTCAGTACCCTTTAGGTGCTTCTATAAGCAAGTCAAAAAATTACTTCCAATGTATCATCATGAAAATTGGACAGCATAACCTCTCCTTTCATTCTCTATGACTGGCAAATAAATATTTATAGCTGTAGTGATGTATCATGGATAATAGAAGCTTTTCATTATAAATAACCTTAGGAATGACCAGATCATCACTTGTGAGCTGGAAAAAAAAAAGTTAAGAAATATCAAGTGACTCACTCAAGGTCATCACATAGATTTTTAAAGACAGGGGCAGAAAACAGTGGTATTGTTTTTTTCACCTGAAGTTCAGTGTTTCTTTTTGTATTCTAGCATGTCAAAGAAAATTTCCCAAAAGGAAAACTGATTTTGATCATTTAAGAATGAAAAATATGTTTAGATTAAAACAAAACTTCTACAGTACTTTAATTGTTTACAATTTTCAAAACAAGTGAAATCAATAAATGTGGAACAAAATAAACTAGAACAAAATATGTAGCTAAGTACTTGGTACAAAGGATCTAGTCTGCTCCAGTGATTTACAAATACAAAGCTTTTCTTCATTTTATTTTAAAAATGCATGGCTAAGTATAGTGGTAGAAATTTGCTTAGGCATGTGTGCCAATTTGAAACTAGTCATTATTTGGAATCTCTATATGAAAAAGACTACTAAAAGGTCAAGGTTGGGTAATGTAGACTGAATTTATTTCTGGCAATAATTACAGTAGACTAGAGAGTACCAGGGGCTTGAATTTCTCAAAAATTTATGAAATATCTACAGTATTTCTCATTTTGCTTGAATTCCTCAAAAATTTATGAAATATCTACAGTATTTCTCATTTTTATCCTAAGTTATGCATAGGAGGTTTCCCTGTGATTTATTTCATTATTGAGCAGGTCCATACAACAGTGAGGTAATGTTTTGTTCTCTCTTATCTTCTCTTGACCAATGTAGAATATGCTTTAAGAAAAGCATTTGAACTAAGATATTTACATCAGACTACAAAAATTTACCATTATTTATAGAAGACTAGAACAAAGATAAATTAAAATATAGTTTTTCTCTCAAAAGATTCTGCCTTTCTCTTTGAAGGATTGTCCTCTCGGGGTCAAGGTCATGGACAATGCAGCCTGGGAGAAATTCCTTTGCAGGTGCTTGCTCTGAGCAGGCATGTGGAAGATAAGCAGATGACTTCAATTTTCAGTGTCATTACTCACCCCATTCCTGACATTGTCCTAGCATGCACACACAGACCAAGAACAGCACCAGAGCTATATTCCCATATGCCTGATATTTGAACTACAATATGTCAAAACAGATTTGAAGAAGAAGGTGTTTGCTGATAGATGGCATATATTCATTTTAAGTAAAGATGCGTAGGTCTTCACCTCGGCTTCCCTAAGATGGTTGGATTCCCTGACTCTTCTTGTTTTTTTGTTTGTTTATTTAGGAAGCACTATCCAAACTATATGATATAAGATGATATCATTAAAATGGAACTTCGCCAACCAGCCATATTGATGGTGTTGACCATCTGATAATGAAAAGCTATTCTACGTTTTTAGTAGCCTTTTGACAAAATTTGTTTGCACATGAGAAAATAAAGCACTGGGAATTTAGATTTCTAATGAAAATATAACAGAGACTTTAGGCCTGAGACATCAGGTTTTCTCTTATGTAGCTCTGGCTTTAAATCACATAATTCAAGCCACTCTATGGCTTCACACTTTTCCTTCAGGGTGAAAAAAATAAACATCTTTACACTTTGAAATTCTCTTCATCTCTTGAAACCCTCAGAATAGGGTTTTTTTAGATGTCTTCAGTCTAACTTGTAGCAGTCTTTTGGTTAACATAAATTAAAAGTTGTCTGTGATGTCATACAACACACTCAAGATAATGTTTTTATGGATGTAGTTTCTCAGATGCATATTTATGGAGTTTTAAAGAACCATTAGGTTTTTTAAAAAGTCACTTTCATTTATGTAACTTATGACACTCACTTTCAGCATACAATTTTAAGAGCTTTGAAGAAACACTCACTCATATAACCACTACTGCAATTAAGACATAAACTATTGCTTCTTCATTATTTGTAACAAGGAAATCTATTTTGCTCTAAGGACTAGAGTACATATTCATATCTTAGGATGTTAAAAAAAAATCAGGTAAAAAGATCAGGATTTCTTCATCTAGGGTCTTCGGACCTAGAGATGTATCCATGGAAGTAATTAAGAGTGTCTAGGGACTTCCCTGGCAGTCCAGTGCTTGAGACGGTGCTTCCATAACAAGGCCCATGAGTTTGATCCCTGGTGGTCAGGGAACTAGACTCCTGCATGCTATGCGACATGGCCAAAATATAAAAATTAAAAAGAAGTGTTTGAAGACTTCCTGAAATTATATGCAAAAATATTATGTGAATATACATATGTATATTTCTCAGGCAAAAGTGTTCATAGCTTCTATCAGAATTCCAATGATGATTCCAAAATTCCAAAATTGAAAATTCACTGTAATTAACTTAAAACCATCATAAAAAGAAACCAATTTCCTACTCCCTGCATTTCTCCTTTATATTCTGGCCTATGACAATATCTCTCTCCTTGAAATTTTAATATTGCTTGTATGATAATTATTTATTCATCCATGAAAACATATTAAAGTTCATATAATATGCATAACACAGTTCTCTAAGGTCTGAAAGATAAAAAGATAAATAGGAAATGCCCCTGTCTCTAAAAGCCTCACAGCCTAGTAAACCTTACAGCATGTTTTTTATTGTAGTATGACAAATTTTTGAATTGGGCACTTATGCATGAATGTTGCAGTTACAACAGTACTGAAATCAAGGGCCAAACCACACATAGATGATTATTTCATAATTGGTTGTAACAGTGAAATCTACTTATCTCTAAGGACTAGGATATATATTCATATCTCTCTGAAGATTCCTGCATGTCTAGAGCACTACATTGCACAGTGATTGCTAAATTAAAATAAGTGTAGATTGATGCCTGCCCCTTGCCATTTAGTGTTGAGTGGATCAATTTTTTGAGGTATGAAATAAATATGATTTAATAACACAAGTTGCATTATTTCAAAAGAGAATGGGATCTTTGGTCTTATGGTCTTGTGATGCTTATAGAATAATCTGCAAATTTCCAACAAATGGGCAGAAAGAAGATGGGGAACTCTAAGAAAGAATGCCATGCCACCTAAGAAATTTTGTTCTGTGGCCTTACATTCTTTCTTTTACCTGGATTTCTTTAAAAGTAATCCAATTTTAAAGGATCTTCTATAGTTTTTACCAAGGATCTTGAAAAAGAAAAAAGCAACTGTATATTTAAAATGATGTACTTTCTTTTTTTAAGTTATTTCATTCAAGTATAGCTAATTTAGCTCAGTTGCTAAAGAAACCTCCTGCAATGCAGGAGACCCTGGTTCCATTCCTGGGTTGGGAAGATCAGGCTACCCACTCTAGTATTCTGGCCTGAAGAATTCCATGGATACAGTCCATGGGTTAGCAAAGAGTCAGACAGAACTGAATGATTTTCACTTTCACGTAGCTAATTTACAATGTTAATGTCTGCTGTACAACAAAGTGATCCAATTATGGTTTCTCACAGTATACTGAATATAGTTTTCTGTGATATGTAGGGGGACCTTGTTTATCCAGTCGATAATTGTCTGCATCTGCTAACCCCAAACTTCCCATCCTTCCTCCCCCACTCAATCCCTCCTTCGCAGTCACAAGTCTTTTCTGCATATCTGTGACTTTTTTCTGTTTTGTACATAAGTTCATTTGTGTCATATTTTAGATTCTATATATAAGTGATATCATATGGTATTTTTTTTCTGACTTACTTCACTTAGTATAATAATCTCTATGTCCATCCATCCATATTGCTGCGAATGGCATAATTTTGTTCTTTTTCATGGCCAAATAGTATTCTGTTATATAAATATATGTACCACATCTCCTTTATCCATTCATCTATCAAGGAACATTTGGGTTGCTTCCATATTTTGGCGATTGTAAGTAGTGCTGTTATAAACATAGAGGTGCATGTATCTTTTCAAATTATAGTTTTGTCAGGATAAGTGCCCAGGAATGGGATTGCTGGATCATATGGCAATTCTATTTTTAGTTTTTTGAGGACTCCCCATACTATTTTCCATAGTGGCTGCACCAATTTTCACTCCCGCCAATGCTGTAGGAGGGTTCCCTTTTTTCCACACGCTTTCCAGCATTGTTATAAAATGATGTGCTTTCTTTCTGATCTTCCTTAGAAAGTTGAACATTGAAATCACAGTGATAAATATATACATATGTGTGTGTGTGTGTAAAATTATAGATTTGTAGGAAAAGACCTTGTTTTGTCTTCAACTTCTATGTAACTTGCTCTATACCTATGGAGTCATTGACCCCAACAGAAGACTCAGATCTTCTTTGTAGTCTAAGTTCAATCATGATTCTAGTTGAAATAAATTTAAAACTCAATTTCCAAAATATTGGAGTAAACATTACACATAGCTTTAAATTCTATGAATTATATCACTTAGTATAAGGCATTGATAGGGTAGGGGTAGTGAGAGCCTAAGGAAAACTTTCTTTTTTTTAAGAAAAGAGGTGAAGGAAAGACACACAGAGGTCATTAGTCAGTAACGATAATGAGCTAATATATGTATATGTGTTTATGTTATGTACACATACCACAGGACCTTCAACTGCTATCATCACTGTAGCATCACATTCAGTTTATCTGACTCATGTTCAACTCATAGATGTGGTCCCAGAAGTTGGACTGATTCTAGACATTAAGATTGGGCACAGGTCCTATAGACCAAACCATGGTGTCTGAACATGTAAACAACAAAAACTTAGTCTAACCCAGAGAAGTGATTTGGTATTTGGTGGATAATAGTGTAATTTTTTACAGTATAACTACTATTTATTATATTTTTAACCCATAAAAGAACATTTTATTAGAGTAAAAACTCATTCTATAGCCCATTTATATCAATATTTACCCATTTATAATGCTTTGTCTATTTATTTCCTAAAACTTTTGCAATGGCCAGATTATGTGTATTTCTGATAGCATTTTTATTGACTATGAGAAAGTATGTTCTCACAACCAACTCATATTCAGAATAAGGAATCTTAAAATAATACCAAAACATGAGCCAAAAGTGTGTTCTTATTTCAAATTCCACTCAAGTTGATGGATGACAGCTATAATAAAGCTCCTTACTGTTAACCAATTATCTTATATATGATTTTGAGTTATAAGAAATATTCTAAAATTTTTCAGAAGTATAATTTTTGTTCCTTATGTTTATAACAAATAATGCTTGGGACTCTTTAACATAATTTGTACAAAATTTAAAACTGAAATTTGTATGCAAAGACACATATGTATTTAGGTAATGAAAAGAGTTGCCCTTTTCCCAAAAGTTAAAAATAAGAAGTGATATTGCTCTACTTAGACAATAATATTCCCCTAATAAATGTGTATTCTCTATAACCTCAGTCTTACTTTAATTTGAACTTCAGTGGCTTAATGGACATTAGTACAAAAACACTTTTTAAATTCCTATAATATGCTAGAGTTATTAAAGTTCAAAAATATTTACTCTTGGTGTTTGTATAAAAGAAAGAAACATGAATCCTAAAAATATAACTAGTTTTCTAACTGATCTTACTTACTCTGTATGTATTATAATTTATTTCATCTAGAATTCCTTCTGATTCTCTGGTCAATCATGTTGACAATATTATTTCATCTTCATGTACTGAGTAATAAAAGATGAAAGTGATTTGATTACACTGAACTCTGTATATACAGAATTTACAATATTATATAACTTGCTTTGCAATCATCTTGAGTCATGTCTACACAGTGAAATCAATTCGGGTACTATTTTAATGTTTCAGATAACCAAATTGGGTAATATCAGCAAAATAATACTACCTTTGATGGTACAGAATGAATGCTGGCATAAATGACAGAGTCCATAGGCAATTAAAATCCTATAACAAATAAGGATGGAAATTTGAATATTTTTAAATGATAATAAAATATAGTAAGTTTCTGTATATAAAAAAATCTGTTTTGCATTTGAGTTTACCATTTACTTATTCCTCTGTTCTCAAAAGAGTATGCATAAGTCTCCATTTATATTCCACTATATTCTTTTAGACTCTAGTATATTAATAGTGAACTAAATGAGCAACTCTGTTTTGAAGTTCAAATTATGTAAGTGATAAGGTATTAAGCAAGTAAGCAGAAATACAATATAATAGCAAATTGTGCTAAGTATATGAAATAAGTCAAAGTTAATGTGGTATTACTGAAATCTAACTAAGATATGAAGGACATGGAGCAATTATCCAAGGAAATAGTGGAGTTACAGGAGAATAAAATCCTTTGTGTTAGAAAAGAGTTTGGTGAGATAAAAAAATTTGAATAAGTTGGCATCACTGTGAAATAAGGCATGGGATGAAATGAAGGTGGAGAGATATACAGATGTTAGACAATATTATGGTTCTCTAGATCATTGTAAAAATTCTGCAATCCCTATCTAAGTGCATTACGTGATTATTAAAGGTTCTTCTTTATTTCTTTTTAAAAAGACAAATTACATGGCAAGTTCTATATTTTAAAGATCATTTTGACAATTGAAGAAATGAAGGAATGATAAGTGGGACAGAAGAGAGAATCCATTTGATAAGTAGGATGTTGTTCTTGAGTACCACAGAGATATCATGGCATAGACTAAGGTGGTGAAGTGAAGAGAGATAGTAGTGAGCAAATCGCAATGTACTTTTCAGGTAATGTTAATGACACTTTGAGATTAAGCAAATGGAGGGAAAAAGGAAACTCCAAGATATCTGAGTTGAGTAACTGAGTCAATGTCACGTACTAAAATGTGAGAAGTGGTAGATAGATGGTTATGATCCAGTGGTTAGGCAGGGCATATTAATTTTGTGACTTACACATCCCAGTCATCTGAGGAGGTGTATAAAACAATAGTATGGAATTCAAAGAAGACATTGAGATTCCACAACTTAGAAATATTAATTAAAACTGTGATTGGAAAAAGTAATCTGGATAAAAAAATTTAGAGAGAAAAAAAGGAACTTAGGGTTAAATCCTACAATTTTATGATCCTTGGAAGTCCTACTGAGGGTTGAATCTAGTCATGAACTCTCCATGTGAACCACAGAGTACACGGGAAACTAGAAAAACATGCGCTCATGAAAAGCAAGAAATACATTTTAAAGGACTTTTAAAAAACTATGTTCAATGCTACAAATTGATCTAGGAATATAATAAGTCTGAAAGATTCACTTGGTATTTAGACATTATGGAAGTTCTTGGTAATCTTCACAGAATGCTTCCTGAAAGGCAGTGTGATTAGAATCTAGACAGTTGTGGACAGAAGAATGCATTAAAATTTGAATTGTATATATTCATCACCATGGAAAGTGGGAAAGTAAATTTAATTGAGAAAAAACACGCTAGGAGAATTGCTTTGACGTTATGGATCATGAATTCCTGGTGATACCAATCTACAGGATCACATAAATTTCTTTAGAAATCACTTGTATCCCAGACAGGCTGTTGTTTCCCAGGTTATAGCAACAAACTTAAAAGGGTCAGACAAACAAAGTATTATATGAAAATCATTGCATTGATAAATTAGGGCATTTAACCTGGATAAGGAGAAATGTGTTGAAAGGGGGTGAAAAATCTATTGAAAGGATGTGAAAATGTCAATGGATAAGGTTTAAGAACAATCTTTCTAAAATATTGTACCAAACAAAGAGTTTTCAGCAGAGAGTGGAATGTTTGAATTAATTGCTTCAAATGTAGTGGAGTTTCTGATAATGATAAGGTGTGGTTGAAGAAGTGGGTGAATTAGAAGCTATAAAATAAGCCATCATCAGATGAAGAGTATCAAATAATAGAAAAGCAAAAGTGACAGCTAGGTTTTCATGACAGTTGTTGAAATTATCTAGAATGATGACACATGTTGGTAAGGACAGGGAGTATGAACATGGAGTCAAAAACTTCACTGATTTAAGTTTGCTGAAAAAAGTTGGTATGTGAGATTAAAGAGAAGAAAGTGTGATCTAGCATTATGATATGGGCTCATGGGAGCAGGGAGTTTTAAAAAACAAACATGAGTTATTTATTTCTTTTTGATTATCAATCCATAATATAATTTGCTGTGGAAGATTCCAAAAGAGATGGGAATACCAGACCACCTGACCTGCCTCTTGAGAAACCTATATGTAGGTCAGGAAGCAACAGTTAGAACTGGCCATGCAACAACAGACTGGTTCCAAATAGGAAAAAGAGTACATTAAGGCTGTATATTGTTGCCCTGCTTATTTAACTTATACACGAAGTACATCATGAAAA
Source organism: Oryx dammah (assembly GCF_014754425.2). Classification (NCBI taxonomy): domain Eukaryota; kingdom Metazoa; phylum Chordata; class Mammalia; order Artiodactyla; family Bovidae; genus Oryx; species Oryx dammah. Next base: position 119,628,030 of record NW_024070186.1, read on the forward strand.
ATGCTGGGCTGGAAGAAGCACAAGCTGGAATCAAGATTTCCGGGAGAAATATCAATAACCTCAGATATGCAGATGACATCACCCTTATGGCAGAAGATGAAGAGGAACTAAAGAGCCACTTGATGAAAGTGAAAGAGGAGAGTGAAAAAGTTGGCTCAAAGCTCAACATTCAGAAAACTAAAATCATGGCATCTGATCCCATCATTTCATGGCAAATAGATGGGGAAACAGTGGGTACATGTCAGGCTTTATTTTTGGGTGCTCCAAAATCACTGCAGATGGTGATTGCAGCCATGAAATTAAAAGATGCTTACTCCTTGGAAGGAAAGTTTTGACCCGCCTAGATAGCATATTGAAAAGCAGAAACATTACTTTGCCAACAAAGGTCCATCTAGTCAAGGCTATGGTTTTTCCAGTGGTCATGTATAGATGTGAGAGATGGACTGTGAAGAAAGCTGAGTGCCAAAGAATTGATGCTTTTGAACTGTGGTTTTGGAGAAGACTCTTGAGAGTCCCTTGGACTGCAAGGAGATCCAACCAGTCCATCCTAAAGGAGATCAGCCCTGGGTGTTCACTGGAAGGACTGATGCTGAGGCTGAAACTCCAGTACTTTGGCCACCTCATGCAAAGAGTTGATTCATTGGAAAAGACTCTGATGATGGGAGGGATTGGGGGCAAGAGGAGAAGGGGACGATGACGACGGAGGATGAGATGGCTGGATGGCATCAACGACTCGATGGACGTGAGTTTGAATGAACTCCAGGAGTTGGTGATGGACAGGATGGCCTGGCATGCTGCGATTCATGGGGTCGCAAAGAATCGGACACGACTGAGCAACTGAACTGAACTGAACTAAATATAACTTTCAGTAAGATTATAGATTAATATTTAAGACTGTTTTATTTAAATAACTTTCTACATGTAAAGTTTATATTTTTGTAAAATATTTATAAGTTTTCCTCATTTCCATGAACAATATTTTATTTACTTTTTGCACGTTTTTACTTTAAACAAGGTTTGGTTAGTTCTGGGAATCTAGAACATGAAAAGGAAAAAACAAGTCAAAGTTAGTTAAGGTAAAAACTTCCTCAACGTATTTATTTCAAAGTTCAAAAATGATTATAGTCATTCTATGAGTATTTAAGTTTGTAATAAGACCACATTCTGACTACTCCATTTAATTCTTCTTACTGTATTTATACGAAGGACACCACTAAGATTGAAAAGGTCAAGAAAAATGACAGTAACTAATTCAGAAATGAGATGTCAAGATTGAAGCTATAAAGCGGGGATTAACCTATAAGCAATTCAAGTATATTTATATAGATACACACACATAGGCACACAGAAAAGTTAATATAAAAAGTATCTGAAAACAAATTGACAAGGTCAACAAAAGCAGCAATTATATGAGCTGAAGAGTGAACTTTTGTAAAACAGGGAAAGTGAAGGAAAAGTCTAAGACTAGAAAGTATTTCTATGTTTTAGAAATAAAACATTTATACTATATATACTACTATTGAGCTATACTTGTATACAGGAGAAATACATGTTTACATCATTGATATAAATTAAGAAACTAATCATACAGTTAATCTGTTAGTGTATTGTTCTTTACTTATGATAATAATTATTATGGATGATAGACTATGTTGCAGTTTAGGTTTTAAAGAAGTTATTCTACATTGAAAACACTTTAGTTAGAATACTAACAAATATTTTCTAATACTGTTTGAATCTATAATTTAGAGAAAGAGCTGTAAAGGAAATCAAAGTAATATATTTTCAAATGACTCACTGAATCATGATAATTTATTGAACATTTGCTGAGTACTAGCATTGTGCTAGCAATTTATGTCTTTTATTCTTCATCCTATCTATTATCATCTTAAATACTATTATCATCCCCATTTGACACACACAAAAACTGAGGCATGCATAAATCAAGTTTTATATTATTAAATGCTGACCTGAGTTCTCATGTCCTTAGCTAAGGTTTATGCCAAACCTTGAATTTTGTGAAACATTGGGGATAAATATAATTGAGCCTCCCACCCTAAACATGAACCTACTAGACTAGAAATATTTTATAATGAAACATGTTGTACTATTGTGCCCTTTCCAATCTATGACAGAAACCAACCATCAATAATAACAGCAAAAGTTTAAGTACTGGTAAAATTACCAAATTCAAACAAAGAATGCACCTCAACAGAGACTTAGGAACTACCATCAACAGATGAAAGTTAACCCTTGAGATGAAATCTGTGAGTTCCACAAGGATGACTCCAAGCTTTCTATCTCCAGGGTAAACCACAAATCTTAGTGCATTTTTAATATTTATTGATATACCTAATGTTAAAAATGTGTAGCCATATTATAAATGTATAACTAATATTCCTAGGGAATCAGCATGAATATTTATCTAAAGCATCTGGGTGATAATACTTCTGTAGTAGTTAAGGCATTGCAACTGAAAACTCACATATGTAAGAATTATTGCATTTATTTTCCCCCCAATCAACATGAATCTGATTCTGAACAGGAATTTTATTGTGCTGGAAAGAAATTTATTTAATCTTAAATATAACCAGTCATTAAGATCAAGAAAAGGACAAGCATGTCCTTATTCACCACTTTTTTCAATATCACTCTGGAAGTCCTAACTAATGCAATAAAAGAAGAAAAAGGATATAAAAGGTATACAAATGGGGAAAGAAGAAATAAAATTGTTTTTGTTCACTAATGGCATCATTCTCTATACAGAAAAGGGAATTTTAAGTTAATAAAACATAGCATTTACATTAGCACCACTAGAACGAAATATTAATATGTAGGTATAAGTCTGTATGAGTAAAACTATAAAACTCTAACAAAAACCAAAGAACTATAACATCTGAATAGATATTACATGTTCATGGATAAGAATGTTCAATACTATCAACATGTCAGTTCTTTCCAAGTTGAGCTATAAATTCAAAGCAATCCCAATCAAAAATTTCAACAAATTATTTTACAGATTTTGATGGCATTCCACAATTTGTATGGAGAGGCAAAAGGTGTAGTATAGCCAAAATCATACTGACAAAGGACAAAGTTGGAAAACTGATATTACCTGACTTCATGACACACTATAAAACTCCAATGACCAAGGCAGTGATCAAAGAACAAACAGTTCACTAGAACAGAGCACCCAGACATAGACTCACATAAATACAGCCAAATGAGTTTTGACAAAGTAGCAAAGGCAATACAGTGATGCAAAGACAGTCTTTACAAGAAATGATGCTGGACATATAAGCATTCACATGCGAAAAAGGATAAACAATGTCTGGACACAACCTTTACCCCCTTCACAACTTAAAATGGATCAGAGACCAAAATTTTAAAGGCAAAACTATAAAATGCCAGAAGATAACACAGCAGAAAGTCTAGATGATTTTGGAATTAATTTTTTTAGATACAACTCTGAAGATATTATTCAAGAATGAAAGTATTAATAAGCTGAAGTTCGTTAATTAAAAACTTCTATTTATAAAACACAGTACCAAGAGAATAAAAAGACATGACACAGAATAGGAGAAAATAATTGCAAAACACATACTTGATTAAAGACTGTTACCCAAAATACAATAAAGGACGCAAATTGTATGGACCTAACAGAAGCAAAAGATACTAAGGAGTGATGGCAAGAATATACAGAAGAACTATACAAAAAAGATCATAATAACCAGATAACTATCATGGTGTGATCACTCACATAGAGCCACATGCACATCCTGGAGTGCAAGGTCAAGTGGGCCTTAGGAAGCATCACTACAAACAAAGCTAGAGAAGGTGTTGGAATTCCACCTGAGCTATTTCAAATCCTAAAATATAATGCTGTTAAAGTGCTTCACTCAATATGCCAGCAAATTTGGAAAATTCAGCAGTGGCCACAGGACTGGAAAAGGTCAGTTTTCATTCCAATCCCAAAGAAAGGCAATGCCAAAGAATGTTCAAACTACCATTCAATTGCACTCATCTCACACCCTAGCAAAACAATGCTCAAAATTCTCCAAGGCAAGCTTCAACAGTATGTGAACCGAGAAATTTCAGATGTTCAACCTGCTTTCAGAACAGGCAGGGGGACCAGAGATTAAAGTGCCAACATCTGTTGGATCAGCAAAAAAGCAAGAGTTCCAGAAAAACATCTACTTCTGCTCTATTGATTACACCAAAGCCTTTGACTGTGTGGATCACAACAAACTGTGGAAAATTCTTCAAGAGATGGGATTACCAGACCAGCTTATCTGTCTCCTGCGAAATCTGTATGCATGTTAAGAAGCGACAGTTAGACTCCACCAGAAAATTACTAGAGCTAATCAATGAATATAGTAAAGTTGCAGGATATAAAATCAACACACAGAAATCCCTTGCATTCCTATACACTAATAATGAGAAAGTAGAAAAAGAAATTAAGGAAACAATTCCATTCACCACTGCAACAAAAAGAATCAAATACTTAGGAATATATCTACCTAAAGAAATTAAAGACCTATATATAGAAAACTATAAAACACTGATGAAAGAAATCAAAGAGGACACTAATAGATGGAGAAATATACCATGTTCATGGATTGGAAGAATCAATATAGTGAAAATGAGTATACTGCCCAAAGCATTTTACAGATTCAATGCAATCCCTATCAAGCTACTAGCAGTATTTTTCACAGAACTAGAACAAATTTCAAGATTTGTATGGAAATACAAAAAACCTCGAATAGCCAAAGCAATCTTGAGAAAGAAGAATGGAACTGGAGGAATCAACTTGCCTGACTTCAGGCTCTACTACAAAGCCACAGTCATCAAGACAGTATGGTACTGGCACAAAGACAGAAATATAGATCAATGGAACAAAATAGAAAGCCCAGAGATAAATCCACACACCTATGGACACCTTATCTTTGACAAAGGAGGCAAGAAGATACAATGGAGTAAAGACCTCTTTAACAAGTGGTGCTGGGAAAACTGGTCAACCACTTGTAAAAGAATGAAATTAGATCACTTTCTAACACCACAGACAAAAATAAACTCAAAATGGATTAAAGATCTAAAGGTAAGACCAGAAACTATAAAACTCCTAGAGGAGAACATAGGCAAAACACTCTCTTACATAAATCACAGCAGGATCCTCTATGATCCACCTCCCAGAATTCTGGAAATAAAAGCAAAAATAAACAAATGGGATCTAATTAAAATTAAAAGCTTCTGCACAACAAAGGAAACTATAAGCAAGGGGAAAAGACAGCCTTCCGAATGGGAGAAAATAATAGCACATGAAGCAACTGACAAAAAACTAATCTCAAAAATATACAAGCAACTTATGCAGCTCAATTCCAGAAAAATAAACAACACAATCAAAAAATGGTCCAAAAAAAAAAAAAATGGGCCAAAGAACTAAATAGACATTTCTCCAAAGAAGACATACGGATGGCTAACAAACACATGAAAAGATGCTCAACATCACTCATTATCAGAGAAATGCAAATCAAGACCACAATGAGGTACCATTTCACACCAGTCAGAATGGCAGAGATCCAAAAGTCTGCAAGCAATAAATGCTGGAGAGGTGTGGAGAAAAGGGAACCCTCTTACACTGTTGGTGGGAATGCAAACTAGTACAGCCACTATGGAGAACAGTGTGGAGATTCCTTAAAAAATTGCAAATAGAACTGCCATATGACCCAGCAATCCCACTGCTGGGCATACACATCAAGGAAACCAGAATTGAAAGAGACACATGTACCCCAATGTTCATCGCAGCACTGTTTATAATAGCCAGGACATGGAAGCAACCTAGACGTCCATCAGCAGATGAATGGATAAGAAAGCAGTGGTACATATACACAATGGAGTATTACTCAGCCATTAAAAAGAATACATTTGAATCAGTTCTAATGAGATGGATGAAACTGGAGCCGATTATACAGAGTGAAGTAAGCCAGAAAGAAAAACACCAATACAGTATACTAACACATATATATGGAATTTAGAAAGATGATAATGATAACCCTGTATGCAAGACAGCAAAAGAGACACAGATGTGTATGTGGGAGAGGGAGAGCGTGAGATGATTTGGGAGAATGGCACTGAAACATGTATACCATCATGTAAGAAATGAATCGCCAGTCTATGTTCGATACAGGATACAGGATGCTTGGGGCTGGTGCATGGGCATGATCCAGAGAGATGATATGGGGTGGGAGGTGGGAGGCGGGTTCAGGATTAGGAACTCATGTACACCCATGGAGGATTCATGTCAATGTATGGCAAAACCAATAGAGTATTGTAAAGTAAAATAAAGTAAAAATAAAAATTAAAAAAAAAAGAAGCGACAGTTAGAACCAGACATGAAAAATAGACTGGTTCAAACTTGGGAAAGGAGTATGTCAATGCTGTATATTGTCACCCTGCTTATTTACGTTACATGCAGAGTACATCGCACAAGCTGGCATCAAGATTGCCAGGAGAAACATCAATAACCTCAGCTATGCAGACTACACTACCCTTATGGCAGAAAGCAAAGAGGAACTAAAGCAAAGAGGAGCTTCTTGATGAAAGTGAAAGAGGAGAGTAAAAAGACTGGCTTAAAACTCGATTCAAAAAAACAAAGATCATGGCATCCGGTCCCATCACTTCTTGGCAAATAGATGGAGAAACAATGGAAACAGTGAGAGACTTTTCCTGGGCTCCAAAATCACTGCAGATGGTGACTGCAACCATGAAATTAAAAGACACTTGTTCCTTGGAAGAAAAGCTATGATCAATCTAGATAGCATATTAAAAAGAAGAGACATTACTTTGCCGATAAAAGTCCATCTAGTCAAAGCTATGGTTTTTCCAGTGGTCATGTATGGATGTGAAAGTTGGACTATAAAGAAAGCTGAGTGCCAAAGAATTGATGCTTTTGAACTGTGGGGTTGGAGAAAACTCTTGAGAGTCCATTGAACTGCAAGAAGACCAAACCAGTCAAACCTAAAGGAAATTAGTCCTGAATATCCTTTGGTAGGACTGAAGCTGAAGCTGAAGCTCCATTACTTTGGCCACCTGATGTGAAGAGCTGACTGACTAGAAAGGACCCTGATTCTGGGAAACATTGAAGCAGAAGGAGAAGGGGATGACAGAGGGTGAGATGGTTGGATGGCATCACCAACTCAATGGACTTGAGTATGAGCAAGGTCTGGGAGTTGGTGATAGACAGGGAAGCATGGTGTGCTATAGTCCATGGGGTCTCAAAGAGTCAGACGTGACTGAGTGACTGAACTGAACTGAATAATCCAAAACATATAAAGGACTCTTTAAAACTCAACAATAAAAATAAAACAATTGAAGAATCAGACAGTATAGGAGAAATCTTGTAATTTCTGCTCAATATGCCTGTAAATGTAAAACTGCTTTAAAAATATAGTTTAAAATTAGGTGAAGAATATGAATAAAGATTTCTCCAAAGAAGATATACAAATGACCATTAAGCACATGAAAAAATGCTGATCATCATGAAACAGTATGATGAACGAGGGAGGGAAACAACGTGGTGGAATAAGGAGATCCTGAGCTTGCTTCCTCTTACAGATACATCAATACTGAAGGCACATATAGAGCGACTATGCCTGGAAACAACCTGAACACTAGCAGAAAAGATTTTCCTCAACCAAGGACAAAAGCAACAAGATACACAGACAAAGTGGGAGGAGTGGGGATAAAATATGACTGGGGCCCACACCCCTAGGGCTGCAACGCATTGGTGGATGGAGCATGGCAGTCATAGAGGTCCACCCTGAGGAACAAGGGCTTCAAACCTCATACTAGGCTCAGCAGCTTGAACCTGCAGTGAGAAGACGAGCTACTATAACAGCTGGCTTTGAAAACCAACAAGGCTTACTCTGGTCGAGCCAGAGGTCTGTAGGAAACTGAAATTCTGTTCTAAAAGGGGATGCACAAGAACCTACTTGCTCCAATTCCTAGTACAGAGGCAGCAACCTAAGTCACACATAGAGAATCACTGCTAATTTAGGGTATGCATCTGAAGGGTAGGGATCTACAGGAATGTTATTCAGGTTTGGAGGCACTGGCTTGGCCAGTTTGTTTTTGCTTTGTTTTTTATTTTAGCTCACCTTCTACCTACCTGGCCTGAGTACCCAGGTACCCAGTAACAAATGTACCTTACTCCTCATCTACCTTACTAGCACTGTTCCCCCACTCCAGATTAAATGTGGACCCACCTCAGCTGGTGCTTCTCCAAAGCAACCTGCAACTCTGGAGGCTTGCCTGGCACACCAGAGCTCCCACAACAGTTTCAGCCAGGGCTTACACCTATCCATGGAAGGTACCAACCTCTCACACTAGTGCACTGCCAGCAATCATGGCTCAGCCAGAATAGGAGGACACATGCAACCCCCATAGATGACAACCTTGAGCATCTGACTCTTGCAACCAGGAAAAACTGCACTACTGGGCCTGCAGGAAACCTGTCTATGTAAAATCACTCCTTCATACTGAGAGATATAGCATATCAGTTCATACACAAGAAACAAACATAGATAGTTAGGCAAAATGAGACCACAGAATATGTCCCAGGCAAGAGAACAAGACAAAATCTCGGAAAAAGAAGCAAGGAAAATGGAGTTAAGTATTCCAACAAGGAGTCCCTTATAATGGTCATAAAAATGCTAATCAAAATCAGGAGAAGAAGGGAGGGGCACAGTGAAAACTTCAACAAAGTGATAGAAAGTATTAATAAAGAGCCAATCAGAGCTGAATAATACAATAACTGAAATGACAAATGCACTAGGGAAAACCTACAGCAAATTAAATGATACTGAAAATGACTCAATGATCTTGAATGTAGGGTAGTGGAAACCATCCTGTTGGAACAGCAAAGAAAGTACAGTTTAAAGGACTTATAAGTCATTAAGCATTCTAACATCTGCATTGTATGGATCGCAGGAGGAGTGAGAGAGGAAAGGGGATCAAAGGCATATTTGAAGGAATAATGGCAGAAAACTTCCTGTATCAGGTCCAGTAAACAGGTATCTGTACTGTCGTGCAATACATCCTTATAGTTTATCTTACACCCAGTAGTGCCATATGGCATGCAGGATTTTAGTTGAACCCATGTGGTAGAGTGTTAATTACTGAAATGCTAGGGGAGTCCCAATCAGCAGACTTTTTTTTGTTAATCACTATGTTGTACAACTATGTACACTATGTTTCAAATCCTGAAAGATGATGCTGTGAAAGTGCTGCACTCAATATGCCAGCAAATCTGGAAAACTCAGCAGTGGCCACAGGACGGGAAAAGGTCAGTTTTCATTCCAATCCCAAAGAAAGGCAATGCCAAAGAATGCTCAAACTGCCTCACAATTGCACTCATCTCACACACTAATAAAGTAATGCTCAAAATTCTCCAAGCCACGCTTCAGCAATATGTGAACTATGAAATTCCAGATGTTCAAGCTGGTTTTAGAAAAGGCAGAAGAACCAGAGATCAAATTGCCAACATCCGCTGGATTGTGGAGAAAGCAAGAGAGTTCCAGAAAAACATCTATTTCTGCTTTATTGACTATGCCAAAGCCTTTGACTGTGTGGATCACAATAAACTGTGGGAAATTCTGAAAGAGACAGGAAAACCAGACCACCTGATCTGCCTCTTGAGAAACCAGTATACAGGTCAGGAAGCAACAGTTAGAACTGGACATGGAACAACAGACTGGTTCCAGATAGGAAAAGGAGTACGTCAAGGGTGTATATGGTCACCCTGCTTATTTAACTTCTATGCAGAGTACATAATGAGAAACGCTGGGCTGGAGGAAGTGCAAGCTGGAATCAAGATTGCCGGGAGAAATATCAATAACCTCAGATATGCAGATGACACCACCCTTATGGCAGAAAGTGAAGAGGAACTAAAAAGCCTCTTGATGAAAGTGAAAGAAGAGAGTGAAAAAGTTGGCTTAAAACTGAACATTCAGAAAACGAAGATCATGGCATCCGGTCCCATCACTTCATGGGAAATAGATGGGGAAACAGTGGAAACAGTGTCAGACTTTATTTTTCTGGGCTCCAAAATCACTGCAGATGGTGACTGCAGCCATGAAATTAAAAGATGCTTACTCCTTGGAAGGAAAGTTATGACCAACCTAGATAGCCTATTCATAAGCAGAGACATTACTTTGCCAACAAAGGTCTGTCTAGTCAAGGCTATGGTTTTTCCAGTGGTCATGTATGGATGTGAGAGTTGGACTGAGAAGAAAGCTGAGTGCCAAAGAATTGGTGCTTTTGAACTGTGGTGTTGGAGAAGACTCTTTAGAGTCCCTTGGACTGCAAGGAGATCCAACCAGTCCATTCTAAGGGAGATCAGCCCTGGGATTTCTTTGGAAGGAATGATGCTAAAGCTGAAACTCCAGTACTTTGGCCATCTCATGCGAAGAGTTGACTCATTGGTAAAGACTCTGATGCTGGGAGGGATTGGGGCTAGGAGGAGAAGGGGAAGACAGAGGATGAGATGGCTGGATGGCATCACCAACTTGATGGACGTGAGTTTGAATGAACTCCGGGAGTTGGTGATAGACAGGGAGGCCTGGAGTGCTGCAGTTCACGGGGTCGCAAAGAGTCAAACATGACTGAGCAACTGAACTGAACTGAACTGATGTTGTACAACTCAAACTAAAATAATATTTTATGACAGTTATAATTTAATTAAAAAATCAAAATGACAATGAGATACCCAATAGGATGGCTATAATTAAAAATAAAAATAATAGTGAAGAAATGAACCCTCATATATAAAGAAAATATAAAATTGTGTAATCACTCCGAAAAACTTTTTGACAGTTCCTCAAAGTGTTAAACATAGCATCACTATATAACCCACCATTTCACTTGCAAATATCCAAGAGTAATGAAAGCATGTCTATGCAAACACTCACACAAGAATGCTCACAATATCATTATTTGTCATAGCCAAAGAATGGACCTAATTCAAATGTCCATCAAATGATGAAAGACTAAACAAAATGTGGTATATCCATATACTAGAATATTATTTAGCAGCAAAAAATATAAAATATTTATACATTCTACAACATGGATGGACCTTTAAAACATGATGCTAAGTGGAGGAAGCTAGTTACAATGAAGTAATATGTTATATTATTTCATTTACACAAAATGTGCAAAGACTACAGATCTATAAAGAAAGATTAATGGTTATCAGAAACTAGAGTTGGGGTTAGGAATTGGGAATGATCAATAATAGAAACGGTTTCTTTTGGGGCTGATTAAAATATTCTTAAATTAGATGGTGGTAATAGTTGCACACCTCTGTGAACATGTTAAAAACCTTAAATGGATGGCTTTATGGTGTGTGAATTATATCCTCTATAAAGGTGTTAAAGAAGTGATCCAAAGGCCTTAAAAGATACCTCACCAAAAATGATATACAGTTGGCAAATAAGTAAATGAAATGGTGCTTGGCATCATATGTTATCAGGGAAATGCAAATTAAAACAGCAATGAGCTACCGCTGTACACCTACTAGAATGACCAAAGTCCAGACCACTGACAGCATCAAATGCTGCTAAGATGTGGAGCAATAGCAGTTTTCATTCACTGATGGTGGGAATGCAATAGAGAGACCTCTCTAACCTAAGGTTCTAGGGTTACTGATGACATGTCTGATGTTAGAGCACTCAACAGCTCTCTGGCTTGAATTTGCAGGGTTTTGCTTGGGTCGTGAGAATCTTGGGTGAGATTCATATACCCTGATTTAGGGTCTAGCTTCTATAGGTCTTATTTTCTTCCAGATCTTTCCATGTTCATGGGGTTCCCTGACCAGACATGTAACCCTGATCATTTTAAGTTCTTTTCTAACATTTGAGCACATTGCCATTGCCCCTCCTAGTCTGAGTTGCCCAGCACAGAGCTCAGTGTGCCCAGACATTTATAAAAGAAGACAAGCACATTTGATTTCAAGCAGCATTTTTGTTCCCCTTCTAAATTTCCTAAGGAAAAAAAAAAATGAAAATGTCTGCTTATCTGCTTGAGCCTCTTTTCTCAGCAGGTCTTTAATTTAAAAAAAAAAAAAAAAGGCACCCAGAACATCAGCAGCTTTTGAAAGCTAGAGCTCAATATACAGAATGAAGAGGTCATTTGACTTAAGTATTACTTCAAGTGGTAAAGAATTCCAAATGGCTTGAACTTTTAGGTGTGACTGTCACTGCTAATTAAACCTGACTAAATTAAACCATATAATTTTCAAAGTCCCTTTGGAATGATCTCACATTGGTTCTTTAAAGAAAGGCAGGAATCAGGGGGATAAAGTGAGTGGTTATATTTTGCAGCTGGGAAGAATTGCACAGATTTACTTCTCAAAATATGAACCTGGGTTTTCTAACTCTCCTGAAGAGTGCTTTATACTAACTCTCACTGATTTTGAATTAAAAATAAAGTCCAGCCTTTAGAGGAAAATCAAAATAGCTTCAACTATGTCTTTGTTGTTCTTCTAAGATGCTTGTTAAACAGTCCAGTCCTCCTTTTAGCATATCAAGAATTCAGGCTTAATGTATCTAATTCCAAAATCTCTTCAATCAGTCAACAAGCTTGCTTTAGGAGCAGTATTTTCTCTCATTTAGAATTTTAGATTCTGGGTGGGAAATATTTCTACTGTGATCTCTGTTTTACAACTATGAGAGCGCCTCAATTCCCACACCACCACTTGGACATTCCTTGTATTGTAAGCAACATCTGGAAATCATTGCACGACCATTATTAGCTAATCATTTGAAGATCCCTGGTAAGAAAAAGGGAAAACACTTTCTATTACCAAACTAAGCATTCTGTCTAAACCATTGGGAGCAATGGATGAAATTCTTAATAATGAGAAACAGGTTGTATTATTACTAAAGAATTATTAAGTCTTCAGTCAAGCCTGCTTAGAAATAAATCAGAAGTTCCTCATTCCTGTTCTCACTCTCTTCTCTCTACTTTACTTCTTGTTTCAATTTCGATTTTTCAGACATGAATATAAAAATCAATAATAATTACAAATACACAAATTTGCATGTTACAGTTTTTGAGTTAAATAAGCTTAGCAAGTGTTGGTGTACTTGCGTTAAAGTTGAATTTGATTATCAGAATACTGACACTTAGAAATTCATTTAATAATGATAAGCATAAAGACAATAAAATATATTTGATAGCTTTTGACTAAAATTGTAGAGGATAATGGCATGTGCTTATCCACAGACTGTTTTTTTTCCTGTTAAATCTATTGATTGTAATCATGTTTACAGTTGAGATACTGCCAAAAGTACATGATTGTTGAGGAGCTGCAGTTTTGCCACTGATTCATAAATCATAAGCATCAACCTTTTGATAATAAGGACTTTCATTTTTCACATTGAATGTTGTATAAAACTTTATACTTATTAGTGGAGTTGTAACTGTATCATCTAAATAGGTCAAAGAAAAAATAAGAATCTCAACACATAATGTGACTGCTTCAGAAAGATAAATACCTCAGTCATTCTATAATTGAAGGTTTCAGCATTCATTAGAAATATTTCCACATAGATTTTAAGATGAACAAGTAAAGTAAGCAAATGTGATAAATCAGAAAATGTTTTTGATTTGTAAGTGGGTTTATTTAGTAAAACAATGAAATTCTCAACCCCCAAATCATTTGGCATTGTGTACATTTTGAATCATTTGCATTAGAACTGAAATCTACCTGATTTTACACATTTTAGACTATAAAACTTTTATCATACTAGTTTATATCTGGGGGATAGATTTCTTTTTTACAAACTAAGCATGCTGATATACATTTCCAAGTCATACAGAATTTATATAACCTCTAGAAAATAGAAACTGAATCAAGTTTAAAAGTCAACCAAGTACTTATTAAACTATACTATACAGAATAAAATGTTTAGCATACTAAATGTATTTATTGCTGTTCTGTTGCTCAGTTGTGTCTGAATCTTCGAGACCCCCACAGACTGCAGCACGCCAGGCTTCCTTGTCCATCACCATCTCATGTAGCTTACTCAAACTCATGTCCATTTTGTCAGTGATTCCATCCAACCATCTCATCCTCTGTCATCCCGTTCTCCTCCTGCTGTCTATCTTTCCCAGCATCAGGGTCTTTCTCAGTTAGTTGGCTCTTCACATTGGGTGGCTGAAGTATCGGAGCTTCAGCTTCAGCATCAGTCCATCCAATGGATATTCAGGGTTAATTTCTTTTAGGATTGACTGGTTTGATCTCCTTGCAGTTCAAGGGACTCAGAGGCTTCTCCAACACCACAGTTTGAAAGCATGAATTCTTTGCCACTCAACCTTTAGGGTCCAACTCTCACATATCTTGAGGTCAAATAAATGGTTCAAAAGCTAGTTGATTTTAACTATCATATCTGTTCAGTGTTACTTGGAATCTATTCAGTGTCAAGTGAATCCAAATGATTGGTTTGGGAGACATATGTTTTTGCTGAGTGATGATACAGGAAGACTTGTGTTTCTACAACCAAAGACACACATTCATGCAACACACACTCGCACATGTATATACATGTGTGTGTATTTATGTATGAATGTATATTTATATCTGTATATACAGTTACAGACACAAACACATACTTCTCATCTTCACCAGTGTACATCAAAATGAAAGGTTCATCTTCCTAGATGTAAGCCGTTTATGAGCTTATTTTATTAAATAAATGTATACTAGTATACAAATCGGAGAAGGCAATGGCACCTCACTCCAGTACTCTTGCCTGGAAAATCCCATGGACGGAGGAGCCTAGTGGGCTGCAGTCCATGGGGTCACTAAGAGTCGGACACGACAGAGACTTCACTTTCACTTTTCACTTTCATGCATTGGAGAAGGAAATGGCAACCCACTCCAGTGTTCTTTCCTGGAGAATCCCAGGGACGGGGAAGCCTGGTGGGCTGCCATCTATGGGGTCGCACAGAGTCAGACGTGACTGAAGTGACTTAGCAGCAGCAGCAGTAGTATATAAATGTCCACCTTGTGCTTGGGAACAAACATTTGCTTTAGTAATCAAGCAATACGTATCTACCTGCGTTTGCTTTAATGGTAAGTAAGCATATTTTTAATTTTATCAAGTTGAAGGAAGCTTATATTTAGTGAAAGATAAGTTATTGTCTGGGGTGGCTAATAAAAATTTCACTGAAAATGCACATTTGCACTGGTCTTCTAAACTTTGGTAGGAACTGGACAACTAGGTATTGAGAAAATGCATTTTGTATTTTTATGATTGTGGAAAAAATATTAATCAGCCTAAAAAGACTATAATGAGGGCCAGGAAGTTTGGCAATGAGTTAAAAACAAATGGCAAGAGTAAAGAAAGTTTGGATAAGTACAACTCTTTAACTTGCTACTAATAAAACTTCAAACCATGACAGCCTCTTATCTTCCACTCTCCCAGATATTGCAGGAACATATCAGGAGGCTTACTGCCTCTAAACCTTTATTGTATCATTTTTTTTCCACTGAAATGCTTTCTCTCCTCTTTGCCCTTCAATACCAACTATACTGAGCTTCCCAGGTGGCACTAGAGCTAAAGAACCCACCTACAAATGCAGGAGACATAAGAGATGCAAGTTTGATCCCTGGGTCAGGATGATCCCATGAAGGATGCCATGGCAACCCATTCCAGTATTCATACCTGGAGACTCCCATGGACAGAGGAGCCCAGCAGGCCATGGTCCATAGGGCCATGAGGAGACAGACTTGACTGAAGTGACTTAGCATACAAGCACGCATTTAATACCTACTATGGGCTATGTATTCTTTCATCAAGTACACACCGAATTTTGTGGCAGTCACTGTGCTGAGCAAGGACACAGTAAGTTATAAAGAGGTAAGTGCTATGTCAAGTCTTTAGAATCATCTATATACTCAAAATCATGTTAAAAAAATGAGAATGTTCTGTTCTCAAGTAACTTGTTTCATACAGAAAAAATAAGAAGATGCATGAAATTTCTGTGCAAGGTGCTATTATTACCTCAAACACTGAAACATCTGTGACATCTTCCTAATATCCAAAGCAGATGTGATGCATATAACATCCATATCTCTTTTTACCATAGATTCTGCCAGCAATAGAAGTAGTCAAACCTTTGTCTTATTCCTCTCCGTTAGGCAAAGAGTACACTGTATATATCTTTCCATCCTCTGTGAATTTAAAAAAAGATCATATACATAAAAGATATTTAGCAATGTATTGAATTAAAAAAAAAACGGAAGGATGTGTTCAGCAGTGTCAAATGATGTTGGAAGGTTATGGATCCTGAGAAGGTAGAGAAGACCATTGGAGTTAGATGAGCACTGGTGATCTTAGAGATATCAGTTTCAATAAAATGGTAGATACCTTTATCAGACTGCAAAGATCTAAAGACAAAGTACAACCCATTCTTCTATAACCCACCTCATGCATTCCTAAAAAAATCATTACACTAGGCAAAACAAAGCAATACATTCTGTATTGCTTAACACTGAAAAAGAATGGAGTAGGATCAATTATACACTAAAACTGTCAATGAGAAATTAAAACAAAGGAATAAAAAAAACTGCACAAAACTAATAAAAATTGTATCACAGCTTTAAACCTATTAAGTAGCTCAGAAATATAAGCTATCATTTATAAAAATATCAATAAATATATTGGTGATGGACAGGGAGGCCTGGTGTGCTGTGATTCATGGGCTCTCAAAGAGTCGGACACGACTGAGCGACTGAACTGAACAACAAATATGGCAGTTAGCTTTGAAAAAAGACCTGACACTCGCTTGTGGAGGTCAGCATAGGAAGGGTTACAGCAGCTTGAGTGCAATAGTGAAGTGATGAAGAAAAGTTTTCTACAGTTGGACAGAAAGTTGTAACAGCACGTCAGGTTGGGTGTGCTCATAACACAGACGGTGGATGGAGGTACCTGTCGATGTTTGAGGTGAGTGCATCTGTGTGCATTGTAGATTGCTCTGTGGCTAGGTTCAGCCTGGTGAAGTTTTCTGTGTTCACCCAGTGTTTCTCCTGGACCAAGTCACATATGTATAAGTAAACACAAAACTTGCATTTGTTCAAGTTGTTTCTTAATATATCAATCTTATTGGAAAACATTTTCATTTTTAAAATAGGCATTATAACAGAACTGACTGTAGGTGGTGAGAAAGTGTATGACGGCTTTGGCAGTGAATGGAAGGAATGAGAGCAAGTGTTGCAGTGTCAAAGAATGAGAAAGTGTTTAAAACCAGATGAGACCAAATTAAGAAGTATATGATTGATAAGGTCTTAAAATAACCTATCCAGGAGAATTTGTGTTCTCTTAAAATCAAATCTTAAATTGTACAAACCAAGCTCTAGCAACTGCACGTAAAGGAGAGGGGAAAATACACTCAAAGACGTATCAGTATTCTTTCCAGGGGCCCTGAAACCCTATTCTAACTTGGCACCCTGCTAAACCTACAAGTAAAACCATTCCTATAATAGAAAGATGTCTATATTAGAAATATTAGAAATTTTTCAAAACTTCATTTTAATTTTCTTTATGGGAATGTTTCTTTTCTTCCTTTCCTCCTCACCCTGTGTCAAAGGTGTTCAATATTGACAAGTTTAGAATCTGTTATTTAGCAGGACAAGCTGTATTCAGTTTTTGTCTGACTGCTTTCAGATCTGTTTGGGCTGGAAAATAATGTGTTATCTTTCCCACATCTAAGATTTCTCTTTTAACAAAGATAAAATATGTACTCTAAATGGATAAAATATAAATGGAATTTCAGATATTGGTTTTTGGAAGAATTGGGAATCATTATGTCTTTTGGAATAGTTGCCTTTTTAACTAAGGCCAATGAAGGGGATATTCAATTTTAACTCCCCATAGAAACTTACTTATCTGGAACCAAATAACATAGAAAAGAGAAGCAGAGAATATTGTAAAAGCTTAGTTGACTGATTTGACTAAGTCATTTCTCAAGAATGTATTTTGAGTTTTAAAGAAGATAAAGGGAGATCAGATCTCTATTTTAAGGTAACGGGGTCATTTGTTCCTTTTGCTAAAATATCTCCTTTAACAAAAATTACTCAGGCACAGCTATAACATCGTATTCTGTGAGCAAAACAAGTTTCTTATATAGGGAGATTTTGAAAACTGGTGGATTTAATTCAAGAAAATGAAAACAGACCCAGGGATCAAGTAAATCTTGATTCTGTAAAACAAGGGACTTCCAATATGCATATGTATCTTCAGATCTCACACAAAACCCAAAATGACTTCTCTGTTTTATGTAAATTCCAGCACTGTATCCCTAGTGTCATGAGTAATCAGTTGGGGAAAATTCTCTAACCCTGTCTGATTTTCCATATTTTGCTTAAGAGAGTCTTTTACCAGGAAAGCCAGTGAAATTCACCTCTGGTTCAGTTTCTGATGCTTCATGGAGAAGCCCTCATTCTTTCATTCATTTATTCATGAAAATTATTGACTTTTCCCCTTTTATAGCAATAATCAAGCATTTATTCTCCACTTTTTTTCATATGAATATTTCACTTTAGGAATATATATGTGAAAACTTAGTAGCTCAGTTGGGTTCAACTCTTTGTCATCCTATAGATTGTACCCCACCAGGCTTCTCTGTCCATGGAATTTTCTAGGCAAGAATACTAGAATGGGCTGCCATTACTTTCTCCAGGGGAACTTCCCTACTCAGGAATTGAGCCAATGTCTCCTGTATCAGACACGGCTTAGCAACTGAGCACGTCCCTAGAAAATATGAAAATGAGATCATGAAACCCAGTGACTATTACGCTTAGTTATACAAAGGCGAATTTCTGTTCTTGTAGAATTTAGCAAAGATTTAAGCGGACACATTTGCATACTCAAATCCCTTGGTAATATAATTCAACCACCACTATAGATATTAGAAATGAATCATAGCATATGCTTATCAGAATATGTTAAGTTCTTTTGTGCTGATAGTCTGTTTCAACAAAAGCTTCAGATTACTGTAAATTGCATATGAACTGTATCTGGTTCTGTATTACAGTAATGACAGAATAAGAGAATTATGTAAAGAAACAGTTCTCACAAACTGAAAGACACCAATGGTGATCAGTACTCTTTTCAGTTGAAATATATTTTTACGAGACCATAAGTTTGTTCTCATTGTTCATACTATTTTATAGACAAACAATCAGATTTCCGCCATCAGGGAATTGTTACTATTTCAAGTAATAATAGCATCATTTTCAAATGATTTTTTAATATAAAGATGGAATTAGGGTTTATTATACGTCACTTGGTAACGGAAACTCAGATATTAGATCGACATCACAAAAAAAGTTAAAATCATTGTATATTTTTCAAATTCAAGAAATAGTGCATAATGTCCAACTCTGAGTTCCATATAATGAAAGTTAGCAAATCAGATTATGAAAATAACTGCTGATATTTGCCCTCAAAATGGTTGATGCTCGTCTCTCAAACAGATAAGATTTTCTCTATTTTCCATAATAATCCTCTTAAAAATCTCATCTCTAATACTCCTATATGAATAGAAAACATTAGGTCATGTTGTGTCATTATCTATATTATATTTATACTGGATTTCTCATGAATCCAGTTGTATTCTGTGGTGTACTAAGCGTTTTTTATGAACTCCCAAGTAGGAATGAAAAAACTGGAGTTATTTGAGGCTGGAAAAATGTTTGAGTTGAGTGGAACCTGAAACATAATCTGCAAACCACAGTTCCTCTTCATTTTATGTATATTTTAAGGGAAATTTAATTCAGATGTTTCCGATTAATGTGCACTTAGCTCATCAAACTTGTTGTGCAAGAGATATTTGATTTCCAGGAAGACTTTTTCTTTGCAAGACGTTTTCCTCTGTACAGGGAAGTCTCATTTGGCATCATTAGTTGTTATGCAAAAGTGGAAACAGTTATGTTGCTCTCTCTCACTCTTTGTAAAGTATCTGAGTTCATAATTTTGTTTGATGAGAACTTTTAAAGCAACCATGTCTTTTGTACTATTATAAAAGCAATACGAGAAAATAACCAATGTACTAGAGGTGACCTAATCAAACTCCACAAATTAGAAAAATAATTTGTAAATTTATATTACACTGAACCATACAATCTTTGACTGCAAAATGGCTAACATATGCCAGAAGCAGTAATGGTAAGAAATTGAACCAAAAGTCAAAGTGTCTGGTTTCTAACTTCAATTCTTCCACACAGTTTCTAGGTGATTTTAGAAGAATCACGTTGCTTTCCTTTATCTTTATTGGTAAAATGAGGAAGTTATATAAAATGATTTCTCCAGATACAATTATTAAAAGTCTATGGAATTTCTGACTTCAACATACATTTTAATAATAGTATTAAAAATAGTTTATGTATAGTTTTACTGTATATAAAATAGATATATTTTATGCATATAAAATATAGCTATGTCTCTAAATAACACCAAAAAATCAGCTTTACCTCAAGTAACAATCCAAATTCACCCAAATAAATTTACAGCAAAATACATTCCAGTGAAAATTCAATTAACTGAAGTCTCACAAAAATATTTTTGTTGTTGTTTTCTGTTACCTATTTTTATAGAAAACAAGCAAAAGGTAACAGGGACTGAATTGTCAGTCCTCACTCACATTTTTCCAGATTAGATTATGGTGTTTACATAACCATATGTAGTTATTACATGAATGCTTTTTACATGAAAAGTAGTATAACAATATCCTAAAAATTTGAAAACTTCTTAAAAAAATTAATTATAGTAGATTGTTTTCTGCTGCAGTCAGAAACAGCTTTCGTATTTCAGTGGGATGAAACAATCAGGTTATTTCTTGCTCACATCACATGCCTTTTGTGAATTGTTTGGAGGCTACATTCCATATCTTTTCTCAAGGGCCCAAACTGATGGATACTTCATCTCAAGATTTATTTCACAATTATGACATTAAGGGGAGGGACATGACAAGTAACTAACTGTTTCTCAAACTTTTACAGAGGGTCACATGTTAATTTCTGCTCTCAACTTAGTGACCAGTGTGAGTTATGTTGCTAGACATGAACTTCAAAACCATGAGGAAGCACAAGTCTAGCAGTACTTAGGAAGCAAATGAGAAATAGATGGTAGACAATATTAATGACTTCCACAGTTACACACACACTTTAGGGTAGCAGGTTAGTTAAGAAAATTGATTGACTAATCCTTCAGTTCAGTTCAGTTCAGTTCAGTTCAGTTCAGTTCAGTCGCTCAGTCGTGTCTGACTCTTTGCAACCCCATGAATCGCACCATGCCAGGCCTCCCTGTCCATCACCAACTCCCAGAGTTCACTCAGACTCACGTCCATCGAGTCAGTGACGCCATCCAGCCATCTCATCCTCTGTTGTCCCCTTCTCCTCCTGCCCCCAACCCCTCTCAGCATCAAAGTCTTTTCCAATGAGTCAACTCTTCACATGAGGTGGTCAAAGCACTAGAGTTTCAGCTTTAGCATCATTCCTTCCAAAGAAATCCCAGGGCTGATCTCCTTCAGAATGGACAGGTTGGATCTCCTTACAGTCCAAGGGACTCTCAAGAGTCTTCTCCAACACCACAGTTCAAACGCATCCATTTGTTGGTGCTCAGCCTTCTTCAGAGTCCAACTCTCACATCCATACAGAACTATTGGAAAAACCATAGCTTTGACTAGACAGACCTTTGTTGGCAAAGTAATGTCTCTGCTTTTGAATATGCTGTCTAGGTTGGTCATAACTTTTCTTCCAAGGAGTAAGCTTCTTTTAATTTCATGGATGTAGTCACCATCTGCAGTGATTTTGGAGCCCCAAAAAAGATCTTTGAAATTAAGAAGGGAAAGATTTTTTCAAGCTGAATAATTTCTAAGTTATGTAATTAGAGGATTTCCCTGGTGATACAATGGTTCAGGCTCCAAGCTTCCAATACAGAGTATAGAGGTTCAATCCCTGGTCAGTGAACTAAGATCCCACATGCTGTGTGGTGTGGCCAAATTTATTCAAAATGTTAATTTTAATCAATATATTCAAAAATATAGTTTTATTATTATTTATTTGTAGTAGTAGTACTTTTTTCATAATTCTATAATATCATTTTTTCATTTAATAGTGGCATCTTTGGTTTTAGAAAAATTTACCACAATTTTGAGAAATTGTTAATATGCCATATATTGTACATGTCATATGTACTTTTATTTATACATATCTTACATAGTTTGTGCCAAGAATTAATAGAAGCTATTCCCAATCTTCATACCCCTAAAAGAAGCAGTTTCTCTTTATGGCTTCTGCTCACAAATGTCTTAACAATATTTGTTTGGTAGGATTCTAGACATATTAATTTAAGACATGACCTATTCATGTCTTCCTTTGACAGAAAAATTGCTTACACCCTCAAGAGTTTCCAGTATACCTAGCGCTCAATTTTCAGTCCCTGTTCTGTTTAATTATTATATCTAAAATTTATTCATGTTTAAATTGTTTGGATTATTTTAAATAAATTGTTTAGTGTAAAATTTAGTATAATTTTATTGTTTTTGATTATGTTTCTTTTGTACAATGTATTAAGTTTCAACTTAGGTAGCTAACAGTGGATTATCCAGAAGTTATCTGGTTCTCAGAACACTGAGCATTCTAAATGAGTTTTGCTGTCTGTTGAATTATTTTGGAAAGGTCTAAGTGTTATCTACTAATTTGATTTGCCTGTTTTCTTGTTTATAGGATAGAAGAGGATCTTGAATTAATGCCATATGGGCCAATAGTACAAGGAAGAAATATTACTTCAAAGATATTCCCTCATGCATATTGTATTTCTTCATCTTCTCTGCTACCACAGTGAATAAGTATTCCTACACCACTTGTTGAGTTGAAACTGGAGCTTCTGTACTAGATTGAAAACTTCTTGTATACAGGGAAGATGACATATATTTCATAACTGCAAAACTTAACCAAAAATTGGGTGAAATTTAATCCTTACTGAGATTAAAGGATGTGCCAAGCACTTCATAAAGTATTTTAATGTTTCATATGTGTGTGTGTGTGTGTGTATAATCATCAAGCATGATCATATTTTATCATAGAATTTTTACAGATGAAGAATACAACAGGTAGAAATCATAGAAAGTTGCTAGGAAGGATCTGAGACATCAAAAATTTAGAGCATGGTTACTTTTAGTCAATCACAGAATGTTCTACAAGAAATCTATCAAAAATGAGGATTGTTAAAAGGGCAAAGCAGCTGCATAAACACTGAATAATTTATTATTAAAAGTCAAAATGGTGGTAACAGTGGGATGATTCTAATGCATGAGTCCATGCTAAGTTTCCTCAGTCCATGGACTGTAGCCTGCCAGTCTCCTCTGTCCATAAGATCTCCAGGCAAGAATACTTAAATGGGTTGTGCCCTCCTCCAGGGGATCTTCCTGACCCAAGGACTGAATCTGCATCTCCTGTGTCTCCTGCATCAGCATGATGGTTCTTTACCACTAATGCCACCTTGGAAGTCCATGATTCTAGTAGCCATACATTATTTAATGGTAATTGACTCCTCCTATTAATGATATTAGACTCTGTTTTTTTTTCCTTCTGTATAGTTACTTATCAAAATACTGATGTAATTCCTATCACCTTTTTAACCTAGCCAAGAGAATATATATATATATATATAATTTTTACTTAAAGATAATGAGTGTATCTAATAGAAATGGGAGACCAAACCCATAAAAATTTCAGTGCATTGAACTTGGATTTCCTCTCTGATATTTCTGGTTTGTTTTTCATGAGAGTCAGCTTCTGGAGGCAAACAATAGTTTCAGGCTAATATAATGATAAAAAGAAGCTAGAGAAGCACACAGAAAGATCAATGCAAGTCTAATGTAGTTTGATCCTTATTTTCTTCTGGATGAAATATTTGTATATTTTCTTTAGTAGGTATTATGATAGCCTGTGATTCCTCTGTACATTCCCATTTCTAATAGAGCCTGTTTTGTTTTGTTTTTATGTAGTTAACACTTTGACATGTTTTGTTGCATTTTCCCGTACAGCTCTTTGATATGGTCTGCTCCCTAAGTTTTCTTATGTGTATTCTTCTGTATTTAAAATATGTTTTTGCTCACCTCAAGCTCATTTTGAATTCTGGACTCATTTTCCCAAAGGGAAAGGAGCATCTTTTCTCTGAAACATACACTTCAGCTTCTCTCAACTGTAAACTTAATGAGCTTGCTTCTAGACACCACTTAGAACACAGATGAAAATGCTAAATAGCTTGTATTGTTATTGGTGGAAGCATTATAAAATCAGTTCTGCAAGGTTATATTTCTATCATCTTTGAGCTCATCACTGTGGTTCTAAGCTGATGCTTAATTGACTTTACTAGGTGGAAACAGGTACAACTGTTTATTACATAACACAAACGTGGTCCTCTCTTAGATCATTGTAACTGTTTCGAGGATAATGTCAAAGGTATGAATATTCCTCAAGCCATTTATTTTAAGATTTGCAAAATATAATTAATAAAATGGAAATTTATTGCTTATATAAATTCAATATTTTTTATTAAATTTTGAACGTATTTTGATGCTCTTTAAGGAAATGGCAACCCATTCCAGTGTTCTTGCCTGGAGAATCCCAGGGAAGGGGGAGCCTGGTGGGCTGCCATCTATGGGGTCGCACAGAGTCGGACATGACTGAAGCAACTTAGCAGCAAAGAAACCGAAGAAATTTGTAGACCCAAGTCATAAATGAGCTAAGGGGAATCTATCATGCTTTATTAATAATAATTTTTCAAGTTTCTTCAGTTGATATTATGGACAAAATGTTTGCATTCCCCTCAAATTCATATGTGGAAGCCCTAACTCCCAGTGTGATAGTTGTTGATGGTGGAGGACACTGAGAGGGACTTAGCTTTAGATGAGCTCATGAAAGTGGAGCCCTATAATATAATTGGGTGCACATGCACGCTAAGTTGAATTCTTTCTTCAAATGGTTGATTTCTGGTCTAGCACAGGGACTACCCTAGAGACCAATGTGTGCATGCTACGTTGTTTCAGTCATGTCTGACGCTTTGAACTGTAGCTTGCCAGGCTTCTCTGTCCATGGGATTCTCCAAGCAAGAATACTGAAGTGGATTGCCTCCTCCAGGGGATCTTCCAGACCCGAGGATCGAACTCAGGTCTAAGTCTCCTCTACTGGCAGGCAGGTTCTTTAGCACTAGTGCCACCTGGAAAGCCTTCGTGTGCTTAAAGGAAGAAGAGGCACCAGAGCATCCTCTTGTCACACGGAGACATATTGAGAGGGCGGTGTCTGTGAGCCAGGAAAAGAACACTCACTGCAGTACTGAGTTGGACAGCACATTGATCTTGAACTTCTCAGCCTCCAGAAGTATAAGAAATACATCTTTTTATTTAAGCCTTCTAATATATATTTTTTGATAGAACAAATGGACTAATACAGTTAACAGAGTATTATATGATTCAGTCATAGGCTGAAAGAAATACTAAAGAATTGGAGAGCCTTAATGAATGAAACCTTTACAAGTGCCTCTGACTTGAATGAATACCCAAGTAATATGGCATAGTGAAAAGACATAGTAAACTTGATTTCTGATAACTGTTTCTGCCACTTGCAATCCAAGTGATCTTGTACCAAACATTTAATTCATCCTCACCTCAGTTCAGTTCAGTCACTCAATAGTGTTCGACTCTGCCACACCATGAACCGTGGCACACCAGGCCTCCCTGTCCATCAGCAACTCCTGGAGTCCACCCAAGCCCATGTCCACTGAGTTGGTGATGCCATCTAACCATCTCATCCTGTCATCCCCTTCTCTTCCTGCCTTCAATCTTTCCTAGCATCAGGGTCTTTTCAAAAGAGTCAGTTCTTCACATCAGGTGGCCAAAGTATTGGAGTTTCAGCATCAGCATCAGTCCTTCCAATGAATATTCAGGAATGATTTCCTTTAGGATGGACTGGTTTGATCTTCTTGCAGTCCCTGGGACTCTCAAGAGTCTTCTCCAACACCACAGTTCAAAAGCATCAGTTCTTCAGTGCTCAGTTTTCTTTATAGTCCAAGTCTCACATCCATACATGACTACTGGAAAAACCATAGCCTTGACTAGATGGACCTTTGTTGGCAAAGTAATGTCTCTGCTTTTTAATATGCTGTCTAGGTTGGTCACAACTTTTCCTCCAAGGATTATCCCCAAGGAAAAGAATTACAAAAAAGGCAAAGTGGTTGTCTGAGGAGGCCTTACAAATAGCTGTGAATAGAAGAGAAGTGAAAGGCAAAGGAGAAAAGGAAACATATATCCATTCGAATGCAGAGTTCCAGAGAATAACAAGGAGAGATAAGAAAGCTTTCCTCAGTGATTAATGCAAAGAAATAGAGGAAAACAATAGAATGGGAAGACTAGAGATCTCTTCAAGAAAATTAGAGATACCAAAGGAACATTTCATGCAAAAATGGGCCAATAAAGGACAGAAATGGCTTGGACCTAACAGAATCAGAATAGCCTCACCTCAGTTTCTTTCCTTTTTTTCAAAAAAAAATAAAGTAGTTGGAGGAAGTGATTTTTAAGATTCCTTTTAGTACAAAAATCTTATCTTTCAAAAGATTAAAATAACACTAATTATATGTATTTATTTACATTACATGAGCTTCCCTGGTAGCTCAGCTGGTAAAGAATCTGCCTTCAATGCACAAGACCCTGGGTTTGACTCCTGGCTCAGGAAGATCCGCTAGAGGAGGGCATGGCAATTTGCTCCAATATTCTTGCCTGGAGAATCGCTATGGACAGGGGAGACTTGTGAGCTATATTTCATGGGGTCACAAAGAGTAAGACAAGACTGAGCAACTAAGCACAGCACAGCACATATACATACATACAGATATATGTGTATATATATATATATATATATATATATATCTCCACATATTTAAAAGTATGTGTTTGACAAGTATGCAGTATAATGTATAATATCATATCTAGTTTTCTCCTTCTAAATGGAAAGTCAACATTAAGAGGAAATTATAAAAGTCATAGTAAGAATATGAAATGCATTTCACAATGAATTTAAGAATTTATGTGATTAGCAAATGGCATAAATTCAAATAAAGAAATTAAGTAATTCTTCAGGCATACCAGAACAGACATACTGATGGCGGTAATTTTGGGGGAGAGAGGGACATGAGAAGGAGGACACCATACTATCATATCACATTTTTCAAAACCACTGATTGCTATAATCTCGCTTTAGATTCAATATGTTTTTATTTTTTACCTGACTTAAAGATCTCTTATTATAAGACCTTACAGCTACCTTTTGTTCACAAAATATATACATATTAAGTCTGTGAACTGGAAACAAGTTTTAATAAATATGTGCCCATCCTTCCCGTCTTCAGGGTGTGGCTGCAGTACTCTGAGGCACATTGCTTGCTAAAATGACATATGCATCACACACCTGATTTTCTGTTTTGGCATCAGTTGATGGCATGGCCAAAGATGAATTTTCCTCGCTATGCCTCTCTTCAGGGTAATCACTACAATTATTTTTTTAATATATAGAATTCACATATTTAGCAATCTAGCCTCCCATCTCCTCCTCCCAAATCTAAGCTCTTACTTTTGAATAGCAGAACAAACAGGCTTTTTCATTTTAAAAAATTCTTAAATATACTTGCCAGTTTTGAGAGAGGGATAAAAAGATAGAGGAAGAAAGATGAGAAGAAAGAGAGAAGGAAGGGAGGGAGAGAGGAAGGAAGGAAAAAAGAAAGAAAGAAGTTCAGATACTATCAGATTAATATGGAGGATGAATATCACTGATATGGGTAGGCTGGGACAAGATTTGTTCTTCAAACCACAGAAACCATGATACAAGCTTACTCACCAAACTGGTTATAATTGAGAGTTCAGTGAAGAAAAACTATCTGAAAAGTCCTGCCATGTAAATATGCTTTTTATTTCAACTCGCCCCGCTTTTGTGTGAAATATATTTCCCCATTGAGTGCTTTTCCACATTTGCCACACATATCCTCCTGCTTCCCACCTTGGAATCTGTGTGTATTTTTCTTTTATAAACTTTTACAGAAAAATTGGAGACTTTTTACCAGTTAGATAATAAAAAATAACTTCCCCTGTTTCTCTCTATTACTCAGGGAAATTTCAGTTGTGCTGTTTTTTAATTTCCTCAAGTTATATATGATCATAATATATACTCATTAATTCAAATACTTCAAACATTTATTTTATTTATAATTTTTGCTCCTTGGGATCCTCAGGAGATGTACATCTCAATTTTATGAGCGACGAGGGGGTAAGTAGTTACACAGTCATGCTCCAGCCTGCATTGGTGTCACACATTCATAATGTTGAACACTCAGTCTGCAACCCACAGCAACACATCACAGTCACAATTCCAATCACACAGTGCTCTACTGCAATATTTCATGCCATCCCTTTGAGACAGGCAATTCCTGATTAGCCCCTGGATTTCCCCTGCTTTTAATGTCTGGGCCCATTTGGCCACTGACCTAGTACAAATGGGAATGGCGAGCATGTCTTTGGTCTCCTGTAGCTGCAGAGGGCTCCGAGCAGACATAAAACAGGCCTACAGCCTTACAACATCTGAACAGTGTTTCCTGTCTGCAGTTCTCATTTCTACACTTGGCATGAGCTGCAATGACCTTTACCCTGTTCTTTAAAGGGATGTCTTTTATGGAGGTTAAGAGTGACTTGGCCCCCAACCTAACGAAGTCCTAGGCTCCACTGCCCTCCAACTGGGCCTTGTGTGCATGCTGCTGTGAACGGTGATTTAGTGGTGTGGGCAACAGGCCATCAGAACCCAGCAGACAGTGATCACCACAATTATGTGACTTGAAGATATTTGTGTACCCCACTGATCATTACCAGAGTTATGAAAGTTAGGCTTTGGGCTGCACTTATCTGCCGACTCGGCAGCATTTTGACCACATGAATTAATGATAGCACAGAAAGTACATTCTACAGCTACTTGTAACTACTCTTTTAAAGTCAAACACGGAAATTGTACTGAAAATAGAGTCTCAGCCGCTTGCCTCAGGGTAGAGCTATACACGTGTACTGTATCCTGTTCTATATATCGCTCTGATGACTGCTCACGCATTGCTTTGCATGTGGGATCATTTGACCTAAAAATTAAAAGTTGAATGGTATGTTTCTGCATTTTATTACTTAGGAATTCCACCCATGAGAGATGGTGGGAAAAAAAAAATTTCCCTTAGCTTTCCATTAATATGATAGTTTGAGCACTCCTGAAAACTTTTGTAGCAAAAAATCTTTAAGAAATAAATCTAATGTATATTAAGTGAAGAAGTCTCCCTTTGGCAAAGCTGTAATGTTTTAGTATGCAAACTCTTTATTGAGGTTGTTAGGGTATTTGGTTTTTTAACAAACTTCTTTTATTCTACATTAAATATGAGTCAATGAGATAGATATAAGCTTTTCTCACCTTATACATTTATCTTGATTTCTGATTATTTTGAAAATGCTGTTTTAATCATGCCATCTCAGTAAGAGTAGAGACCTTGTTACTTACTATGATAACTATAAAACTATTATAGACAATTTAAAAATATTTTGTCTGCATTATCATTTCTTTTCTCTTTCAAGCAAAGTCCTTGAAATAATAATAGCAGTAACTCGTGAGCTCATTTAGTCCACCACGCCCCAAAGCATCTATCTGTAGTAAATGAGTCAGTACAGCGCAACATTAGGCCTTTTCTCTTTTTCTTCCCATTGATTTTTTTTTTTGGCTCATTTAATTAGTTGCCACATCCAATCATGAATACTGGAAGAGACAGACTTGAGATATGACTACTTTGTTTCTGATATACTATTTCAAAAACAAAATCCCATGGCCAAATATCACTCAAGTCAGAAAATGAAGGGTTAAGGAATTTTCATTCCTAAATTCAGATTTCTGAAATTTACTTAGGCGAACATTTGAAACAGGAATGAATATGAAATCCAGAGATTGTGTTCCTTGGTCCTTACACAGAAGATGTTAAAAATGTATGCCCACACAAAACCCTGCTCTCCCATGTTTACAACAGTTTTCTCCATACTTGCCAAAATGTGTTTAGTTTGTTTCGTTTGGCCACACTGCGAGGCATGTGGAAGATTGGTTCCCAGACCAGGGATTGAACACATGCGTCCTGCATTGGAAGTGTGGAGTCTTAACCACTGGACCACGAGGAAAGTCCTGATTGCCAAAACTTGTAAACAAACAAGATGGTTTTCAATAGGTGAAAGGATAAGTAACCTGTGGACCGTTCACACAAAGGAATACTATTCAGTGCTAAAAAGGAATAAGCTATCAAGCCATGAAATGATATGGAGGAAATTTAACTACTAAGTGAAAGAAGCCAGTCTGAAAAGGCTATGTACTGTTTGATTCCAACTATATGATGTTCAGGAAAAGGCAAAACTATGGAGATGGTAAAAAGATCAGAGGGATGAGGAGGCGGAGAGATCACAGGGGATTTTTAGGTCAATAAAAATAGTCTATATGATACTATAATGATGGGTACATGTCATCAAACATTTGTCCAAATCCACAAAGTGTACAAAACCAAGAGAGAACCCTAGTAGAAAGTATAAAATACAGGTGGCTATATGGTCCCAATGCAAGTTCATCAATTGTAGCAAACATGTCTGGTGGGGGATGTTGCTAATATGGGAGGCTGTGCATGTGTAGGAGCAGGCAGTATATAGAAAATGTCTGTAACTTCCCCTCAATTTTTCTGTGAATAGAAAACTGCTCTTTAAAATTAAGTATTTAATAAAAGTAAAACGTGCAAAAGAGTAAAAATTGGTAACTTAATAACAAAGACATATGACTACAATATTCAAATTCATTTTTAAGCTAGACTGAGCAGCTAGAGAGCAGAACTGTATTTTGTTTGTTTTTCCCTTCCTACTATCTAATTAACAAAGTGTCTGACACGAAGTTACTTATATATTAATATATTTGTTGAACTGAATTGAGCTGAATATATTAAGAAAAGTAATTGCTGTTAACTCCTTAATGGTGTGCTATTACTCGCTCAGTTTTGTCTGACTCTTTGCAACCCCATGGAGTGTAGCCCACCAGGGATTGAACCTTCGTTTTCTCTATTGGCAGGCAGACTCTTTACTGCTGAGCCATCAGGTAGGCCCAGAATAAATTATCAGTAGCCAATAAAACCTAATCTTTATTTTACTTCTCTGGTGGCTCAGTGGTAACAAATATGCCTGCCAGTCAGGACACATGGATTCAATCCCTGGGTTGGGAATATCCCCCGGAGAAAGAAATGTCAATGCACTCTAGTATTCTTGCCTGGTAAACCCCATGGAGCAGAGGAGCCTGGGGAGCTATAGTCCATGGAGTCCCAAAAGAGTTGGACACAACTTAGTGCCTAAAACAAACAAATATGATTTAAGAGCTCATTCTTACTTTCTTTTAAACAACACTTGTTCTCTACATATGTGTATGTGTGTGTGTGTGTGTGAGAGAGAGAGACCTGAGGTATAATGACCTAAAAAGATTTAATTAGTACTTTAATCTATCACATTTTATCATTAAAACATGAGAGACTTTATAGTATGATATAAAGAATAAAAAAAATGTTCTCTCTTCCTTTAATTTGCTTAAAATCTCATGGTAAACAAAACCAAATTTGAATCTATATTTAGCAAAATTTTTAAAAACTTAAAAAACTGCACAAATACAAGGAGGCATTAAAGGGATTCTGGCAATGTAAATCCAGAACTGAATTACTCTGCACTATTGGAAAAACTAGCTCTACCTTCAGCAATCAATGTCAACATTTTAAGTTTCAATATATAGAGTCTGTGGGCATCTTACTACTTCCAAAAAACCCAGAGAAGAAGATGGAAAAGAGTTTAATCAATATGCTCAATAAATTTTGCTCACCTAACTGAGGGGAGGGCAAAATAACATAGTGCATTTCATTTCATTGACAAGCCTTGGACACATAACCCACTTGCCTTTTCAAAGCAGAAAACCCTATACTGTCTCCCCTGGATGATCTTTTCAGGGATATATGAATAAGCTTCTCTCTGACTCCTTAACCCCAACTGAACAGTGAGAATAAAAGAGAAAATGTGTTATTTTCTGAATTCTTTCAGAGAATAGTGAAGTATAAATTCAGGATTTTGTAGTTAGAAGCACTAAGCATTCAGTCACTCAGTCAGTTCAGACACTCAGTGTGTCCAACTACTTGTGACCCCATGGACTGCAGCCCACCAGTCTTCCCTGTCCAAAACCAACTCCCTGAGCTTGATCAAACTCATGTCCATGCTGTCAGTGATGCCATCCAACCATCTCATCTTCTGTCGTCCCTTCTCCTCCTGCCTTCAATCTTTCCCAGCATCAGGGTCTTTTCAAATGACTTGGTTCTTTGCATCAGGTGGCCAAAGGATTGGAGTTTCAGCTTTAGCATGAGTTCTTCCAGTGAATATTCAGAGTTGATTTCCTTTAGGGTGGACTGGTTGGATCCATTTACAGTCCAAGGGACTCTCAAGAGTCTTCTCCAGCACCACAGTTCAAAAGCATCAGTTCTTCAGTGCTCGGCTTTCTTCATGTCCAACTCTAACATCCATGCATGACTACTGGACAAATCAAGGCTTGACTAGCGTACCTTTGTTGGCAAAGTAATGTCTCTGCTTTTTAATATGCTGTGTAGGTTGGTCTTGGCTCTTCTTCCAAGGAGCAAGCATCTTTTAATTTCATGGCTGCAGTCACCAACTGTAGTGATTTTGGGGCCCAGAAAAAAAGTCTCTCACTGTTTCCAATGTTTCCCCATCTATTTGCCATGAAGTGATGGTACCGAATGCCATGATCTTAGTTTTCTGAATGTTGGGTTTTAAGCCAACGGTTTCACTCTCCTCTTTCATGTTCATCAAGAGGCTCTTTAGTTTTGCTTTGCTTTCTGCCATAAGGGTGGTGTCATCTGCATATCTGAGGTTATTGATATTTCTCTCGGCAATCTTGATTCCAGTGTGTGCTTCATCCAGCTTGGATTTTCACATGATGTATTCTGCATATAATTTAAATAACTAGGGTGACAATATACTGCTTTGATGTACTCCTTTCCAATTTTTGAACCAGCCTATTTTTCTGGGCTCCAAAATCACTGCAGATGGTGATTGCAGCCATGAAATTAAAAGACACTTGCTCCTTGGAAGGAAAGTTATGACCAATCTAGACAGCATATTAAAAAGCAGAGACATTACTTTGTCAACAAAGGTCTGTCTAGTCAAGGCTATGGTTTTTCCAGTAGTCACGTATGGATGTGAGAGTTGGACTATAAAGAAAGCTGAGTGCAGAAAAATTGATGCTTTTGAACTGTGGTGCTGGAGAAGACTCTTGAGAGTCCCTTGGACTGCAAGGAGATCCAACCAGTCCATCCTAAAGGAGCTCAGTCCTGGGTGTGTTCATTGGAAAGAGTGATATTGAAGCTGAAACTCCAATACTTTGGCCACCTGATGTGAAGAGCTGACTCATTGGAAAAGACCCTGATGCTGGGAAAGACTGAGGGCAGGAGGAGAAGGGGACGACAGAGGATGAGATGGTTGGATGGCATCACTGACTCAATGGACATGGGTTTGGGTGGACTCCAGGAGTTGTTGATGGACAGGGAGGCCTGGCGTGTTGCAGTTCATGGGGTCGCAGAGAGTCAGACATGACTGAGTGACTGAACAGAACTGAACTGTTGTTCCATGTCCTGTTTTAACTGTTGCTTCTAGACCTGCATACAGATTTCTCAGGAGGCGGGTCAGGTGGTCTGGTCTTCCCGTCTCTTTAAGAATTTTCCACAGTTTGTTGTGATCCACACAGTCAAAGACTTTGGTGTAATCAGTAAAGCAGAAGCAAATATTTTTCTGGAACTCTCTTGCTTTTTCTATGATGCAACAGATTTTGCATTTTGATCTCTGGTTCCTCTACCTTTTCTAAATCCAGCTTGAACATCTGGAAGTTCACAGTTTATATACTTTTGAAGCCTGGCTCAGAGAATTTTGGACTACTTTGCTAGCGTGTGAGAAGAGTGCAATTGTGAGGTAGTTTGAACATTCTTTGGGATTGCCTTTCTTTGGGATTGGTATGCCTGTCATTATATGGCATATTCTCTTTTACATTTTATAATTTTACATTTTCTTTATGAGCACATCTTGTTAGAGAAGCAGGAATAGTGGGCAGGCTTCTCATGACAACTTTTTTTCAGTAAGATTTTGATTGATTAATGAGTAGATTTTTTTTTCTATCTATCACAGCTTGTTATGGAAAAGGTGTATGTAATTGTCCTTGGGTAAGGTGTTGTACCTTACTTATTCAGTGCTGTAAGACATGAAAACTGTGATCATCACATTTTTTCATAGATAGAAAATGATAGGTTTTAGAAGCCTTACTTATAAGCCAAGAGTAATGCAGTAGTAAATGTTTAATGTTTGTTTCATTATGGCTTCCTTTGACCATTAGAAGTGCATCGCAAGTGTATTTAATACATTTATATTCAAAAGCCTGAATTGGCATTGTTTTACATCATTATCCTCAAACCAAAAGAATGATGCAGTTCCTGGAATATGTCCCAAAGCAGTTTGGAGCAGAAGGTTGGGCAATAAGGCTTGTTTGCTTTCTTTCTTATTTCTCAATATTGTGTGACTTTTGGCAAATAAACCCTCCTTGGGCAATCAAGCAACACTGAAAAGTCAGGGGTTATTATGTATTTCTTACTCTGCACTTTACCTACCATATTCCTTGTTACTTTAAGACATTGAATTATGCTTTTCAACTGGTAACAGAGGAGATTTTTCAGCACTCAATCAAATATAACCAAGGATCAAGTGTTGCATTGCTTCTATATAGTCTTGTTTCAGACCCAACTTGAGTTAATCTTTGATAATAATAGTGTAGCAAAATCAAGTCCTTGGACTTAGAAGGGATGAAAAGACTGGAATTCCCTTTGCTATTGTGATACTGCAATGCCAAATATCTGAGAAGGTATACTTCATAGTTTAACTTCACATTGTAAAATACTTTGAGGCATTATTCTTACAGTCTTGTGGCACTTAGTTTCAGTTATGTTTCATGTAATATTCACCAGAGTTGCAAAATATAAGTACTCATTGATTTCTTCTTAGCCGCCAAGTCTGCTGCAATAGTCTTACCTTCTCTTATGAATGAAAAGATTTTTTATACTGACATATCTAGGCTCTGAAAAATCAGAGGATAGGTACATAGTAGTACTAGCAACAGAGAGCTGTATATTCAAGTGTGAAGTTACCTTAGATATGCCTTAGATAATTACTCAGGTGTTGTTTTAACTGCTTTCTGTATTTCAGCTGGCCTGGTCAGCATAGAATTCTGGAAAGGTGACTTAATTTCATCCCACCAGGTTTTTATAGACATCCTAGAGTGTGAAGTCAAGTGGGCCTTAGGCAGCATCACCACAAACAAAATAGTGGAGGTGATGGAATTCCAGCTGAGCTATTTCAGTTCCTAAAAGATGATGCTGTTAAGGTGCTGCACTCAATGCGACAGCAATTTTGCAAAAATTAGCAGTGGCCACAAAACTGGAAAAGGTCAGTTTTCATCCCAATCACAAAGAAAGGCAACCCCCCAAAATATTCAAACTACTAAAGAATTGCACTCATCTAACACACTAGTAAAGTAATGCTCAAAATTTGCCAAGCTAAGCTTTATCTGTACCTGAACTGAGAACTCCCAAATGTTCAAGCTGGATTTAGAAAAAGCAGAGGAACCAGAGATCAAATTGCCAACATCCTTTGCATCATAGAAAAAGCAAGAGAATTCCAGAAAAACATCTGCTTCATTCACTATGCCAAACCTTTTACAATGCGGATCACAACAAACTGGAAAATTCTTAAAGAGACAGGAATACCAGAGCCTCTTGAGAAATCTGTATGCAGGTCTTAAAGCAACAGTTAGAACAAGAAATGGAACAACGAACTGGTTCCAAATAGGGAAAGGCACACATAAAGGCTGTATATTGTCACCCTGTTTACTTAACTTATATGCAGAATACATCATGTGAAAAGCCAGGCTGGATGAAGCACAAGCTGGAACCAAGATA
Source organism: Oryx dammah (assembly GCF_014754425.2). Classification (NCBI taxonomy): domain Eukaryota; kingdom Metazoa; phylum Chordata; class Mammalia; order Artiodactyla; family Bovidae; genus Oryx; species Oryx dammah. The sequence continues at coordinate 119,664,233 of NW_024070186.1, forward strand.
GCCAGTAGAAATATCAATAACCTCAGATATGCAGCTAACACTACTCTTATGGCAGAAAATGAAGAACTAAAGAGCCTCTTGATGAAAGTGAAAGAAAGGAGTGAAAACGTTGGCTTAAAACTCAACATTCAGAAAACTAAGATCATGGCATCCATTCCCCTCACTTTATGGCAAATAGAAGGGGAAACAATGGAAACAGTGAAAGACTATTTTTCTGGGCTCCAAAATCACTGCAGATGGTGACTGCAGCCATGAAATTAAAAGACGCTTACTCCTCGGAAGAAGAGCCAAGACCAACCTACACAACATATTAAAAAGTAGAGACATTACTTTGCCAACAAAGGTCCGTCTAGTCAAGGGTATGATTTTTCCAGTGGTCATGTATGGATGTGAGAGTTGGACTACAAAGAAAGTTGAGCACTGAAGAATTGGTGCCTTTGAACCGTGGAGTTGGAAAAGACTCTTGAGAGTCCCTTGGCCTGCCAGGAGAAAACCAGTGCATCCTAAAGGAAATGATTCCTGAATATTCATTGGAAGGACTGATGCTGAGGCTGACACTCCAATCCTTTGGCCACCTGATGTGAAGAACTAACTCATTGGAAAAGACCTTGATGCTGAGAAAAATTGAAGGCAGGAGGAAAAGAGGACAACAGAGGATGAGATGGTTGGATGGCATCACTGACTGAATGGACATGAGTTTGAGCAAGCTCCAAGAGTTGGTGATGGACAGGGAAGCCTGGCATGCTGCAGTTCATGGGGTCACAAAGAGTTGGACAGGACTGAGCGACTGAACTGAACTAAACTGAGTTCTCGCTCAACTGCAAGAGTTGCCCCACCAGAGGTCATATTTTTCCCTAGGAATGCTCACAAGCAGTAACCAAGAGAGGTACTAGGATGAGGACACTGCTAATTCAGCTTGCTGTGGGTCATTCTTACTGGAAATATTTTCTCCAGGGCTCTTCACTGGGTTAGTCTCAGAATTTGTCAGACCTATGTCACAGTTTGACTTCTTTTCTTACCCAATTCTGTTTCCTTCTTCCTCCAAATGTTGTCTGGCACCCCAAACTCTTGTTCAGGGTTTGCTTTCGGAGATCCATACTGAAGGTGTTGTTTAAATCCTTTCTGATATTTTGTCTACTATTTTATCAATTATTGAGAAGGGACTGTTAAAAATCTTTAGCTATAGTTGTAGATTTCTCCATTTCTCTCAATTTTGTTCTGTCAGCATTGCTTCATGAATTTTGAAACTCTGTTATTAAGTCATGCATATTTAGGATTATTGTGTCTTCCTGATGAATTACCCCTTTAATCATTATTAAACACCCCTCTTTCTTTATTATATTCTTTGGCTTGCAGTCTAAGTTATCTGATATTAATACAGGTTAATAGAGACAGAACATCTTTCTTATGTGTACAGTTTGTATGATAGATCTTTTCCAGTCCCTTTAATTTCAAATTGTTCACTTCTTTATGTTTAACATCTGTTTCTTTCAGAAACAATAGCGTTAGGTCTTGCTTTCTCACTGACTCAATAAATTGCTTTCCTTTTTATTGAAGTGTTATGTTCATCTACATTTAACGTAATTGTTGATATGCACTCAGTTGTTTAGTCATATCTGACTCTGCAACCCCATGGAATATAACCACCAGGCTCCTCTGTCCATGGAATTTTCCAACAAGAATAGTGCAGTAGGTTGCTACTTCCTACTCCGGGGGATCTTCTGGACCCAGGAATCAAACCCAGGTCTCTTGCATTGGCAGGTGGATTCTTCACCTCTAGTGCCACTTGCAAAGCCCCAGGTATTGATATGGTTGACTTTAAATCTATCATCTTGCTATTTTTTTTTCTTCTATGTTTGTCTTCCAACTTCCTATTTCCCTGATCTCTCTCTGGACAATAGGATATTGTAGAGCATTCCATTTTATCAACTGTATTAGATTATTACCTTAGTTAAAAATTATTATTTGAATAGCAGCTATAGTGCTTATAATATGCATCCATGACTTTTCATGGAAAATAAAAACCAACCCATAGGTTGAGGGATATAGTTAGTTCAGTTCAGTCACTCAGTCATTTCTGACTCTTTGTGACCCCATGGACTGCAGCATGCCAGGCTTCCCTGTCCATCACTGGAGCTTACACAAACTCATGTCCATCAGTCGGTGATGCCATCCAATCATCTCATCCTGTTGTCCCTTTCTACACCTGCCTTCAATCTTTCCCAGCAGCAGGGCCTTTTCCAATGAGTCAGTTCTTCACATCAGGGGGCCAAAGGATTGGAGTTTCAGCTTCAGTATCAGTCCTTCCAATGAATATTCAGGACTGATTTCCACTAGGATGCATTGGTTGGATCTCCTTGCAGTTCATGGGACTCTCAAGAGTCTTTTCTAACACCACAGTTCAAAAGCATCAATTCTTCTGAGCTCAGCTTTCTTTATAGTCCTACTCTCAAATCCATACATGACTACTGGAAAAACCATAGCTTTGACTAGATGGACCTTTGTTTGCAAAGTAATGTTTCTGCTTTTTAATATGCTGTCTAGGTTGGTCATAACTTTCCTTCCAAGGAGCAAGTGTATTTTAATTTCATGGCTGCAGTCATCAACTGCTGTGATTTTGGAGCCCAAGAAAATAAAATATCTTACTGTTTTCTCTGTTTACCCATCTATTTGCCATGAAGTGATGGGACTGGAGCCATAACCTTAGTTTTCTGAAGGTTGAGCTTTAAGCCAACTTTTTCACTCTCCTCTTTCAATTTCATCAAGAGGCTCTTTAGTTCTTCTTTGCTTTCTGCCATAAAGGTGATGTCATCTGCATATCTGAGGTTATTGATATTTCTTCTGGCTATCTTGATTCCAGCTTGTGCTTCCTCCAGCCCAGTGTTTCTCATGATACACTCTGCATATAAGTTAAATAAGCAGGGTGACAATATATAGCCTTGACGTACTCCTTTACCTATTTGGAACCAGTCTGTTGTTCCATGTCCAGTTTTAACTGTTGCTTTTTAACCTTCATACAGGTTTCTCAAGAGGCAGGTCAGGTGGTCTGGTATTCCCATCACTTTCAGAATTTTCCAGTTTCTTGTGATCCACACGGTCAACAATTTTGGCATAGTCAATAAAGCAGAAGTAGATGTTTTCTGGAACTCTCTTGCTTTTTCTATGATGTAACAGATGTTGCATTTTGATCTCTTGTTCCTCTGCTTTTTCTAAATCCAGTTTGAACATCTGGAAGTTCATGGTTCACATAGTGTTTAAGCTTTGCTTGGAGGATTTTGAGCATTACTTTGCTAGCGTGTGAGATGAGTGGCAGTTTGAACATTCTTTGGCATTGCCTTTCTTAGGGATTGAAATGAAAACTGACCTTTTCCAGTCCTGTGGCCACTGCTGAGTTTTTCAAATTTGCTGGCATATTGAGTGCAGCACTTTCATAGCATCATCTTTTAGGATCTAAGAAGAAATACAAATGTAGACAAAATAATCTAACTGGGTTGCAAATGTATGCCATATTTCCACTAAAGTGATGCATGGTAGGTGGGGAATACCGACCTAAGTCATTCTGGAAATGAGTAGAATTTGTAATATTAAAGCCAAAGGAATTGTACACAAGTACTGTGCCCTAATTGGTAAATTTTTTGCACTAATCAAGATTGCCAGGAGAAAGATCAATAATCTCAGATATGCAGATGACAGCACCCTTATGGCAGAAAGCGAAGAGGAAATAAAAAGCCTCTTGATGAAAGTGAAAGAGGAGAGTCAAAAAGTTAGCTTAAAGCTTAACATTCAGATAACGAAGATCATGGCATCTGGTCCCATCACTTCATGGGAAATAGATGGGGAAACAGTGGAAATAGTGTCAGACTTTATTTTGGGGGCTCCAAAATCACTGCAGATGGTGACTGCAGCCATGAAATTAAAAGACACTTACTCCTTGGAAGAAAAGTTATGACCAACCTAGATAGCATATTCAAAAGCAGAGACATTACTTTGCCGACTAAGGTCCGTCTAGTCAAGGCTATGGTTTTTCCAATAGTCATGTATGGATGTGAGAGGTGGACTGTGAAGAAAGCTGAGTGCCGAAGAATTGATGCTTTTGAACTGTGGTGTTGGAGAAGACTCTTGAGAGTCCCTTGGACTGCAAGGAGACCCAACCAGTCCATTCTGAAGGAGATCAGCCCTGGGATTTCTTTGAAAGAAATGATGCTAAAGCTGAAACTCCAGTACTTTGGCCACCTCATGCAAAGAGCTGACTTATTGGAAAAGACTCTTGATGCTGGGAGGGATTGGGGGCAGGAGGAGAAGGGGACGACAGAGGATGAGATGGCTGGATGGCATCATGGACTCGATGGACGTGAGTCTGAGTGAACTCTGGGAGTTGGTGATGGACAGGGAGGCCTGGCCTGCTGTGATTCATGGGGTCGCAAAGAATCGGACACGACTGAGCGACTGAACTGAACTGATAGATTAAGAATTGTGAAACCACTATACTATTTACTAGGAATGAATAAATAAGTGAATGGATATGGCAATGTTAGAACCCAGAACTGCTGGAAAAGAAAGCTAACAGTAATGCAAACGGAGGAGAATAGGATGAACTATGCAGTGCTAGATTAGAGACGGTGCTTGAAAAAAGTGAAAGTGTTAGTCTCTAGTCATCTCTCAGTAATGCCCAACTCTTTGGGACCCTGTAGACTGCAGCCTGCCAGGCTCCTCTGTCCATGGAATTCTCTAGGCAAGAATATTGGAGTGGGTAGCCATTCCCTTCTCCAGAGGATCTTCCTGACACAGGAATGGAATTCGGGTCTTCCTCCTTGAAGGTGGATCTTCACCAGCTGAGCCACAAGGAAGCCCTGTATATAGCTTAATATAGATCCTGGCGATTAGAGAGAGAATTATAGATGTTTGTGTATGATGTGTTAATGTACCCATAAATGTTCCCTAGTTTTGTCTTCAGCGAGGGCCTGTAACAAACCTACCACAGCAGTGACAAGTGCAGCCAGGGCCCAGATACAGGTTTCTACTCCAGTCCCCAAAATTGGAAGTAGATCTTGGAGACATTTTCAATACTAGGAATAAGACAGGAAGTGTACAATTTTTGCCTCACTTTTCCCTCTGTTTCTTAAATTGAATATTTTTCTATTAACCTTTCTTTAAATCCTCATACGTTGTCTCCCAGTATCTCCAGTATGCTATAAAACATATCTAGTGAGTTTTACATTTTAATTTCTTTCATTTTAGAATTTTTATTTGATTTTTCAATAGTTTCTAATTTTATAATTTTCAGCTGAAACCCCTATTGACTCACTAAAGCCAAAAAAAAAAAAAACTCTCGTTAATTTGTTGATTACATTTTCTTTTAATTTTTGAGCATATTTATATTAGCCTCCTCAAAATGTTCAGGTTTAGTTTCTCTTAAATGATATCTTTCCTGAATGAGGGTCACATTTCTGATTGTATTCTGGCTATTGTGCAGATGCATTATACAGACTTTAGATTCTGTTATTTTTTTCTCTGGAGAAGATTAATTTGTCTAATATACAATACAATTACTAGATGATCATCTTGAAACTGTGCAGGCTTATTTTTATGCTTTCTGAAGGTCAGTCTGGAGGAATCCCAGCATTCCTCAAATGCTTCAAATTTGGTAAGTCTAAAACTCCAAAGTGTGAATCTCTTCAACTCTTGATTTTAGGCTTTGTTAAGGGAGACCGTTCTTTTCAGTGAGGTCTTTATTCAATATTACTTTAGTCACTATATTGTAAATTCCTTGACAGTAGAAATAATACCTGGTAAATCTTTGTATTCCTCCAGGTTAACACAATACTTCACATAGAGTATGTAGCTGATAAGCAGTTGAATATTTTTAAAAATCTTATAGTTGATTTAAAGTGTAATGTTACTTTCTGCTGTACAGCAAAGTGAATCAACTGTACATATACATGTATCCACTCTTTTTAAGATTTTGTTCTTATGTAGGTCATTAGGGAATGACTGTTGAATTTTTTAAATTACTAAACTTTGATTTAGACTGTTCAATTTTTGATTTGCTTAAGAGTTTAAATGGCCCTGGATTTCTTTGTGCTAGGCCAGTCCCCCAACATCTGCCAGTTCCGCTTTACCTCTCAGAGGTTAATTCCATTTCCAATCCAGTAGAAACTGCTTCCCGATAACCCAGCCCTGGATTTATGCAGGCCAGCTCTCGCCCTAGGATACAGGAAGAGACCTTTGTACTTCCTTCTGCACAGCTCTATCTCCAGCCATCAGTTGTCCCAAGCTCTGATGGCATCTCAGCAGGACTTACCTGCCCTTCTTGGATTCCAACTTCATGCACTACAAATAGAGAATTGTCCAGGGGAGACATGAGGCTCTTTTCGTGGGTCACATCCTATCAGAGATCACAGATGTGTCACAGCTGTCATCACTTGCGCAGTGACTAGCCCAGAGAAAGGGCTCAATAATTATACTTTGAGTGATAAAAGCAAGTGGCTCGTATACTTTGTCCAGTTTTATGATTGTTTGCTGCAAGATAGTTTGTCCAATACCAATAACTCCATAATATCCAGGATCTGAAGTCCTCTTAATAAACTATTAATCTCAATTGCATCTCATCTTTCATGGCCAATCTCTTCTCTTCTTTACATTGCCCCATAATTGAAATTCAGACTTTACTTGGATTTTCCAAAGATAAGACAAAATACTTGCATTTGCGATACAATTTACTGAGTTTCAGGAAACAGAGGGAATTTTAGAGCACACACATGCAAATAATTTTAAATGGCTTGTTAGGCATTCTTGTGACTTAAGATATTTTTCTTGTCACTCTGTCCTTGCAAAATTCTACCTGGTCATCTTTCTAACTAGTCTTCAGTCTCCTCACATGTCTTCACTTGAACTTTGTTCTTTCTCCTTTTTCTACTTTCCTACTTCCAAATGTTTCATCATCATATTTTATTCATAGAAGTTTAGCTATTAGCTTTATTTTGCTGTTTATTTTCACAGTACAGCCTCAGGGTCTCATTTTCCACATCAAAGGAGTTTAATTTCCTAAACAACATTTCCTCCTTATGAAGAACTTTGGCGCCAGTTGATAAAATAATTATATCTATAAATGCATATTTGCAGACATTAAAAATATGAATATTCAACTATATTATGTAATTATCAATTTAAGTCATTCATTCATTTGACAGCTATTTATTTATTGATGGATTTCAATATTTCATGAGCTGAGGTTCAGTTCAGTTCAGTTCAGTCACTCAGTCATGTCCAACTCTTAGCTACCCCATGGAGTGCATCACCACAGGCTTCCCTGTCCATCACCAACTCCCAAAGTTTAGTCAGACTCACGTCCATAGAGTCAGTGATGCCATCCAACCATCTCATCCTCTGCTGTCCCCTTCTCCTCCCACCTTCAATCTTTCCCAGCATCAGGGTCTTTTCAAATGAGTCAGTTCCTTGCATCAGGTGGCCAAAGTATTAGAGTTTCAGCTTTAGCATCAGTCCTTACAATGAATATTCAGGAATGATTTCCTTTAGGATGGGCTTGGAAGTCCTTGCAGTCCAAGGGACTCTCAAGTCTTCTCCAACACCACAGTTCAAAAGCATCAGTTCTTCAGCCCTCATCTTTCTTTATAGTCCAACTCTCACATCCATACATTACTACATGAGGTTAACAAGACTAAAAATATATAGTCCATTTCCTGTATGAAACTCCTCACTCAAATCTAGAAATCAAAACAGAAAACAATTTATCAAGTTGTGTGACTGATATATAACAGGGACTGCTATGGGAACATAGATAGTAATTCAGACAGGAAGGATTGTGATTGCTTTCGTAGAGTGCAACAGGATCTGAGTTCGAACGCTTTTCTCTCTGAAGCTTTCCTTGATCCTCAGACTGTAAAACCAGGGTATTTGTTATCAACTCTCTCATATTTTTCTTTGTGATTTTGATCACATTAATATATGTGCCTCTGCCACTAGACAATGGGGCTTCTCAGGTGGCTCAGTAGTAAAGAATCCACCTGCCACTGCAAAGGGATACAAGAGAGATGGGTTTGATACCTGGTTTGGGAAGATTCTCTGGGAGAGGAAATGGCAACCCACTCCAGTATTCTTACCTGGAGAATTCCGTGGACAGAGGAACCTGGTAGGCTAAAGTTCATGGGGTCACAAAGAGTTGGACACGACTGAGTTACAGAGCATGCACACACACATCACTAGTTAATAAATTCTGAGATGTTGGCTCTGTGTTCTCAACATTTGTACAATGTCTTAAATAAGTGAAAGTCACTCAGTCATGTCCGACTATTTGCAATCCCATGGACTATACAGTCCATGGAATTCTCCAGGCCAGACTACTGGAGTGGATAGACTTTCCCTTCTCCAGGGGAGATTCCCAGCTCAGGGATCAAACCCAGGTCTACCACATTACAGGCGGATTCTTTAATAGCTGAGCCACAAGGGAAGCCCAACTCTAGCACACAGTAAATGCTCAATAATTATATTTTGAATGATTAAGTCAATGAATGAAAAGGCTTGCAATGTGTATCCTTTGATGCTTAAAATGTAGATTTATTTAGCTATTTATTTTGGGTATATGATTAATATCTTCAAAATACTGTCTATTATTTTTTAACATGTTTATAATTGATTCTCCCAAGAATCAAATATATTTTCTTTGCTTTTCTTATTATTTGTATATATAAAAGAACAGTCTTAATTTATATGTACTTTTTGGTAAAGAGATATACATACTTCTGTTTTCCATTTTTTGTTTGTATGATTTAAGAAAAATATTCATTCTTTGTACAATTGTTTATGCTTTCTCAATGAAGGCAATGTTGTTAGGTCTTTGAGGATACTGCTCATTGATATATTCAAAAGATAGATTATATGCCTCTTCAGTTGACTTAATGCCTGTGACTGCAGCAGCAGGAGGGGAAAATAAAAGTATTTTTAGGTGTGTTAGAAAGAAGTGTCAAAGCACCTCAGGCTGAGAAGACAGTCCAAGATAACACTCTTGCCTGATGTTAAAGACAATCTGTTCTTGCCTTCTCCCCACTCTGATTAAAGCTCACACACCCCGACATTTCGACTTGAGAAACGTCAACACTAAAAGACTCATATTTAGATAGGTAAATCAGGTGATTTTGTCAGTTAGTTTTGAAAGTTATCATAGTGAGGGTGGATTGTCTGCTTCTGTAACAAGTGAATGTTCAACTATTCAAAACCTGTTTAGGCAGTGGTGTATCTTGCAAGATTTATAATGATATAGAATTATCAGCAGGAAGAAACAACAGGGCTCATTAGTTAGGTCCCCAATTTCTAGGCAGGACTGGATCCAAGCCTACCCCAACATATGGATAGCCTCAGGAAAAGAGACTTCTCAGATCATTTCTCAGATCATTTCTGTACTTAGTTTAGTGCCTTGAAATGTGTTGTTAAAAGAATACTCTATAGGAAGTCACAACATCTGACTTCTATTTTTGTTTTCTGTTCCATGGCATCGTGCTTAAAAGCTACTTGCATTTTTTAATCTATGATATTAGAGTGGTTGGCCACAGGTTTTTGAAAAATCTCCCTGAAAAAACAAAAGTGAGTTTGGAAGAATATTATCACTTTCAACATTTACAAAAAATAATTCTGGAAGTTATAAACAACAAATAGCAGATGTTTTTAATATTCAGATATCATGAAAATTCATTGATTTCATTTTTATAGGCTTCAGTTTTGATGTTAAAAGGTACTTTTATTTAGTAAATTATGAATTTTAAGGTTTAAAAGCAATTTTGAAGTGTAAATAGTATTCTTGTTTCTTCTATGAGGGGATTCATTACACATCTGGGCATCTAGAAGTAGGAGAAATATCTTGAGACTTTAACAAGCAAGAAAGTAAACGACTGCATATTACTATTGGTATCTAACTCAACCAGGAATAAAAAGAAAGGTTTTATTTTTGGAGGTAAAATTACACCTTTTAATCCTTAAGGTTTAGTACACTAGAACCCTCAGTGCTGACCTTAGAGTTTGAGAATTCAGTTCAGAACTACATGCTCTTGCTCTATGGAGCTGTGTTTCTTGTTAATGTGCAATGCTGGTTGCTGATCATTTTATTACTGTCTACATCTTTCTGAGTCAAAACCCTCTGATAGTGGGAATTGGGAAGCCACATTTGTCACAAACATCTCAGATAGTACCGCTGTAGCACTACTGTAGCTAGTCCAAAGATCACACTTGGAAAATACTGTATCTGGATGGTATGAGTAGGAAAAAAATGTTGGTCTTCTACAGCTAGAGTAGAAGGCATATAAAATACAATGAATACTTTGAAGGAACTCTGCCACCCTGAGAGCCCTTACACTGCCTTGCCCTTCTATGACACACCATCCTTGACCTTTTTATTTACTAATTATGTTACTTTACTTGGTATTTTGGTTCTATCAATCAAGCTGCTACTTATGCTTGTTTGTCTCCCCTTCAAAACCTGGAGGCTTAGAAAAGGAGGTTCCTTCAGAAGAATGTAAACATTTGGGAATGATCTTTGTGGTATTGGTCAAAAAAGACAACAAATTCCTCCCCACCTCCTGCATCCATGCCCATTGTAGGGCATGAACCCAGACTTTGGTATGTGACTTGTGTTCACCAATGGGACAGTAGCAAAAGTGACGCAAGTAGGGACTTGAAAATCACCTATCTCCTTGCTGCTATTGGGACCCTATGATCACCATGTGGAACAGCTGATATAGCCAAGTACAGAATGAGAGTCGTGTGGCCCTGTGACCACAGCTCCCCTATACCAGTAGCTTCCACGTACTCAAGGTGTATGGAGCCATCTCCTAACAGCTAGCCATCACCCAGCAGCTAGGAGATCTGCGAGAAGATCTGCTTTCTCTCTTTAGGGTGAAACTGTAATATTATGGCGTTAGATTCATTTGTTCATGAAAGTAAATATGTAAAATGTTAAAATAATGAAAGTTGTACTGAGATGAAGTTTTGTGGTATTGTATTTTTAAGAAACAGATGTTAGCATCTTTTGGCTTCTGGTTGTGAAGTATTTAGTTTCCTGCTGTGATTGCATTTGTAATTGAATAATTTATATATTTAAATTAAATAATTGATCATCCCCTTGCAAAATTCCTAGACCTCCAGCTAGGTAATATAAATGCCTGCAAAACAAATGATATGCATGACAAAGATGCTTTATTATGTGTATTTCCTCAAGTACATATATAATATATTTATGCATACATGATATAAGGTGAACACATTTGAAAATGAACACATACATGGTAAATAAATGTTCTTAAATGTGTCAGAGTATAAGTACTATGACTATTCAAGTTAGGATATTTTCTATGCAGTATGAATATCATACGGGGCCTCCCAGGTGGCTCAGTGGTAAAGAAATTGCCTTCAGCTCAAGAGATGCGGGTTTGATTCCTGGGTTGGGAAGATTCCCTGGAGGAAATGACTCCAGTATTCTTGCCTGAAAAATCCCATGGACAGAGGAGTTGGGTGGGCCATAGTCCATGGAGTTGCATAGAGCCGGACACAACTGAGTGACTGAACACACACAAATATTATATGTATATGTAATATATATTTATAATATTTTATATGTCATATTCAGTTCAGTTCAGCCATTTCTGACTCTTTGCAACCCCATGAACTGCAGCACGCCAGGCCTCCCTGTCCATCACCAACTCCTGGAGTCTACCCAAACCCATTTCCATCGAGTTGGTGATGCCATCAAACCATCTCATCCTCTTTCATCCCCTTCTCCTCCTGCCTTCAATCTTTCCCAGCATCAGGGTCTTTTCAAATGAGTCAGCTTTTCCTATCGGGTGGCCAAAGTATTGGAGTTTCAGCTTCAACATCGGTCTTTCCAATGAACACCCAGGATCGGTCTCCTTTAGGATGGACTGGTTGGATCTCCTTGCAGTCCAAGGGACTCTCAAGAGTCTTCTCCAACACACGGTTCAAAAACATCAGTTCTTCTGCACTCAGCTTTCTTTATAGTCCAACTTTCACATCCATACATGACCACTGGAAAAACCATAGCCTTGACTAGATGGACCTTTGTTAGCAAAATAATGTCTCTACCTTTTAATATGTTGTCTAGGTTATTCACAACTTTCCTTCCAAAAAATAAGCATCTTTTAATTTCATGGTTGCAATCACCATCTGCAGTGATTTTGGAGCCCAGAAAAATAAAGTCTGACACTGTTTCCACTATTTCCCTGTCTATTTCCCAAGAAGTGATGGGACCAGATGCCATGATCTTAGTTTTCTGAATGTTGAGCTTTAAGCCAACTTTTTCCCTCTCCTCTTTCACTTTCATCAAGAGGCTTTTTAGTTCCTCTTCACTTTCTGCCATAAGGGTGGTGTCATCTGCATATCTGAGGTTATTGATATTTCTCCCAGCAATCTTGATTCCAGCTTGTGCTTCTTCCAGCCCAGCATTTCTCATGATGTACTCTGCATATAAGTAAAATAAGCAGGGTGACAATATACAGTCTTGATGTACTCCTTTTCCTATTTGGAACCAGTCTGTTGTTCCATGTCCAGTTTTAACTGTTGCTTCCTGATCTATATACAGGTTTCTCAAGAAGCAGGTCAGGTGGTCTGGTATTCCCATCTCTTTCAGAATTTCCCACAGTTTATTGGGATCCACACAGTCAAAGGCTTTGGCACAGTCAATAAAACAGAAATAGATGTTTTTCTGGAACTCTCTTGCTTTTTTGATGATCCAACAGATGTTGGCAATTTGATCTCTGGTTCCTCTGCCTTTTCTAAAACCACCTTGAACATTTGGAAGTTCCCGGTTCACATATTGCATATTAAAACTCTCAAAATTTTCTTTACAGTAAATACTACATCATTGTGAATGCCTATATTTAATATTAAAAATAATGTAACCCCTATGAATGCACCTCTCAATGCTTAAATTATTATGCTATTGTAAATCACTTGGGTATATATTCCACTGAAGCAGTAGTAAAAGTAGGTAGGTACCTTAGCTGCGTAATGTTCAAATAGTGAATTCTTTGGTGCTTGAGGAAATTAGTTAATTAGAAAAAAAATATGCTTTTGCATAAATGTTTGTGTATGTGTATATGTGAATTTACATATCTGATATTATTCATAGTAAATAGTTGGGAATATTTATATCATTTTCTTATACAGCAACAGAAGAAAAAAAAACATTTTTATGTATGTTAAAAAGAAATGGCAAAGCATTTCTGGCCGAGAATATCTGAATTTAAGAATCTATTTTAGTGTATAATATTGTACATAAAATCACAGATATGTAAGATGGCCTCTCTTTAGTACTTACTAAAAAAATTACTGGTCTATAAACAGTTCTTACATTGACCAGAGCTTGTCTAGCTCCCACGACATATGTCAAATTCATATCCTTAAGACACCTATCCCAAATCCCATGAAAATAGTGTATGACCAGTAATATATGTATGAAACAAATTATAGAACAATTCAATTATTATTTATACATACAGAACAAAATTATTACAATAATTTTTCTTTTTTCAATATATCAACTTCCTCTCTTAGCTCCATAAAATTTTAATTCACACTGGTACATGTGCACCTGTTTATTTACAAAGCCTTCAGTCATGGAGACATAGATTTAAAGAGTTGAGACAAGAATAAAATAAACTGGATGGCATCCTTTTAAATCCAACTGTGACTTTCATCTTTGTCACAAAATAAGCACAACATTTGGCAAGATTGGAAGCTTCATCCCCAGGCAGGTCCAAGTTGGCACAGAATCACCTTGACAGGTTCCCAGATCAGCAAGAACTCTCTGATCTGAAAGGCTCCTTTTGCTAAATTTAACTTTGCCTATGTAAAATGAATGAGATGCTCCTGAAGAGAAGAAAGATCTTCAAGATCAAGGAGTGGAGGCATTGGGCTAAGTCAGCTCATCCAGGTGTAGAGGATAAACACATAGCCTCATGACAACCTGCACAAGAGAAATACAGAGTGCATACAAATTAAGATATTCCTGTGGATTGGAGAAGATAAATGATCCATTCTGTTTTGTTTCCCCCTGTGGAATCACATCATTTTCATTTTCTTTGGAGGCAGCTGGGCTCAACAGTAAGAGTAGGAAAGATGATAATTATGTTGTGTCTCGACGTTAGCACTTCTGAGTCTGAAGGCTATTTTCAATGTTAGGTTTATGATTGGAAAAGACTCCAACTTTCTTCTGCTTAAATTAAAGCCAAAGAAATACCTGTAATAAAAAAAAAAAAAGTTGGAGTGCCAGCAAGCTGTGACACTAGCAGGCTGAGTCATGAACACAGCATGAACTTTGAAGTCAAGGATTTTTTGGTCTTTATTTAGGTTCACGATTTGCACAGAGGGCTGTATCTTTTCCCACGTCATACAAAGTATGTTGGCAAAACCTTGATGAGCTGTAGCTATAGCATAAGTGTGGTTATTTTAGGAATCGTTTTGGTTCATGTCACTGAAGAGTCAACTAAGTTGTCAAGCAGCATGAGAAAGTTACTTAAACTTAAAAGTGCCTTACTAAATTAAATAGTGATGATAAAAGGGTTCTAAATCTCCTGCCTCTGGGCATGCATTTGCTAAATTCCAGCTTTATTTACTTAATTTCTCATCCCTTTAGATATCAGAAAGAAAAGTTTATTATCCTGCACGGAATTCTGTGCCACATGATGTAACTAGTTCTCTTTTTTTTCTGGACAAGTACAGTTCATTATATGTGCCTAGCTTGAATATCTTTAATCAGTCTGCATTGATGGAACTTTTCCCAGGCTTCATTCCCATATCTATAAAATTCTGTTTTGCTAAGTTGAAAATGCTGCAAGTAGCATTCTACAGTGAAAGTCTTATGTGCTTTACCAGCTGGCATTTTTCTCTTGTTCATTTTATTCTTCAGATTGCAATAGTTGGAGAACCTTAGGAAGCATCTGTTCTAAGCTGTTCATTTTACAATTGAGGGAATTAAACCTCCAAGATGCAGAGAAAGTTATCCATACACAGCTAATCAGTAAAATTAAATCAGAAAGCAGGACTACTGGCTTCTAGGGCTTTTTCCTCTGATAAACCTGTTCCCTGGAAGCTCCCAGGGTTTTTGCTTTTGTTTTTCTATATTCTGCATCAAAAAAGGGAGTCTCATCCTATTTATCATCTCTCGACCATGCATGAAACCTCTGCTAAAAAGATAAAGCGCTAAAGAATGATAGATACCTATTATTGCTCACCCCAGTGACTTTCTTAAAGTCACTTGAACACTGAATGTTTAGATTTTTACATTTTTTCACAATTTTATATTTTTCTTTCATCTGAGAAGCCATTCCAAAAGAATAACAGTAAGATAGAAAGAAACATGAATGTTCCAATATTGTCTTTAAAGAAGTATTTTATTCATCTTAAAATGTACTTTTCATTTTGCAGGAAAAATTTAGTTCCAAAAATTCAATTCATTTTAAAATTAATTTTTAAAATCTGTTGAAATTAGATAATATAAAATATATTCTGTCAGAAGTTTCCACTCTGTGAAGATATAGCTTTTGCAAAAGACTGGAAGTTCCTTTTAGACCAGAAAGTCATCTAATAATTAAGTTATTATCTCAGCTTTCGTTTTAAGAAAGTGAAAGTCACTCCGTTGTGTCCAACTCTTTGCAACCCCATAGACTATACAGTCCATGGGATTCTCCAGGCCAGAATATTGGAGTGAATAGCCATTCTCTTCTCCAGGGAATCTTCCTAATCCATGGATTGAATCCAGGTCTCCTGCATTGCAAGTGGCAGCTGAGCCACCTGAGAAAACTTCTGCTTTAAAAAAAAGCCTCAAATCCAAATTTTCCTGCAGTATGAAATTCTAACTTTTTTGTTCTCCATATTGTAAAATCATTCATCAGTAAGAACCTCTGAACTTTGAATGGTGAAGCTTCCAAAGTTTGAAAATACAAATGAAGTGTAGGATACAAGAAGGATCATTTTTACCTTACATGTACTAATCAGCACAAATTTACAAAGGACTCTTGAATTTTATCAAGGATGGGCATAGATGGTACTTCAGTTCAGTTCAGTTCAATTCAGTCACTCAGTCATGTCTGACTCTCTGTGATGCCATGAATCACAGCACGCCAAGCCTCCCTGTCCATCACCAACTCCCAGAGTTCACTCAGACTCACGTCCATCGAGTCCGTGATGCCATCCAGCCATCTCATCCTCTGTCGTCCCCTTCTCTTCCTGCCCCCAATCCCTCCCAGCTTCAAAGTCTTTTCCAATAAGTCAACTCTTCACATCAGGTGGCCAAAGTATTGGAGTTTCAGCCTTAGCATCATTCCTTCCAAAGAACACCCAGGGCTGATCTTTAGAATGGACTGGTTGGATTTCCTTGCAGTCCAAGGGACTCTAAGAGTCTTCTCCAACACCACAGTTCAAAAGCATCAATTCTTCGGCACTCAGCTTTCTTCACAGTCCAACTCTCACAGCCACACATGACCACTGAAAAAGCCATAGCCTTGACTAGACAGACCTCAGTTGTCAAAGTAATGTCTCTGCTTTTGAATATGCTATCTAGGTAGGTCATAACTTTTCTTCCAAGGAGTAAGCATCTTTTAATTTCATGGCTGCAGTCACCATCTGCAGTGATTTTGGAGACCAAAAAAATAAAGTCTGACACTATTTCCACTGTTTCCCCATCTATTTCCCATGAAGTGATGGGACCGGATGCCATGATCTTCGTTTTCTGAATGTTGAGCTTTAAGCCAACTTTTTCACTCTCCTCTTTCACTTTCATCAAGAGACTCTTTAGTTCCTCTTCACTTTCTGCCATAAGGGTGGTGTCATCTGCATATCTGAGGTTACTGATATTTCTCCTGGCAATCTTGATTCCAGCTTGTGCTTCTTCCAGCCCAGCATTTCTCATGATGTACTCTGCATAGAAGTTAAATAAGCAGGGTGACAATATACAGCCTTGATGTACTCCTTTTCCTATTTGGAACCAGTCTGTTGTTCCATGTCCAGTTCTAACTGTTACTTCTTGACCTGCATATAGGTTTCTCAAGAGGCAGGTCAGATGGTACTTACACCCTGGGAAAAATTGAATTGAACCATGATAGGATCCATAATTCTGAGAAGGCAATGGCACCCCACTCCAGTACTCTTACCTGGAAAATCCCATGGATGGAGAAGACTGGTGGGCTGCAGTCCATGGGGTCGCGAAGAGTTGGACACGATTGAGTGACTTCACTTTCACTTTTCACTTTCATGCATTGGAGGAGGAAATGGCAACCCACTCCAGTTTCTTGCCTGGAGAATCCCAGGGACGGTGGAGCCTGGTGGACTGCCGTCCTTGGGGCCGCACAGAGTCAGACAGGACTGAAGTGACTTAGCAGGAGCAGCAGCAGCAGGATCCATAATTGGATAATTTATGGTTCTTAGGTCATGTAAATGATTTACATGTAAAGTATTTCAAGGCATGGGGAATTTCTTTTTACCATGGAAAACATTATTTTGACATGCATATGTCAAAATCAAGGATTTGAGAGCCAATAAATCTGAGTTTTAATCATTACTTTTGATATTTATTAAGAGTAAGATTTTGAGAAAGTTAATTTATCTCACCAATTTTAAAGCTCTTTCTCTGACAGAAAAAGGTTTAATAAGTTAGTTACTAGTGGTTTTGAACAGTAATGTAACACATTCTAACTGCTTCTCCTAGTACCTATTTTATAAAATGCAGTTAAAGAAATTAGGTGGCTGTTATTTTGCTTATGTGAAAATTCATTTGTATCAAATTGAAGAATTGTGCTTGGGTGCTTAACACAATTGCTAAGTACAATTCTTTTGGTTTAACTCTACAAATTTAAACTTCCAGGCTCTAGTCTCCTAATGCATGTAAATTGGGGGTATCTAATTCCAATACTTTGGCCACCTGATGCAAAGAACTGACTCACTGGAAAAGACCCTGATGCTGGGAAAGATTGAAGGCAAGAGGAGAAGGGGACGACAGAGGATGAGATGGTTAGATGGCATCACCGGCTTGATGGACATGAGTTTGAGTAAGCTCCGGGAGTTGGTGATGGACAGGGAAGCCTGGCGTGCTGCAGTCCATGGGGTCATAAAGAGTTGGACAAGACTGAGTGACTGAACTGAACTGAACTGAATTCTAATGTGTCTTCTTCCACCTTTTCTTCCTTGTGCCCTAGTCTTCAAAATTGGTCCCCAGTTCAAATGTAAGATACTTTCCTTTTCAATCTTGCCCTCATAATCAGGGATTTGCATGGATTATAATCAGGAATTTTCAGAATGCTTGGTCATTCCATGATGCTTGCTCTGAAGATCAATTTTGCAACATCTTCCCTAAGATCAACTCAATAGACAAGGCTAGATGTCAGTTTCAGGCCAACTAACATTGACAAAGCCTTTGACTGTGTGGATCACAATAAACCGTGGAAGATTCTGAGAGAGATGGGAATACCAGAACACCTGACCTGCCTCTTGAGAAATCTGTATGCAGGTCAGGAAGCAACAGTTAGAACTGAACATGGAACAACAGACTGGTTCCAAAGAGGAAAAGGAATACGTCAAGGCTGTATATTGTCATCCTGATTATTTAACTTATATGCAGAGTACATCATGAGAAATGCTGGACTGGAAGAAACACAAGCTGGAATCAAGATTGCTGGGAGAAATACCAATAACCTCAGATATGCAGATGACACCACCCTTATGGTAGAAAGTGAAGAGGAACTAAAAAGCCTCTTGATGAAAGTGAAAGAGGAGAGTGAAAAAGTTGGCTTAAAGCTCAACGTTCAGAAAACGAAGATCATGGCATCTGGTCCCATCACTTCATGGGAAATAGATGGGGAAACAGTGGAAACAGTGTCAGACTTTATTTTTCTGGGCTCCAAAATCACTGCAGATTGTGATTGCAGCCATGAAATTAAAAGACACTTACTCCTTGGAAGAAAAGTTATGAGCAACCTAGACAGCATATTCAAAAGCAGAGATATCACTTTGCCGACTAAGGTCCATCTAGTCAAGGCTATGGTTTTATCAGTGGTCATGTATGGATGTGAGAGTTGGACTATGAAGAAGGCTGAGCACCAAAGAATTGATGCTTTTGAACTGTGGTGTTGGAGAAGACTCTTGAGAGTCCCTTGGACTGTAAAGAGATCCAACCAGTCCATTCTGAAGGAGATCAGCCCTGGGATTTCTTTGGAAGGAATGATGCTAAAGCTGAAACTCCAGTACTTTGGCCACCTGATGCAAAGAGTTGACTTATTGGAAAAGACTTTGAAGCTGGGAGGGATTGGGGGCAGGAGAAAAAGGGAACGACAGAGAATGAGATGGCTGGATGGCATCACTGACTCGATGGACGTGAGTCTGAGTGAACTCCGGGAGTTGGTGATGGACAGGAAGGCCTGGCATGCTGCGATTCATGGGGTCGCAAAGAGTCGAACACGACTGAGCGACTGAACTGAACTGAACTGAACAGGAGACCCAGTGGTTAACAACAAACTGTTTAAGGAGAAATCACCAACACATGTAATAAAAAGAGTCAGTTTTACTGGAGGTATTATGCCCACATTCCAGGTCAGTACTATCCAATCAATAGATGAGGGAAATGTTCTTTCTTTTGCTGTTCAATATGATAGCTTTGACTCCTAAGCATCTGGCTACAAAACTTGACTACTACATACTATTACACACAGAAAGCAGGTATTGCAACTGAAGATTTGATGGTATTAATTTTGTTAATATTCAAATTTAGATAGCCATTTGTAGCTAATATCTACACTGAACATCATGGTTCTAGACTACATTTTTATAATAGAAATACTGTTTTTCTAAAGCTTTAAAAGACTTTCATTATTTAAAGTATTATACTCTGTGTTCCTGGGATAAGAATTAAAACAAAATTCAATATAAAATCTTAAAGTAAAATTATAAATATCATTTTATGTTTTTATAATTCATGTATCTTTATTGTCTTTGTACACATTTCTCTCTCTGAAAATAATATTGTCTATTCTCTCTTGTTTCTTCTTCTCCTTGGTTTCCTGTCCAGGAGGCTACTATCTGTAGCAGTGAAGGAAGTAAGATACTCTAATTCAGGCATTTCAAGTAGCATCTGTAAGAATAAAAGTACATAATAATAAAGACCACATTAATTAGGTAGTCCCTGAGCCAAATTAAATGAAAAATCGTCTAAGTGTAAAGGGTCATAGCTAATAAACTGAATATAATCTCCTGTGTTCTATCCCTAAAGAAAATTAAATTTTAATGACCCTGAGAGCTCATTGTTCAGATATGTCACTCTAACTAATCTTGCAAGTGACAGTTAAACTCCGGAATTCCGTTAAAAGTTAAACATCCTCTGCAAATTGCTACTTAAGTCCCAAATATACTAGTTCAGGCAAGCTCTTAGGAAAAGCAGAATATTGACAGGTTATACCAAGATGCAAGAAGAAGCCTAGAGATCTGCAAAATCATTCACTGCTGAATGACTTATTGAGTCACATCCTTGCCAAACATTATACTAAAAAGTATTTTAGACACTTGGGAATTTGTATTGTCAGCCTCAAGTCATTTGTTGCAAGAAACACCCATCTCACTGGGAAGAACTGTATCAAAAGACTTCAGGGACTGGTTCAGAGATAGACTTATAGAGCTCTCATTTTTTCTATGGTCATGAGAGAGCATGTGAATTGAAAGAGGGGGACAGAGAGCAAGAAAGAATCATCAGATGATCATTGGGACTCAACTTCTAGAAGGTTCCTAAACTTTCCCAGCCTAGACACTGCTGGAGGGGGTGGGGGGAGGTGGGGGAGAGTCTGTTTCCTGTCTACACTTCAGCATACTAGAGAGCTCTGCATTTTTCTAGTTGAGGGTAGAAAGAAGTGGGTAAAAAGAAATATCCCTGGGATTATTTATTGCTATTTTACAATAACTCTTGATGGACTAACTTGGGTAAAGTTTTTTTTTCTGATTTTGTCAGTTTATGTGTTTGAGAGAAGGAGAACAGAGGTAAGATGGTATATTATCACTGAAGTTTACAAGGAGAATGAATGGAAAAGAAGGAAAGTAACTGGTCAATTAAAAAATAAACATTTATGGCAAGAATGTGTAAAAGAGACTGAGATGGCAACAAATCCGATAGTGATGAAGACTGTGTGAATATAGATGGACACATGTAGCTACATGTAAAATTTTATAAATTTATAAATTAAAAATGAGGAAAAAAATGAGGAAAATTATTTGAAATGTTATTATTAAAATGGACACTGCTTTGCCTTGAAATTTGTGACTGTTTCAATTAAGTGATAATAAGGAAAAGTATTTCTTAAATATAAAGACTATACTCATAATCTGAATTGTTTTTAACAGATAATTGGAGGCATTGAAGTTGGAAGAATGAAAACTTTGTAGTGCAAGATAAGAGAAAGGTCCTGTTGGAGACCTTCAGTGATCAACTGTCAGCAGCAGCAGGTAAGATATACTGAGCACGAACGAAGTCCAGCCTTGACTGCAATTTTAGATCACCTTTTATCTGAGATAAAAACTTGATAAAAAGAACTAGAAACAAAACAATGAATTGGACTGTCTTAAACAATTAGGGCATCTAAAACTATGTATTAAATGACTACATGAATGAAATAGGAGCATTATAAGATCTTCAACTAAATGCATATATTGTTTGACTGCGCCATGTCCTGGGCTAAGTTATTTCAGTTGTGTCCAACTCTGTGCAACCCCATGGAGTACAGCTTTCCAGGCTCCTCTGTCTGTAGGATTCTCCAGGCAAGAACATTAGAGTAGGTTGCCACACCCTTCTCCAGGGGATCTTCCCTACCCAGGGATCAAACCTGCAGCTCCTGTGCCTCCTGCATTGCAGGCAGATTCTTTACCACTGAGCCACCAGGAAGCCCCATGTTGTTTGACTCAGACTATATTATTCCACAGCTAACGTTATATCTGGTAGAAGATAATTTATAAAGCTTTAATTATAGCTAAAATGGAAATTTTTAAATGTATTTCTAAGAGAGTTGATTTTTTTTTTCCTAAACTCTACCTTTGTTTTCAATTGAATGTAGAGGAAATCTTTACCCTCTGCATCTAGAACACTGTAATGTTTGATCAAAGTATACTTATAGAAAGTATTTTACCATATACTTTCAAATGATGAGAAAGAACACTTTCTAAGTTTCTTAGCTTCAAATAGAAAAGCATCTAGAGAGAGGATATTTTCATTGTAATTTCATATGAATCCTTTTTTAAGCAAGACTATAACAATTTTCTTTTCAGTAATTTCTACTTGGAATTGGAGTTGGGATAGAAATGGGCAAATAATACTCACTCTTTTTATTTAAGAGAACAAAACTTGATTTTCAAAGCGTAGTGATCAGAACACTGAGTTCTGTATTGGGTTCAATACAGGCTTCAGTGGGTTCAAACTCTGGTTCTTCCAGGAAGTCATCTGGGGCTCTTAGGCAGGGTACTTAGTCCCATTGTACCACAGATAATGCGTTTTCATATGGCGACAATAATAGCACCCATCTTCTAAAATTGCAAAAACATTAAATAAGTTAATATTTCTAAAGTTCTTAGCTCAGTTCCTGGCATATCTGCTATGTTAATATTTTGTTGTTTTTGTTTTTTTGTTTAACTCACCTGTTTCTTTTTTATTCTTTTATTTTAATGAGATATTTAACTAGCCAAGCTATCTGGCTAAGAAAGCACACTTGAATTTCACTTTTATAATATTCAGGTCCTTAGCTATACCCCAGAAGTCACACCAAGGAAAATAATTTAATTCAATCAACCAAAGTAGAAAGCTAGGTATACTACATGCTTGTAAGCCAGATAACCCCTTAACTGTTGAACCTCCTAAAATAGCCTACCTTATATGGGACTCGAATACTTAGCTATTTCCTTTTTCCTCTTTAAAACCATTGATGTCTGTAGCATGAGAGTCACTGTTCATCAGCAATCTAAATGCAATGAATGCCTCTAATGCTACATCCTGCTAATAATGAACTTTATCCAGGTCCTCAAATGTATTCAATTTTGTTTTAATAGCTTGCTGAAATAGATGTTATCAGTAGAATAAAAAATATATTTGAAACTGGAATGTTTCCTATAAAGTCAGAATTAGACTTGATATGATGCTTTGGTCAAAAACATTGCTGAATAGTGTTTCAGTTGCAACTTACTTCTTTACCTCAGTTTTTTGCGATGAAGCAATGATCAACTGAGCACAAACTATGTAAAATTAATTAATTTTGCTTTTTGAAAGTCATAGAAGACATATTTTACTTGTTCATGTAGTTTTCTTGTTTTGATATAAGCAATTACAACAACTAAGATCTAAAGTCACTTATCTGACGAATCAAGGTTCACAATGAAGACACAGTTCTGAATATCAAGACATATTCTTCTTTCTGAGCAGCACTAGATTTAGAGAATATTTTTTCTTCTTTAAAATAATACATGGGTGCCCAAATTATTTAAGTTTTCTTTCAGAATTTGGCTACCTCATGCGAAGAGTTGACTCATTGGAAAAGACTTTGATTCTGGGAGGGATTGGGGCCAGGAGGAAAAGGGGACGACAGAGGATGAGATGGCTGGATGGCATCACTGACTTGATGGACGTGAGTCTGAGTGAACTCCGGGAGTTGGTGATGGACAGGGAGGCCTGGCGTGCTGCAATTCATGGGGTCGCAAAGAGTTGGACACGACTGAGCGACTGAACTGAACTGAACTTCAGACCTGAAGAAGCAACATTGTTTAGTAAATGAATAGGGAAACATTGCTCTTATGGTCCAATCAATGCCTCATCCTAAATTCATTCATTTTTCAGGAAGTTTATTGTCCATCCTTATTCCCTCTCATTAAGAGTAATACATTTAACAATGCCCATCTGTGAAAACAGCCTTCAGTTTCAAACCCTTTTCAAGCCATTAACCATTATAATCTATCAGTTAACTCTTTTCCATAGGATTTTAGAAAATAAGTTCTCTGATATTTGTTTTTAATTTCATGGCTGCGTTCACCATCTGCAATGATTTTGGAGCCCAAAATGAAGTCTGTCACTCTTTCCACTGTTTCCCCATCTATTTGCCATGGGGAAACCAGCATGCCATGATCTTCATTTTTTGAATGTTGAGTTTTAAACCAGCTTTTTCACTCTCCTCTTTCACTTTCATCAGGAGGCTCTTTAGTTCTTTTTTGCTTTCTGCCATAAGGATGGTGTCATTTGCATATCTGAGGTCATTGATATTTCTCGCAACAGTCTTGGTTCCAGCTTGTGTTTCACCCAGCCCGGTATTTCACATGATGTACTCTGCATATAAGTTAAATAAGCAGGGTGACAATATACAGCCTTGACCTACTCCTTTCCCAAATTGGAACCTGTCTGTTGTTCCATGTCCAGTTCTGACTGTTGCTTCTTGACCTGCATACAGATTTCTCAAGAGGCAGGTAAGGTGGTCTGGTATTCCCATCTCTTGAATTTTTCACCATTTGTGTGATCCACACAGTCGAAGGTTTTGGCATTATCAATAAAGTAGATGTTTCTCTGGTATTCTCTTTATAGAACTATGTGATGATAAATTTATCATTGATGAAAATGTTTTGTTAACACTGTAAAAAGTAATACATGAGCATGATGAACCAGAATAGACTCTCGAAAGATATGTGGCTCTAAAATAAACTTATTTCCTTTTTATTCATATTACTGGATTAATTGATCATAGTAACAAAATGTACATCATGCATTTGAATTTTGCATCAAGAATACACAACACATGGATTTCATTTTCCTAACTGCAAATAATTGTAATGTCTGTTTTCTTCTTGTTAAAGAGATATAATCCCTGTTTATGGTAGACATCAAATGCTTCCTAATATGACACAGGGTATGAATTTGACTTGAAAACAAGATAGAGACAGAAAAATAAATGTTTTTAATAGAGTATAGTTAAGCAAGTCCATAGATGACAGAAAATTTATCCCTAAATTATTGATTAAGCTGAGCCTGAGTCTATTCAGTCTGAGAACATGATCTCTTTAACAACAACAAAAATCAGTCCAAATTCCCTTCCAATAATTCTATGGCATGTGCATTATGATTTAGAAATAGAAATTATATATTCTCTACATTGTTGTTGTTCAATCACTAAGTGTTGTCTGACTCTGCCACAGCATGGACTGAAGCACGCCGGGCTTCCCTGTCCTTCATCATTTCCCAGAGTTTCCTCAAACTCATGTTCATTAAGTCTGTGATGCCATCTAACTGTCTCATCCTCTGCTGCCCTCTTCAACTTTTGCCTTCAATGTTTCCCAACATTGTTTTTTTTCCTAGTGAGTCGACTCATAGCATCATGTGGCCAAAGTATTGGAGCTTCAGCTTTAGCATCAGCCTTCAAGTGAATATTCAGGGTTGATTTCCTCTAGGATTGACTGGTTTGATCACCTTGCTGTCCAAGGGACTCTCAAGAGTCTTCTCCAGCACCACAGTTCGAAAGCATCAGTTCTTTGGAACTTAACCTTCTATATGGTCCAAATCTCACATCCGTATATGAGTACTGGAAAAACGTAGCTTTGACTATAGAGACCTTTGTCATCAAAGTGATGTCTCTGCTTTTTAATACACTTTCTAGGTTTGGCATTGCTTTCCTTGCAAGTGTCTTTTAATTTCATGGCTGCAGTCATTGGCTGAAGTGATTTTGGAATCCAAGAATTTAAAGGTTGCCATTGTGTCCACTTTATTAACTCTGTTAGCCTTTGCCTTGCTTCATTTTATACTTCATGGCCAAACTTGCCTGTTACTGCAGTTATCTCTTGACTATCTATTTTTGCATTTCAATCCCCTATGATTAAAAGACATCTTTTTTCTGGTGTTAGTTCCAGAAGATCTTGTAGGTCTTCATAGAATCATGCAATTTCTGCTTCTTCAGCATTAGTGACTGGGGCATAGACTTGGATTACTGTGATATTGAATGGTTTGCCTTGGAAACCAACAGAGATCATTCTGTTGTTCTTGAGATTGTACCCAAGTACTGCACTTTGGACTCTTTTGTTGACTTATGAGGACTACTCCATTTCTTCCAAGAGATTCTTGCCTACAGTAGTAGATATAATACTAATGTGAATTAAATTCATCCATTCTGGTCCAATTTAGTTCAATGATTCCTAAAATGTTGATGTTCACTCTTGCCATCTTCTGCTTGGTCACATACAGTTTACCTTGATTCATGGACTTAACATTCCAGGTTCCTATGCAATATTGTTTTTTACAGCAGCAGACATTATTTTCACCACCAGACACATCCACAGCTGAGCATTGTTTCTGCTTTGGCCCGGCCTCTTTATTCTTTCTGGTGCTATTTCTCTGCTCTTCCCCAGTAGCATATTGGATACCTTCCAAGTTAAAGGGGCTCATCTTCTTGTGTCATACCTTTCTGCTTTTTCTCTACATGTGGGTGTGTTGTTCAGTCGTGTCCATCTCTTTGTGACACCATGGGCTATAGTCTGTCAGGTTCCTCTGTCCATGGGATTTCCAAGGCAAGCATACTGGAGTGGGTTGGTTGCCATTTCCTACAACAGGGAATCTTCCTGACCAGGAATAAAACCAAGATCTCCCTCATTGCAGGCAGTTTCTTTACCATATGAATTGTATATCCTTTACATATATTCAGTTCAGTTGCTCAGCCGTGTCTGACTCTTTGCGACCCCATGAATTGCAGCATGCCACGACTCCCTGTCCATCACCAACTCCCGGAGTTCACTCAAACTCACGTCCATTGAGTTGGTGATGCCATTCAGCCATCTCATCCTCTGTTGTCCCCTTATCCTCCTACCTCCAATCCCTCCCAGCATTAGAGTCTTTTCCAATCAGTCAACTCTTTGCATGAGGTGGCCAAAGTATTGGAGTTTCAGCTTTAGCATCATTCCTTCTGAAGAAAACCCATGACTGATCTCCTTTAGGATGGACTTGTTGGATCTCCTTGCAGTCCAAGGGACTCTCAAGTCTTCTCTAACACCACAGTTTAAAAGCATCAATTCTTCAGTGCTCAGCTTTCTTCACAGTCTACCTCTCACATCCACACATGACTACTGGAAAAACAATAGATTTGACTAGACAGACCTTTGTTGGCAAAGTAATGTCTCTGCTTTTGAATATGCTATCTAGGTTGGTCATAACTTTCCTTCCAAGGAGTAAGCGTCTTTTAATTTCATGGCTGCAATCACCATCTGCAGTGATTTTGGAGCCTAGAAAAATAAAGTCTGACACTGTTTCCACTGTTTCCCCATCCATTTGCCATGAAGTGATGGGACCAGATGCCATGATCTTAGTTTTCTTAATGTTGAGCTTTAAGCCAACGTTTTCACTTTCATCAAGAGGCGTTTTAGTTCCTCTTCACTTTCTGCCATAAGGGTGGCGTCATCTGCATATCTGAGGTTATTGATATTTCTCCCAGCAATCTTGATTCCAGCTTGTGCTTCTTCCAGCCCAGCATTTCTCTTGATGTACTCTGCATATAAGTTAAATAAGCAGGGTGACAATATACAGTCTCGATGTACTCCTTTTCCTATTTGGAACCAGTCTGTTGTTCCATGTCCAGGTCTAACTTCTTGACCTGCATACAGGTTTCTCAAGAGGCAGGTCAAGTGATCTGGTATTCCCATCCCTTTCAGAATTTTCCACAGTTTATTGTGATCCACACAGTCTATATTTTTATTTCTAGAAAATGCTACTAATCTCTCTCCCAAAATATATAGTATATTTTTATTTTACATACTATAATTAAATCAATTTGCTATTTTATACTAATAAATCAGGCTGCATAGATCATTTGTTGTCACCAACAAAGCTGAGAATTTCTGATTCTTTCAAACTTATTCCATATTAGGTGACAGAGAATGACATACTCTTCAAACAAGCTTCTTTAATAAATATCCTGAGTCTGTCAGAATCTGTTATTCTGCTGATATTTCATAAATAGGAGCTGTGTAAGTTTTCTTTCTTCTTCACTTCTGTGGATTCCATCAGATGTGTTGTCCTATACCCAGTCAAAACTTCTTTGACAATGACTCTTTAATCTGACCATTTTTCTCCACATATTACAGACTCTCTGCTTATTACAGGTAAGACACGTTATTTTATGCATTTTTAATCTAGACTTTCAAAACAACTGCTTTGATGAGAGAGAGAAAAACTGCATGACAAAGTGAAGCATTTTATATTCAAGGCTGAGAAATCATGTCTTCATTATTCAAAATATTCCACTGCCAATAAATCTGTCACTAAGTCCAAGAATAATTGATATTTGGCCTGAGAATTTATAATTGATTTGTTTGCAGTAGACACTAATAGAAAAAGCACGTTTTCAGAGCTCATAAAAATAGTTAGTTTGCTTATCCTCCCCCTAGATATATCTACTATTTCGTGGATTGCTATGTTGTTACTGGTGTTGATTTCATTATTTTAATTGATCATTGAATTTGGCAGAGACATTCTACAGTAGTTTATTTCCCCGTTCAAACTGTCATCTATTACTTATTTTTAGAGTACACACAATAAAATATATCATATTGTCTGACTTTAAATATATCCCATTAACAGACAATTGAATCTAAAGCATATGAAAGTGAATACAAAGCATATTAACTACCATTATAATTATGGCAATATATAGAAGACATTCGTTAAAAACTGACAGCAAATTATATATGTGTAATTGTAACGATTTCAGTTCAGTTCAGTCACTCAGTCATGTCTGACTCTTTGTGACCCCATGGACTGTAGCATGCCAGGGTTCCCTGTCCATCACCAACTCCCAGAGGTCATTCAAACTCATGTCTATTGAGTCGGTGATGCCATCCAACCATCTCATCCTCTGTCATCCCCTTCTCCTGACGTCAATCTTTCCCAGAACCAGAGTCTTTTCAAATGAGTCAGTTCTTCACATCAGGTGGCCAAAGTATTGGAGTTTCAGCTTCAGCATCAGTCCTTCCAATGAATATTCAGAACTGATTTGCTATAGGATTGACTGGTTGGATCTGTTTGCAGTCCAAGGGACTCTCAAGAATCTTCTCCAACACCACGATTCAAAAGCATCAATTATTCAGCCCTCAGCTTTCTTTATAGTCCAACTATCAATCCATACATGACTATTTGGAAAACCATAGCTTACACTAGACTGACATTAGTTGGCAAAGTTACGTTTCTGCTTTTTAATATGCTAAGTTGGTCATAGCTTTTCTTCCAAGGAGCAAGTGTCTTTTAATTTCTTGGCTGCAATCACTATCTGCACTGATTTTGGAGCCCAAAAAATAGACTCTCACTGTATCGATTGTTTCCCCTCTATTGAAGTGATGGGACCAGATGCCATGATCTTAGATTTCAGAATGTTGAGTTTTAAGCCAATGTTTTCACTCTCCTTTCACTTTCATCAAGAGGCTATTTAGTTCTTCTTCACTTTCTCCCTTAAGGAGTGCTGTCATCTGTGCATCTGAGGTTATTGATATTTCTCCCAGGAAACATGATTCACCTTGTGCTTCATCCAGTCTGGCATTTCATATGATGTACTCTGCATATAAGTTAAATAAGCAGGGTGACAATATATAGCCTTGATGTATTCCTTTCCCAATTTGGAAGCAGTCTGTAGTTCCATGTCTGGTTTTAACTGTTGCATTCCTGACCTGCATACAGATTTCTCAGGGTAAGGTGGTCTGGTATTCCCATCTCTAAGAATTTTCCACAGTTTGTTGTGATCCACACAAAGGATTTGGAAAAGTCAATAAAGCAGAAATAGATGTTTTTCTGAACTCTCTTGCTTTTTCTATGATGCAGCAGATGTTGGCAATTTGATCTCTAGTTCCTCTGCCTTTTGTAAATCCAGCTTGAACATCTGGGAGTTCACGTAGTGTTGAAGCTTGGCTTGGAGATTTTGAGTATTTTTTGGTAGCATCTGAGATGAGTGTAATTGTGTGGTACTTTGAACATTCTTTGGCATTGCCTTTCTTTGGGGTTGGGATGAAAACGGACCTTTTCCAGTCCTGGGGCCATTGCTGAGTTTTCTAAATTTGCTGGCATATTGAGTGCAGCACATTAACTGCATCATGTTTTAAGATTTGTTTAGTTCTTTGGCCCATTTTTTGATTGGGTCGTTTATTTTTCTGGAATTGAGCTGCAGGAGTTGCTTGTATATTTTTGAGATTAGTTGTTTGTCAGTTGCTTCATTTGCTATTATTTTCTCCCATTCGGAAGGCTGTCTTTTCACTTTGCTTATATTTTCCTTTGTTGTGCAGAAGCTTTTAATTTTAATTAGGTCCCATTGGTTTATTTTTGCTTTTATATCCAGAATTCTGGGAGGTGGATCATAGAGGATCCTGCTGTGGTTTATGTCAGAGAGTGTTTTGCCTATGTTCTCCTCTAGGAGTTTTATAGTTTCTGGTCTTACATTTAGATCTTTAATCCATTTTGAGTTTATCTCTGTGTGCGGTGTTAGAAAGTGATCTAGTTTCATTCTTTTACAAGTGGTTGACCAGTTTTCCCAGCACCACTTGTTAAAGAGATTGTCTTTACTCCATTGTATATTCTTGCCTCCTTTGTCAAAGATAAGGTGTCCATAGGTGTGTGGGTTTATCTCTGGGCTATTTTGTTCCATTGATCTATATTTCTGTCTTTGTGCCAATACCATACTGTCTTGATGACTGTGGCTTTGTAGTAGAGCCTGAAGTCAGGCAAGTTGATTCCTCCAGTTCCATTCTCCTTTCTCAAGATTGCTTTGGCTATTCGAGGTTTTCTGTATTTCCATACAAATCTTGAAATTATTTGTTCTAGTTCTGTGAAAAATATCGCTGGAAGCTTGATAGGGATTGCATTGAATCTGTAAATTGCTTTGGGTAGTATACTCATTTTCACTATATTGATTCTTCTGATCCATGAACATGGTATATTTCTCCATCTATTAGTGTCCTCTTTGATTTCTTTCATTAGTATTTTATAGTTTTCTATATATAGGTCTTTAGTTTCTTTAGGTAGATATATTCCTAAGTATTTTATTCTTTTTGTTGCAATGGTGAATGGAATTGTTTCCTTAATTTCTTCTTCTACTTTCTCATTATTAGTGTATAGGAATGCAAGGGATTTCTGTGTGTTGATTTTATATCCTGCAACTTTACTATATTCATTAATTAGCTCTAGTAATTTTCTGGTAGAGTCTTTAGGGTTTTCTATGTAGAGGATCATGTCATCTGCAAACACTGAGAGTTTTACTTCTTCTTTTCCAATTTGGATTCCTTTTATTTCTTTTTCTGCTCTGATTGCTGTGGCTAAAACTTCCAGAACTATGTTGAATAGTAGTGGTGAAAGTGGGCACCCTTATCTTGTTCCTGACTTTAGGGGAAATGCTTTCAATTTTTCACCATTGAGGATAATGTTTGCTGTGGGTTTGTCATTTCTCCAAAGAAGACATACGGATGGCTAACAAATACATGAAAAGATGCTCAACATCACTCATTATTAGAGAAATGCAAATCAAGACCACAATGAGGTACCACTTCACACCAGTCAGAATGTCTGCGATCCAAAAATCTGCAAGCAATAAATGCTGGAGAGGGTGTGGAGAGAAGGGAATCCTCCTACACGGTTGGTGGGAATGCAAACTAGTACAGCCACTATGGAGAACAGTGTGGAGATTCCTTACAAAATTGCAAATAGAACTGCCTTATGACCCAGCAATCCCACTGCTGGGCATACACACTGAGGAAACCAGAACTGAAAGAGACACATGTACCCCAATGTTCATCGCAGCACTGTTTATAATAGCCAGGACATGGAAACAACCTAGATGTCCATCAGCAGATGAATGGATAAGAAAGCGGTGGTACATATACACAATGGAGTATTACTCAGCCATTAAAAAGAATACATTTGAATCAGTTCTGATGAGATGGATGAAACTGGAGCCGATTATACAGAGTGAAGTAAGCCAGAAAGAAAAACACCAATACAGTATACTAACATATATATATGGAATTTAGAAAGATGGCAGTGATGACCCTGTATGCAGGGCAGCAAAAAAGACACAGATGTGTATAGTGGACTTTTGGACTCAGAGGAAGAGGGAGAGGGTGAGAAGATTTGGGAGAATGGCATTGAAACATGTATAATATCATGTAAGAATCCAATTGCCAGTCTATGTCCGAGGCAGGATATGGCACGCTTGGGGCTGGTACATGGGGATGACCCAGAGAGATGTTGTGGGGAGGGGAGTGGGAGGGGGGTTCATGTTTGGGAACGTGTGTACACCCGTGGTGGATTCATGTCAATGTATGGCAAAACCAATACAGAATTGTAAAGTAAAAAAAAAAAAAAAAGATTTGTTTAGGATAATAGCTCAGCTGGAATTCTAATACCTCTACTAGCTTTGTTCGTAGTGATGGTTCCTAAGGCCCATTTGACTTTGCATTCCAGGATATCTGGCTCTAGGTAAGTGATCACATGATCATGGTTATCTCAGTCATGAAGATTTTTTTTTGAATAGTTCTTCTGTGTATTTT
The DNA here is from genome assembly GCF_014754425.2 of Oryx dammah. Taxonomy (NCBI): domain Eukaryota; kingdom Metazoa; phylum Chordata; class Mammalia; order Artiodactyla; family Bovidae; genus Oryx; species Oryx dammah. The sequence continues at coordinate 119,696,813 of NW_024070186.1, forward strand.
TGCCCCCTCTTCTTAATATCTTCTACTTCTTTTAGCATACCATTTCTGTCCTTTATTGTGGCCATCTTTGCATGAAATACTCCCTTGTACTCTAATTTTCTTGAAGAGCTCTCTAGTCTTTCCCATTCTACTTTTACCCTCTATTTCTTTGCATTGATCACTGAGGAAGGTTTTCTTATCTCTCCTTGCTATTCTTTGGAACTCTGCATTCAAATGGATATATCTTTCCTTTCCTCCTTTGCCTTCTCTTCTTTTCTCAGCTGTTTGTAAGGCTCCTGAGACAACCACTTTGCCTTTTTTTCATTTCTTTTTCTTGGGGATGGTCTTGATCCTTGCCTCCTGTACAATGTCATGAACTTCCATCCATAGTTCTTCAGGCACTCTGTCTATCAGATCTAATCCCTTGAATCTATTTCTCACTTCCACTGGGATTTGATTTTTATCATACCTGAATGATCTAGTGGTTTTCCCTACTTTCTTCAATTTAAGCCTGACTTTTCCAATAAGGAGTTCATGATATGAGCCACAGTCAGCTCCCAGTCTTGTTTTTGCTGACTGTATAGAGCTTCTCCATCTGTGACTGCAAAGAATATTATCAGTCTTATTTCAGTGTTGAGCATCTGGTAGTAAACATTTATGTACATACAAATAAACATATTACTAATAATTGAAGCATAAGCATGCCTACAACTATGTTATGACAGAAAGTGAAGTAGAACTAAAGAGACTCCTGGTGAAAGTGAAAGAGGAGAGTGAAAACATTGGCTTAAAATTCAACATTCAGAAAACTAAGATCACGGCATCTCATCCCATCACTTCATGGCAAATAAATGGGAAACAATGGATACAGTGACAGACTTTATTTTTGGGGGCTCCAAAATCACTGCAGATGGTGATTGCAGCCATGAAATTAAAAGACACTTACTCTTTGGAAGGAAAGTTATGACCAACCTAGACAGCATATTAAAAAGCAGAGACATTTCTTTGCCAACAAAGGTCCGTCTAGTCAAGGCTATGGTTTTTCTAGTGGTCATGTATGGATGTGAGAGTTAGGAGTATAAAGGAAGCTGAGTGCCAAAGAATTGATGCTTTTGAACTGTGGTGTTGGAGAAGACTCTTGAGAGTCCCTTGGACTGCAAGGAGATCCAATCAGTCCATCCTAAAGGAGATCAGTCCTGGGTGTTCATTGGAAGGACTTATGTTGAAGCTGAAACTCCAATACTTTGGGCACCTGATGTGAAGAGCTGACTCATTGGAGATTGATGTCAGGAGGAGAAGGGGATGACAGAGGATGAGATGATTGGATGGCATCACCAACTCAATAGACATGAGTTAGAGTAAACTCTGGGACTTGGTGATGGACAGGGAGGCCTGGCGTGCTGCCATCCATGGGGTTGCAAAGAGTCAAACATGACTGAGTGACTGAACTGAACTGAACTGATGTGTCATAAATGCTTCTTTTGTGTTTCTTGAAAGTTTACATGCTAAGGAAAGACTCTTGACAAATAGATGAAAAAGAATATTGTATACATAATTTATTTAAGATGTATATTACCTCCTCTGTCTAGGTAAAATATCTTTGTATCTAAAATGACTCCTAACTCTTATCTCTAAAATGACTCCTAATTCTTATATTGAACTAAGATTTTACTTTCCCAAAAGAAGCTCTTTTTTTCCTTCTGTGGAAATTTTAGCACATTAATTTATCACTCATATTTGTTAGGATGGTGTACAAGGATATCATACAGAGACATGAAGTTGTGTGGATGTGGGAAGTTCAGAGAACTGATGGGAAATGCCAAGAGCACTTTATCACCCTGTGAGTTTCTGAAGAGTAAGGCTTGAAGATAGTACACTGGCTCCATGGACATGTGAAGTGAAGATGTGAATGCAAAGATCCATATTTAATCCAATGGATTTTGATATAACTGAGATTGGTAATGTGGGTGTTCAAATTAATGACTGCATTAGTTGTCACCTTTATTTTTTCTCTATGTATTTTCACTTTCCTACAAAAAAGATGTATATACCACATGCACACAGCAAAATTCCCAGTATGTTAATATGAGTTGCTAAGGAAAAAAAAGAACACAAGGCAAAGATCACATATTGATGCTTTATTGGGGAAAGCACAGAGGGAATGAGTTACAGACAGTGAAGATGAGACAAAGAAAAAGGAAAATCTAACTTTTGACTGTGTGGATCACAATAAACTGGGGAAAATTCTGAAAGAGATGGGAATACCAGACCACCTGACCTGCCTCTTGAGAAACCCTGTATGCAGGTCAGGAAGCAACAGTTAGACCTGGACATGGAACAACAGACTGGTTCCAAATATGAAAAGGAGTACGTCAAGGCTGTATATTGTCACTCTGCTTATTTAACTTATATGCAGAGTACATCATGAGAAACGCTGGGCTGGAAGAAACACAAGCTGGAATCAAGATTGCTGGGAGAAATATCAATAACCTTATATATGCAGATGACACCACCCTTATGGCAGAAAGTGAAGAAGAACTAAAAAGCCTATTGATGAAGGTGAAAGAGGAGAGTGAAACAGTTGACTTAAAGCTCAACATTCAGAAAACTAAGATCAGATCTGGTCCCACCACTTCATGGGAAATAGATGGGGAAACAGTGGAAACAGTGGCTGACTTTATTTTGGGGGGCTCCAAAATCACTGCAGATGGTGACTGCAGCCATGAAATTAAAAGACGCTTAGTGCTTGGAAGGAAAGTTATGACAAACCTAGACAGCATATTAAAAGCAGAGACATTTCTTTGCCAACAAAAGTCTATCTAGTCAAGGCTATGGTTTTTCCAGTGGTCCTATATGGATATGAGAGTTGGATGATAAAGCTGAGCGCTGAAGAATTGATGCTTTTGAGCTGTGGTGTTGGAGAAGACTCTTGAGAGTCCCTTGGACTGCAAGGAGAGCCAACCAGTCCATCGTAAAGATCAGTCATGGGTGTTCATTGGAGGGACTGACATTGAAGCTGAAACTCCAATACTTTGTCTATCCAATACTTTGTCTACCTGATGCGAAGAGTTTACTCATTTGAAAAGATCCTGATGCTGGGAAAGATTGACGTCAGGAGGAGAAGGGGATGACAGAAGATAAGATGTTTGGATGGCATCACGGACTCGATGGACATGGGTTTGTGTGAACTCTGGGAGTTGGTGATGGACAGGGAGGCCTGGCGTGCTGTGGTTCTTGGGGTTGCAAAGAGTCAGACATGACAGAGCAACTGTATTTGGACACTGCTTTACTCAGAGATACATCTGGCTATTTAGTCAATGAAGGTGTCTCCTGAGAGGATGCAGGAGAACTCCAGCCTCCAGAAAGAGTTCATTCATGAAATGGAAGGGTCAAAAATTGATCTGCTGACTGTTTCTCTTTTCAGTCTCTCATTGAGCCCAAGTGTGCTGCATTTCTGAGTTGTATAATGGCTAATTTGACCAGAGCCTGCTTGTATCCAGCAGGTGCAGAATATGCAGCTGCCATAAACCCACTGTGGCGGGTGCAAAGGCCCAGCAGTGCCACCCACCTACTTTGGGAAGGCAGATAAAAGGGACAAGCTGGGAGAAAAAAGTGACCGTGGTGGCAGCCACAACTTTCTAACCATAAGAAGAGCACAGCTGATATCTGAGATCACTTCGGCCAAAGAACTGTTGGGTGACAATTCTCCATGGATTTCTCTCACTCTTGCCTGGTTTGAGCCTTTGGAGTTAAAGCACATTTAAAAAATAATCATGCCTTGGAAGCTAGTCTCTCCCTACATATAGAGACCCCAGAATATCTTAGGAAAACAAACCACCTGCCCCACCTCGGAAACACTTTGTTATAGTCAAAGCCAAAAGGTAATCGATTTCTCTGGTAGGAGGATGGGCAGGTAAGCCTGCACATATGAAAGCTTCCGGCTTCTAACCATGGGTTTCCTTTCCTGTGATACCACAGGGCCCTACAAGTGCAGCTAAACACCTGGCCTCCTCGAATTGCCCTGTGGGAATGAGGATGGCATAAGGAAGTGATATGACTATTACTCTGGCTGCTGCCTTTTGCTGTAAAATGTTATCTGTATCTCCGACCCAGGTGTCACTATTTTTCTTGTCAATATGTATGTGTGAATCTGTAGCAGGCTTACTTACTAGGTTGCAAACGGGGTAGAATCTCAAAACCTTAACAGTTCCTAACTCAGCAAGAATGAGGAACTTGAGCCGAAGGCCTCAAGGAATCAGCGTTTGTGTGTAAACCTAGACCAGTTCAGTTGACTGGATCAAGTTGTGTTCATAATAAAATTATAATTTAAATTCAACACATTATAATTACAATTAAAACACATTGGCCTCACTTTCCTTTCTTTCCCTTTGCCCTTCAACCCTGCTGCTTGTACCCTGTGCCTTCTCCAGCCCTTGTCACAGGCCAGCACCCAGTATGTTTGCAACCTTGTAAAATGGGTTTGTATGTTTGTGTTTCATAATTAATTAAAATTAAAGTTGAATCTATACACTAATTTCATAATTTTATAGTGTTGTGTATTTACTTGGGTCTTTTTTTCCCCAGGATTCTGTGTTCTGTAATATTATGAGTCTCGTCTGTTCAACACAATTTATTAGATATCGCTTTAAAGACCCATGCTATGCATTATGTGCTATTAAAAATGGAAAACAAAAAATCAGTATGTACTAGTAGGTATGATGTGTGTTGTTCTGTTTGTTCTATATGAGAATCATTTTATTATTAAGCCTTCAATAGTAGAAGTATTATTATTTACATTTTTAAGGAAGGGAAAGCAGAGTATCATAGGATTTAAGCAAATTGCTCAGGGGTCCATGGTGAATAAAAGAAAATGTCTTAATTTGAACACAATATTGCTTAGGTGTAACCTATGTACATTTTGTTATTTTAATTCTGTGATTTTAAAATTTAAGGGAAGATAATGAGATATTTCTACAAATATCTATAATACATTTATACTCACAAAAGGTTATTTTGGGAGATTCTGAAGTCTCAGAATTTGCACCTTTCCTCACCCTGACACTCTCCACAGGCATCTCATCAACACATACAGGTTCATTTGTCATCCATCAGCCAACGGCTTCCTAATGTGTGCATCAGTCCAAAACTCTCTTCTAGACACATGCATTTGATCTGTTTGAAAGTCAATGCACAGCTCATAGAGTATAAATCAAAACCCTAAAAAAAATCTGTAATCTTCTAAAAGATTGCATACTTGCCTACCTATTACAGGCTTCTCTCACAACTTTCTCATTCATGCTTTCCAAAATTCTGCAGATTTCTAAACTGTGTTATATTGTTTTCCAACACTGGTTACCAAGCAGGAAATTGATCCATTCTGTCTATATCCCCCATTGCCATCAGCCCCCACCACCCCACATACCCACAGTACACATACACATAACTGCTGCTGCTGCTAAGTCACTTCAGTCGTGTCCGACTCTGTGCGACCCCATAGATGGCAGCCCACCAGACTCCCCCGTCCCTGGGATTCTCCAGGCAAGAACACTGGAGTGGGTTGCCATTTCCTTCTCCAATCCATGAAGGTGAAAAGTGAAAGTGAAGTCGTGTCCGACTCTTTGTGACCCCATGGACTGCAGCCCACTAGGCTCCTCCATCCATGGTATTTTCCAGGCAAGAGTACTGGAGTGGGGTGCCATTGCCTTCTCCATATACATAACTTCATGTGGTTAAATCTTATTCTCAGACTTCAATACCAACATCACATTCTTACAGGATCTCCCACTGATACATCCACTGCTAAACCAGATTCCCTTGTTATGGCAAGATAACAGCATCAGTGAATTTTTTCAGAGTAGTAGCTAGTTTTTATAACTGAGCATTATTTCTTCACAACAGTCATAATGGAATGTAAGCTCATGAGGATTGAGACATCTTTTTTGCTTATTATTTTATGCCTTACACCTATCACAGGCTTGACACATGCAGTAATACTTGAATAAATGAACAAATGAATGATTGATTAAAATAAGGAAAGAATGATACAAAATACAAAAAGTAAAAGAGATTTTACTTCTGACTTGAGTGGTTAGAAAAAGTTTTATGGAAAAGGTGATAATATCTTTTTAAAAGATGCTGAGAATTTTGACAGACAGAGATAGATGAAGTGCATTTCAGTTTGATCAAAGTCTGGTTGGGGAAAAAAAACTAAAAGTATTATAACAAGGCAATGAGAGATTAGTTTAGGAACTATTATCAAATGAACACCATACATATTCCACTCCCTTTAGGGTAATACTGAAAATCTAACCTCAGGAAGAGAGGAAAGCTTAACTCTGTAATCTAGCAATTGAACTGAAAATAATGCTCATTAACTTAAGATGAATGAATCTACTAGTAATTTAGACATAGTTATTTATCAAATTGATATCCAACCCATGAAAAGAAACAGAATACATATGACTTGAAATAGACTGATGTCATCTAGTTACTACTTCTTAACTGGACAGACAAGGATGAGATCTAGTTTGAGGAGACATGTACTAATTTGCAAAATAAATGATAAAGTTGGAAATAAAATTCAGGTCTCCATGTGAGTTAATTGCCATTGGGGGTAAATATTCTGTGAAGAAAACACAACATTCTATTTCCATAATCATGAGTATTATTAATTTTATTTAAATTAGGGCTAGAAGAAAAATAAACTAATTTCTTGAGTGTAATGAATTTCAGTTCAGTTCAGACGCTCAGTTGTGTCCAACTCTATGGCCCCATGAATTGCAGCATGCCAGGCCTCCTTGTCCATCACCAACTCCCAGAGTTCACTCAAACTCACCTGCATTGAGTCAGTGATGCCATCCAGCCATCTCATCCGTCATCCCCTTCTCCTCTTGCCCTCAATCCCTCCCAGCATCAGAGTCGTTTCCAATGACTCAACTCTTCGCATGAGGTGGCCAAAGTATTGGAGTTTCAGCCCTAGCATCATTCCTTCCAAAGAACACCCAGGACTGATCTACTTTAGAATGGACTGGCCAGATCTCATTGCAGTCCAAGGGACTCTCGAGTCTTCTCCAACACCACAGCTCAAAAGCAGCAATTCTTTGGCACTCAGCTTTCTTCACCGTCCCCCTCTCACATCCATACATGACCACTGGAAAAACCATAGCCTTGACTAGTTGGACCTTTGTTGGCAAAGTAATGTCTCTGCTTTTGAATATGCTATCTAGGTTGGTCATAACTTTCCTTCCAAGCACTAAGCATCTTTTAATTTCATGGCTGCAATCACCATCTGCAGTTATTTTGGAGCCCCCCAAAATAAAGTCTGACACTGTTTCCACTGTTTCCCCATCTATTTCCCATGAAGTGATGGGACTGGATGCCATGATCTTAGTTTTCTGAATGTTGAACTTTAAGCCAACTTTTTCACTGTCCTCTTTCACTTTCATCAAGAGGCTTTTGAGTTCCTCTTCACTTTCTGCCATAAGGGTGGTGTCATCTGCATATCTGAGGTTATTGATATTTCTCCGGGCAATCTTGATTCCAGCTTGTGCTTCTTCCAGTCCAGCGTTTCTTATGATGTACTCTGCATATAAGTTTAATAAGCAGGGTGACAATATACAGACTTAACCTACTCCTTTCCCAATTTGGAACCAGTCTGTTGTTCCATATCCAGTTCTAACTGTTGCTTCCTGACCTGCATATAGGTTTCTCAAGAGGCAGGTCAGGTGGTCTGGTATTCCCATCTCTTTCAGAATTTTCCACAGTTTATTGGGATCCACACAGTCAAAGGCTTTGGCATAGTCAATAAAGCAGAAATAGATGTTTTTTTTCTGGAACTCTTACTTTTTTGATGATCCAGCAGATGTTGGCAATTTGATCTCTGGTTCCTCTGCCTTTTCTAAAACCAGCTTGAACATCTGGAAGTTCACAGTTCATGTACTGCTGAAGCCTGGCTTGGAGAATTTTGAGCATTACTTTGCTAGCATGTGAGATGAGTGCAATTGTGTGGTAGTTTGAGCATTCTTTGGCATTGCCTTTCTTTGGGATTGGAATGAAAACTGAGCTTTTCCAGTCCTGTGGCCACTACTTAGTTTTCCGAATTTGCTGACATATTGAGTGCAGCATTTTCACAGCATCATCTTTCAGGATTTGAAATAGCTCAACTGGAATTCCATCCCCTCCACTAGTTTTGTTCTTATTGATGCTTCTAAGGCCCGCTTGACTTCCATTCCAGGATGTCTGGCTCTAGATGAGTGATCACACCATCATGATTATCCGGGTCATGAATATCTTTTTTGTACAGTTCTTCTTGTATTCCTGCCACCTCTTCTTAATATCTTCTGCTTCTGTTAGGTCCATACCATTTCTGTCCTTTATCAAGCCCATCTTTGCATGAAATGTTCCCTTGGTATCTCTAATTTTCTTGAGGAGATCTTTAATTGATTTAGTCAAATATTATTCAGAGAGCTAATGATACACATATAGAGAATATAGATATATGAGTATACTTGATATAAGATTTATAGTGATTATTTCTGTACCCATTTTAATAGGTATGATATTAAATATTTAAAGTAGAAAAACACATTATAAAATTATAACTATTTAAATGACACATTATTTAACTAGTTAATTTCTTTTTAATGTTAAGATTCACTTGGTATTCTTGCTTGGACCTACTTTGATAGTTCTTTGATAGTTTTTCTCTTGTATGATAAAAGATAGTCCAAATAAAATAGAATCGACTTTTGTCCTCCCACACTTAATATTTTGGGTTTTTTTTACCAGTTGAAAATTATCTCAGTGTAAATGCAATATAGATTTCTAGATACTTTGAAAATCTCCTTCTACTTCAGAAACAATATTGTGTGCATTCCTCCGCTCACTATGTCCATTCTATTCACCCACCCCCTAGTGTATAATTGAATTAGAGGAGATATGACAGGGGAGAGACAGGCATCACTTCACCACATGTGAGTGTAATGAGCCCTTTCATTTGGTTTGATTATAATTGTGCCACCCCTGGCACTGATTTTCGGATCTTCCCCAAGTTATACTAACATCAATTTCTGAGCACATTGATACTTTATCTCAGCTGGCTAATCTGTGCATTTCAGGCCTCTGTTTATTGTGACATCTATGGGATATTCCTTTCTCTCACCAGAGGTAAACAGATTAAGGATAAATATAAAAGAGACTATTAATTAGCATTTCTCTAAAAAGAAGAAGGCCATTTTGTGCTTCTTTTTAATTCTCTGACATATACCATTCTTTCTCCCACTGCTTTTTTTTTTTTTAATTTCCGTGACTGCTTATGTAAAAGTCATATGTGTTTATATAGATTATAATAAAAGATAAATATCTTCTGGATTTTTTAAAACAAATTCTAACATTTAAGAATTTGTTCTATCAGTTGAGCACAGTTCTTTCTTTTATCAGACTCGGTATTAGAAATGGTATTTATCAGTTACTAAATCACTAATGTGCAGTGTAGGCATTTAACTATAAAAAAAAAGTGTGCTGAAACATAATGATCACAAAGGCATCTCCAACTCAGTAAAATGATAGGTCACTATTGCCTGAAAGGAAGATGGTTTTTCTCTTATGTGGGAGGAAAGAAAATTTGCCTTTCCTATTTTGTTTAAACAAAATATCTACGAGACTCTGTAGAGCTTCTTCCCTGGATATGTAAAACAAAATCTCCCAAAGGCAACAGTTAGGGAACAAATTTATGTAAATAAAAGAACTATTTGACAGGTAATTCTGCTTTAGTTATCTGTGATTTGGTTTGTCATTCTGTTGATCTAGTCCACTGCAGAGACTCTAGTTGTTCAGATGAATGACTGAGTTTTAGAGTAGTCCATAGACACATTATTGCTTTCTAAACTGTAAACAAAAATGTACATCTTTTACTTCTCCCAGGTAAATTTAATGAAATACTTTCTTACTCTAGCTTCAGATTATTCACCTAACAGTGGAGAATTCCAAAGGTCAGTAAGGAACTTACTTAGTTCTTGACTAATAAAGTAATGTTTAAATAACCTTTTCTTTCCATTTTGAGTTTATACTTACCAATTTAGGTACCCTAGAAGGAAATTACATATTTCATAAGTAAGCACATTTCTAAGTTGATACACAATTAGTATCCGTACTTTCCTTTTTCAGTAAAAAGTACCAGATAATTAATTTGGGCTTAAATATGCAATATTTTCATTGCTCATTTTAATCCACTTTAGGTGCTAACTTGGAAAATAGACCATATTAACCTACTGAACAGAGATAATTGCTGAATATATTCCAAGAGTTTGAAATTACCCCATTATGTACATTTCTATTTTCTTATTTCCATTTGAGCCAATGAAAGGTAAAATGTTAAGTAGGGTGGACTAATTATTCCAGAACATTTAAAAAGATTTTTCTTTGCACTTAGTCGAATGTCCTACACATAATGCAATAACAGATTCCTACTGCTGACTTTGATTATTATAATCATGCTGAATAGTGAGGTATTTCTAAAACGTTTCTGGAAAATATTGGCATAAGGGAAGGTATAGATAAAAATAAATCATGACTCAAAAGATTAGCCTGCTAGTAAATTACCATATAGTAAGTATTTATTCAAAGGTGCAAATTGTTTCTTTTTTCTAAACTTTCAGTGGCTCCTGTCATAATCCAATATATTTGTCAATTCTTTGCCTTTTCTAGCTAACATTTTATGTTTTTATCTTATTATAATATTTACAGTTAAAACAGCATTCAATTCAGATTGATATGTTTTTCACTAAAACATAATTGTAAAGGTTTTTTACTTTTGATTTTTAAAACAAGCTTTCTCACAATGTGAAAAAGACCACAGACCCCAGGGATACAAGCAATAAAACAATTAACTTTCTCATTAACAAGTTTCATGGGGCATGTGAGTTAAAAAACTACAGTAATAACAAGTCTTTATTTCTGAAATGTTAAGTCATACTGTGCTGCCTGTCATTTCAAGTTATAACCCATCCTAAATTCACAGAATCTCAGACATGGCCTGCAAATTGAAAATAAAAAATGGTTTTGAGAAAGCAAATTAAACTTTAGATGTCTAAGCAATCAGAGTGCTTAGATTCTAAGCAGTAAAACCTAAACTATAGGATAAATAGTTTATATTAGAAAATTTTCAATTAAGTTATATTAGAATCTAAATTTAGGAAGACTAGTATAGAAATCAACAGTTGTCTCTAACTCAAGTTCATCTTGGTGCAGGAATTGTATTTTTGAAATTGTATGAAATAGGAAGGGGAGAAGAAATCGGCATCCTGTGCAGAATGAGAGTAGGGGTGGCTGGAAGCAAAACCATGAAATCTAAGGTAAATTTGATTAGCAATTGGTGACGTAATTGCAGGAAAACTTCAGAGGGAGTAGATGGCAGTCAAAGAAATACAAATCACCACATATGGTTACAAGTTGAAAGGTAAGAATCAGAAAAGAAGATGTATATTAAAAAATTCAAGTTTTTTATTAAATGAAGTTACTTAAAATTAAGAGAACAACTAATATTTAAACTTAAATGTTTATTGATTATTTTCTATGTAACAATGCTAGGAACAACAACAAATGAGTCAGAATTTTTGCCTTAAAAATTTCTCAAAATTTAACAGATGACTAACATCTATATGCATCTTTAAAATTTAGCAAAAGAGTGTAGTTCTACTGCTTCTTGTGTTGGCTAACTAGATTCATTTGCAACAACTACCTTACTAAAGGCAACTGGAAAACTTAATGTTTAAAAATAATGTACTTGGAGAACTAAAAAGGCAGAAGAAAATAATAACCGGACCAATATAAAAAGCAACAGAAAATCAGAGATGTGACTAGCATTTGGAGCTAATTTACCCTTAAAATGTCTTGGAATTCCAGATAAGTGTTTGGGAATTTGGTGAGTTCAGAGATTGTAAGGTAGAGTAATAAATCCTCTTGTTTTAGATGGGAATAAAATGAACTGAGGGGGCAAAAAAAAAAAAAAATACTTGCAGGACTGTATCTCAGCTTCAAGTCATTATTTTTGATCTCAAATTATTTCTCTAGTCAAAAAAGAGAGAAATACAAAATGTTAAAACAGCTATAGAAAATGGAGTTATCAAATACAGTAGCTAGTCCTAACATATTCAAGGAGATAAATAACATTGGAAATTTTAGCAGAAAAGTGGAAATCATGAAAATGAAACAAACAGAAATCATAGAAGTGAAAAATATAGTGTATCAAAACCTTAATGGATGCACTTAATAACTGATTAAACAGAGCTGAAAAAAAAATTAGTAAACAATACTCAAAGAAAGAAAATGTCCAGAATGAAACACAAAATAAATAGAAGGGGACATTATGAAACAGAAAGTAAGAAACACAGGAAGAGAGTAAAGAAAGAAAATTACATAAAAATAAAATCTCAAAAATAATAGGGAAAGAGAACTACAGAAATTATTTAAAGAAATGATGGATAGGTATTTTCCAAAGTTATAGAAGACATCAAGCTCCAGATTCAAAAAGTGAAACACACCTGAAGCAGAATTAACAGAAAGCTACATCCTGGCATATGATAGTAAACTTGATGAGAATCACAGTGCAGTTTGCGAAGAAAAAAATATTTTTGTGCATGTTATAGCGTGAAAGAAATTATGTGAACAGAAGTTTACAGGGCTAACAATAGAAATAGATCCAGTTAGAGTCAGAGATTTTAATACACCTCTCTGTTACTGACAGAACAAAATGGCTAAAGAAGAACTATTTTATAATTTGCTCATATGACTAGCACTCACGCCAACAAATATTTAGTGAAGGAACTAACCTAGATAAATTATTAATAGCTACAAGAGATTAATTAAAATTTGGGCAAATATTATTTTAAAATATGTATGTTTCATTTTGATTTTACTAATTCATCAGTTTCTATCATTCACCTCTCTCTATCTATATATTACTATTCCTACTTCCATTTTTATTGATTTTCTTTGAAAATACATTGCTGTCCTCTTCTAGACTACTCATCTAAAAATCTTTCTCATTTTCATCATCATCTTGAAAGAATTATTGAGAAGGACTACTATCAGTTCTTTCCCATTAACTTGCTTACAGTCAACTCTACCTCACCACATTTCAATGACATCACTTGATTTTCCAAAAGTACATCTATGGTTTCACTTCTGGCTCACAACTTAGATAAGATCCCCTTGCTCTTTATCCCATCTGTGACAGCAACCTTCATTAATTTTGTTAATACCCAAGTCTTGAAAAAGTATGAATCAGATTTCAATGTTCTCTATTATTTTGGATCATGAGATACACTTGTGGTTTCTAATCTTGGATTATAGCTGATTCCTTATGGAGTGAGCACATCTTTTAAAAGAAACATTCAGATGTACAAAAAAAAAAAAAAAACAGCTTAATTTTTATATAGCTATGTTTATTTAAAGCCCAATTTTGGTTCTAAAAATTAATCTACTTACTTTAGGTATATGCATCATTTGGGGCTTCAACCAATGTTTTTCACTGATTTCCTTCTTCTTATCTCTAGAGTGTCATTTAAATTCCTCCTAGCTTATGTGAAAGTGAAAGTATTAGTTGCTCAGTTGTGTCTGACTTTTTGCAACCCTATGGACTGTAGCCCATAGGCGCCTCTGTCCATGGATTTCTCCAGGCAAGAATAGTGGAGTAAATAGCCATTCACTTTTCCAGGGGATCTTCCCATCCCAGGAACTGAAGCTGGGTCTCCTGCATTGCAGGCAGATTATTTACCATCTGAACCACCCTAAGGTTTATGTATCCACTCTGAATCTTAGAAAGGTAAAATCACAAGATTTAACATTTGCTCATCCTGGTATCCCTTGAGGTGAACAATCCCATCAGTACCTTGAACATCTGAAGAGTCTAATTATTTGTCTTAATCATAGCACTACATTAATATCTGCTAAAACCTAACAATCAAGCTAAAACCTAAATATCAAGCCAATTTTGGAAGAATTGTTACCCTTCACACTTGCTGGAAGTTTCTCTTCAAACTTCGCCTTTCTCAAGGTAAGAGGAAATGTGACCTTTCTCATAATACCCCAGTGACACATGATTCTTGGAAGGGATGCCTCTTTTATGCCTCCAGAGGCTTCTACATGTGTAACTTATCCTATTGCATATCAGAATTCTACTGGTACAAAGGAACATCTAACATCTTGTGACATTAGGATCCTAATGGAAAATGCTTATGAGTTTCCTCCACTCTCAGATTCATCCCAAGGCATTTGGATAGTTCCTCCATCACATCCTCTCCCTGCAACTACTTCCTTCCCAGAGTCCAAGTCTCTAAGCCTTTCTCTTCTCCCTCTCATGGGATCTTTACTTAGTTCATGGTGGAAAAACTGGCACCTACATTGGTATTCATTCTTCCCACATCTGTATTTACTCTATAAATATTGGGTCCTACATAGTTCAAAGATCCATCTAGTCAAGGCTATAGTTTTTTTCAGTAGTCATGTATAGATGTGAGAGTTGGACTGTAAAGAAAGCTGAGCGCTGAAGAATTGATGCTTTTGAACTGTGGTGTTGCAGAAGACTCTTGAGAGTCCCTTGGACTGCAAGGAGATCTAACCAGTTCATTTTAAAGAGATCAGTCCTGGGTGTTCATTGGAAGGACTGATGTTGAAGCTGAAACTCCAATGCTTTGGCCACCTGATGTGAAGAGTTGACTCACTGGAAAAGATCCTGATGCTGGGAAAGATTGAAGGCAGGAGGAGAAGGGGACAGCAGAGGATGAGATGGTTGGATGGCACTACCAACTCAATGGACATGAGTTCGAGGAAACTGGGAGTTGGTGATGGACAGGGAGGCCTGGCATGCTGCAGTCCATGGGGTCACAAAGAGTTGGACACAACTAAGTGACTGAACTGAATTGAACATATTTCAAAATATTTCATAACAAAAAAAATAGTTTGAAAAATCAATCTTTCTAATGATATCTTTACAGTGACTTTCTGAAGACAATTTTTGAGCCCCAAAGCCAGGAATTTAACACCTCTTTCTCTGTTATTCAACTATTCAACTTCTGTTGCTTTAAGTTGATATTTCTGGACTCACATAACTGTTTCCTGAAATGAGACAGGGTGGAAGCAAATCAGAATGCCAGTAATGAAAAACACATTGATGAATATCAAAACATTGCTCCAGTGTACATGTTTTATTAAAGATAGGATTGTTCTCTACTGGTATTGCTTTTATGATTTTGTTCTTGCTTTTGGTATGGGTGAAAGTAGGCAATAAAATAAAAATGCTTTTATTTCAGTGTCTTTAGCCACAAGTCCCGTTTGTTTGGATGTACTCAGATGTCTCTGCCAATTGAAAATACTTCTAATCACACAGGCAGTACCTTCCAGCTACTGCCCTAGTTCCTTTTGTTTACTGCCAGATTTCTCTAGGGAATCTTCAACATTTTGAGTTCATGCCTTCACTGCCCTTATCTTTTGAGACAAAATATTTACCTTAAGAGCAATGTTAAATAGATAAAATGCTTAACACTGAAAAATTAAATATTCCAAAATGACCTATTTCAGTCTGTGTGGTCTGGTTACTATCTACATCTCTAGTTGTATTTCATATCACATTTCCTCTTGGGTTAAATGTCTAGCCACATAGCCTCCTTTACCTTTTGAATTTCCTTCCTATGCTTGGCGTGTGCATATCCAATCCAAGTTCCTCTGTCTAAATGCTCTTTCTTTCCCTGCTTCTCTAATTTAAGTAGTAGCTAAATTGACACTCATTTATGGAAGCTTTTTCTAACATATGAGAGTGAAGTCTCTCAGTCATGTCTGACTCTTTGTGACCACATGGACTGTAGCCTACCATGCTCCATCATCTATGGGATTTTCCAGGCAAGAATACTGGAGTGGGTTGCCATTTCCTTCTCTGGAGGATCTTCTTGACCCAGGGATCAAACCCAGGTCTCCTGCATTGTAGGCAGACGCTTTACCATCTGAGCCACCACGGAAGCCTTGCATCTCTTAAAACCATGTCCTTCTTTAACATCACAGTCACGGTGTCAAGTTTACATACATTTGTCATTATTTAATTAAGGTCTAGCACCCTTCAGTTCAGTTCAGTTCAGTCCAGTCGCTCAGTCATGTTCCTCTTTTTGCAACCCCATGGACTAAAGCACACCAGGCCTCCCCGTCCATCACCAAACCCAGAGTTTACTCAAACTCATGTCCATAGAGTCAGTGATGCCATCCAACCCTCTCATCCTCTGTCATCCCCTTCTCCCACCTTCAATCTTTCCCAGCATCAGGGACTTTTCAAATGAGTCTGTTCTTTGCATGAGGTGGCCGAAGTATTGGAGTTTCAGCTCCAACATCAGTCCTTCCAATGAACACCCAGAATTGATCTCCTTTAGAATGGACTGGTTGGATCTCCTTGCAGTCGAAGGGACTCACAAGAGTCTTCTCTAACATCACAGTTTAAAAGCGTCAATTCTTCAGTCCTCAGCTTTCTTTTTACTCCAACTCTCACATCCATACATGATTACTGGAAAAAACATAGCTTGACTAGACAGACTTTTGTTGGCAAAGTAATGTATCTGTTGTTTAATAAGCTGTCTAGTTTGGTCATAGCTTTTCTTTGAAGTTGTAAGCATCTTTTAATTTAATGGCTGCAGTCACCATCTGCAGTGATTTTGGAGACCAAAAAAAAAAAAAGATAAAGTCAGCCACTGTTTCCACTGCTTCCTCATCTATTTGCCATGAAATGATGGGACCGGATGTCATGATCTTAGTTTTCTGAATGTTGAGCTGTAAGCCAACTTTTTCACTCTCCTCTTTCACTTTCATCAAGAGGCTTTTTAGTTTTTCTTCACTTTCTGCCATAAGGGTGGTGTCATCTGCATATCTGAGGTTATTGATATTTCTCCCAGAAATCTAGATTCCAGCCTGTGTTTCATCCAGCCCAGCGTTTCTCATGATGTACTCTGCATATAAGTTTAATAAGCAGGGTGACAATATACAGCCTTGACGTACTCCTTTTCCTATTTGGAACCAGTCGGTTGTTCCACATCCAGTTCTAACTGTTGCTTCCTGACCTGCATACAGATTTCTCAAGAGGCAGGTCAGGTGGTCTGGTATTCCCATCTCTTGAAGAATTTCCCAGTTTGTTTGTGATCCACACAGTCAAAGGATTTGCCATAGTCAATAAAGCAAAAATAGATGTTTTTTCTGGAACTCTCTTGCTTTTTCAATAATCCAACAGATGTTGGCAATTTGATCTCTGGTTCCTCTGCCTTTTCTAAAACCAGTTTGAACATCTGGAAGTTCACGGTTCACATATTGCTGAAGCCTGCCTTTGAGAATTTTGAGCATTACTTTACTAGCGTGTGAGATGAGTGCAACTGTGTGGTAGTTTGAGCATTCTTTGGCATTACCTTTCTTTGGGATTGGAATGAAAACTGAGCTTTTCCAGTCCTGTGGCCACTGCTGAGTTTTCCAAATTTGCTGACATATTGAGTGCAGCACTTTCACAGCATCATCTTTTAAGATTTGAAATAGCTCAACTGGAAATCCATCACTTCCCCTAGCTTCGTTTGTAATGATGCTTCCTAAGGCCCACTTGACTGCGCATTCCATCATGGCTCTATCATGATGATCATGATAATTACCTGGCACCCTTACTAGCCCAAGAAGCATATCTGGTAGTTGTCCTGTTTTATTTCTGCGAATTTATGTGGTTATTGCTTTATTATGGACACTCAATAAATATGTTGAAAGAAAGAATCTTTCCTTTCTAAGAAGTCCTATGAGAAATAGTCCCCTGACATAA
This sequence comes from Oryx dammah, assembly GCF_014754425.2. Classification (NCBI taxonomy): domain Eukaryota; kingdom Metazoa; phylum Chordata; class Mammalia; order Artiodactyla; family Bovidae; genus Oryx; species Oryx dammah. The sequence goes on from NW_024070186.1 coordinate 119,714,619, forward strand.
TAAAGAGATTTTTCAGTGCATCACAGATATTATTTCTCTTTCATATTTCATATTTTATTTTTTTCAATGACATACATCTAAAACTTGCAATATCAAAAATCATTGCTACTTTATCATTCTTTGTAATAAATTTTGCACTTCCCTCTTCACAATATTATAAACCCAAAGCATGAAAAGAGAAACTGTTTGACTATCAGTTCTAATGGGAAGCATCAAATCTCTTCAATATACTCCAAGTTAATAAACCACTTCAGAAGAATGAAAAACATCATAGCCCTCCATGGTGAATAGTTTACAGAATGAATTTTATGTTAAAATGAACAGATACACTGAGCAATCACTGTCAAAGATTTTATGATAAAATAAGAGTGTTCCCAAACCATATAAATTTCTACTTACTCTTGTCTCATCATTTATCTAATTTCTACTGGTGTTGAATATTTAGATTATTCCTTAGCTTTTATTTATGTTAACGATGGCTTGATTAAATATGTATGTATAACTAGTACACTATACTACTAGTACTCACTGAGGGTAATAAAAAACAGCTGTATTGTGTTTTCACTCTCCCTCTATAACCATTCAGTGGTAAAAGTTCATGACTTTTCCAATCACTTTTATGGAAGAGCAAGTCCTATTGCAATTTAAATTCCTCAATGTATTCTCAATTCAGTAATTAAATGCATCTAGCCTCAGGTAATAATAGAAACTTTGAGTTTCATTCAAAGATAAACATTCTCTTCAGCTTTTTCAGACCTTGCCTATTATAAATGGGCCTCCTGACTTCAGGAATAGAAGATAGTTGCCTTTTACTTTTTTCTCCACCTCCTCCTTCTCTGAATGAATTCTGTGGAGTTCTTTGGTTCACTTGTTTGCTTATTTGTTTTGTTCTGTTTTGTTTATTTCTCCTTTGCGGTTGAAGCAGATAAAGGAGAGGTGAGGAAAATAAGACATTTTTCATGGGCTGGACATTTTTGTAAACTAACTTGTTACTCTCAAGACTTGGTAGATATTTGAAGGCTACACTTTTGTGAATATTTTTCTAAATTTACCAGAGGCCACCACTGAGAACTCTCCACTGCATTTTGCATAATATGCCTTCCTATTGTTCCTTATTTCTTATGTACTCTGACTATGGCCAACACCCCTCCAGCTTACAAAAGGTGAGATCGCATTACTCGTTGAGTATGTAGTACTGGATAAGATCCAGTATCTCCCTTAACAGTTTATTTCTCATGGCCCATTTATGGATCATAGCCATTAAGTATTTTACCATCTCCCAGGGTACAGTAGGTTGAAAAATGGTCCCTCAAAGATGTCACATCCTAATCCCCAGAAAATGTAAATATGTTACCTTACATGGCAAAGGGACATTATAGGTATGATTAAGTTAAGGATTGTTAAATGGAAGACAATCCTGAGTTAGGTTTCTCTGGTGGCTCAGTGGTAAAGAATCTGCCTGCCAAGCAGGAGGTGTGGGTTCAATCCTTGGGTCAGGAAGATCGCCTGGAGAAGGAAATGCAATCCACTCCAGTATTCTTGCCTGGGAAATCTCATGGACAGAGGAGCCTGGGTTACAGTCCATGGAGTTGCAAAAGAGTCAGACACAATTTAGAGGCAAAACAAAAAATCCCAAATTGCCCAATTAGGAATAATGTAATCACAAAGATCCTGACAGGGGAAGAAAAGGATCAGAATCATAGACAATGTGATGATAGAAGCAGAGATTTGAAGATGCTGTGCTGTTGTCCTTGAAAATGAAGGAAGAGGCTATGAACCAACCATGAGGTGAATTCTGCCAGCTGGAAATAGCAAAGAAATAGATTTTCACCCAGCACTTCTATAAAGGATTACAACTTTGCTGATCCCTTTCAGACTTTTGACCTCAAGAACGTCAAATAATAGATTGTTGTTGTTTTAAGCCACAAATTATGGCAATTTATTACAGCAGCAATAGGAAACTAATACTCAAGGCCACAGGACTGCTAAATACTGAGGCAGTAGCCCTAACGCTTCTCTGTTCAATTTTCAAATTCCTGATTTTCTATCTTATATGGCCAGCCTATCTTAACAAGTCCAACTGAATCCATGACAATCATATCGCAATCTTAATTTCAATATTTTAAAATATTTTCTTTTAAAAATATGTATTTTAGAATCCAGCTAAAATGTTGCTTCTTGAAATGCTAACTTCAGTTTCTTGAATTTATTCTGAATTTACTAATTTTTTAGTTGGAATCCTGCCCCCAGCCCCCAGCCCTCCACACACACCAGTCATGCACAATTTCATCAGCACCCAGCTCAAAATGCTACTTTCCCTATGAATGCAGTCCTGATTTTTTTCAGTATCTGTATCTCCCAGTTGCACCATATACCCGTTTTACAATCTTTTATCATCCTATACCATGTTTTATGGTTATTTATATCTGCCTTCTCTCTTTACTAGACTGAGAGTTGAGTGAGTCTGTGGATGATACTTGCCTCTTTTTTTATAACCATGAGTTCCTAGCCTAGGATATGTCTCCAGGTAGGTGATCAGTAAAAGTATGTCTAATTGAACTATGGCTGCTTAGAACTGTGTCTTTATAAAGCCAGCTCTTACCCATTTAATAACTTCTAGGTCTGCCACAAGGCTTTAATAAATATGGTGCAAGCCCCAAAAATGCACTTTTGGGTCAAATATATTGAGTTCAATCCTCTTCTCCACAAATATTGCTGAAATGAGCCTGGATTCCATCCCAGTTTCTGTCAAGGAGAACTTTATAGGCTACTCCTGGCTTTGGCTGAGGCCTTTATCCCGGGGACTCAAAGGCCATTACAGCTGCAAATGCTTCAAATCATAACAGAAAAGGAGGTTATATTACTAAATTATGTGAACTTTTTCAAATTCAACACATCAATCACTCTCTTTAAACTGTAAATTCCCTATACAGTACAATGCATTTCTCAAGTAAAGAAAAACTATTTTATAACTTGCTGGTTAACATTAAAAAATGTATGACTATTTGTAGAATGTCCTATCTAGTCTGCCTACATTATTAGTTTCTGATTGGAAATGACTCGTTAGCAGAGAACATTTTTCTTAGTTGCTATAGGCACTCCTTTGCCTCTTCTTAATGTAGACATCTATACTGGGTTACTTTGGACTTTTATTTAAATTCTTCTGAGTGGGAATACATAAAACTCTAAATCAATGATATCTGTTTTAATTGTCTTATACTTTAACTTGTAGTTTCCTTCCTGAAACTGCTTTAGTGGTTGCTGAAAAAGTATTAAACATGTATATTCCTCCCAGGATGTTGGAAAGTTTACAGCTAGATACAGTAGATACAACTTTCTGTATGTACTTACTCTGACAAATGTCCTTGTCAGCTGAAGAAGTCCAAAAATGTAGCTAGATCAGCATAGAAATTTTGGAATTCTGGAAGGGTTCTGTCATGTTAAAATTTTCTATTTTAGTGCCTCGGCTAATTATTTAAAGGCAATTTTTTTTTTATGCTTCAAATATCCTGTGTCAATCTTTGCCATCCTTGGTCACTGGTAGATTCATTTCTTAAGTCTTCTAACTGGAGTGTCTTTGGTAGACCATTTACAGAATGATTTTTTTGAGAAAATAGATCTTAAAAGCTCACTTTTCCCAAAAGGTAAATTAAGGAAAGATTTCTCTTCCTTCACAATCTCAAGATTTTCAGATGAAAGTAATGGTTGTTGCTTTGGAGTTTATGGCATTAAGCAATTGGAGATTATTCCTAAAATCATTCTTTTCAGAATGTGGATGAATTTTTGTGAGGGAAGAGAATGGAAAAGAGGTCAAACATATTTTGGAGCCTCAGGAAGTTTGTTGTAGATGTTGTTGTTTGTCAGTTTATTTTCAAGTGTCTGTGCTCACACATTCAGAATATACTGCTCTTACCACTTTTTGTAAAATCATTCTAATGTATTGGGAAAGCGAGTATGTAGAGTCAGACAAACTTGGCTTTAGTTCTCATCTATATTCTTAATGAAATGTGTCAACTTCCTTGTCTGTTAAAAAAATAAAAAATTTACCTGGTATTGTGAGAATCACAAGTGATATTTTACCTACAGTTCCTGCTGTGTAATGAGAATTTCACAAAGTTTTCTTATTCCCTGCTTACATTTATAAAGAAAAATATTAAACTGTTTATCATTTGGGAATTACACATTTGAATTAAGGATCCTCACCTCATGCTTGACTGGCAAAAAGAAGTCTAACTTTTAATTAGACGAAAGTTTTGAATACTGGCAAACATTTTTTCACTAATTTTTAAATTGTAGTTTTGGGTATATTACAGGATTGTGGAAGTAATGTTTCAAATGGGAACATTAAGGGAATAAGGACAAAGGACAAGAAAGAGTAGCTGAAAAAGATTAGGGAAGAGAGAAAGTTTAAAGGAGAGTTTCAAGAATATGTGCAGTATATCCACAATCTTAATTTCCCCAACTTCAATAAAATCTGTATTATTTTTCAATGGTTTTATTTGAATTTGTATGTGTGCATATATGCGCATTTTGCTTGCATGCATGTGTACTCATTGGTGTCTGACTCTTGGTGATCCCATGGACTGTGTAGTCCACCAGGCTCCTCTGTCCTTAAAATTTTCCAGAAAGAATACTTGAATGTGTTTCCATTTCCTATCCCAAGGGATCATTCTGACCCAGGGATTGATCCCACGTCTCTTGAGACTCCTGCATTAGCAGGCATACTCTTTATCACTAGCGCCACCTGGAAAGCCCCATATATGTGTAGGCCCATGTGCAATTGTACCGGTTTTCTTTGCTGTAATAAAATACTAAGATAAGATCTAGTTTAAGCTAGGTAAGATCTAGCTTAAAACTCAACACTCAAAAAATGAAGATCATGGCACAGGTCCCATCACTTCATGGCAAATAGTTGGGGAAACAATGGAAACACTGACAAAATTTATTTTCTTGGGCTCCAAAATCACTGAAGATGATGACTGCAGCCATGAAATTAAAATATGCTCATTCCTTGGAAGAAAACCTATGACAAACTTAGACAGCATATTAAAAAGCAGAGATATTACTTTGCCAACAAAGGTCCATATAGTCAAAGCTATGTGTTTTTCAGTAGTTGTGTATGAATGTGAGAGCTGGACCTTAAAGAAGGCTGAGCAGTGAAGAATTGATGCTTTTGAACTGTGGTGTTGGAGAAGACTCTTGAAAGTCCCTTGGACTGCAAGGAGTTCAAATCAGTCAATCCTAGAGGAAATCCATCCTGATTATTCATGGGAAGGACTGATGCTGAAGCTAAAGCTCCAAAATTTTGGCCACCTGATGCAGAGGGCTGACTCATTAGAAGAGACCCTAATGCTGGGAAAGATTGAAGGCAGGAGGAGAAGGGGATGACAGAAGAGGAGATGGTTGGATGGCATCACCGACTCAACAGACTTGAGTTTGAGCAAGCTCCAGGAGATGGTTAAGGACAGGAAAGATTGCCATGCTTCAGTCCATGGGGTCTAAAGAGTTGGACATGACTGAGTGACTGAACAACAACAACAACAAAAAGATCTATTGTATTGAATGTTCAGACACCCAGTCCTATTCAGGTTGTCCTTCTTGGACCCACCTAAAACATTACTATATATTCATAGTTTAATCATTTTCAATGTGATATTATTAAAATGATACAAAGAGGGATAAAGAGAGAGACCCAATTAATTTGGTGATCTACTTCTTATGAAATGTAACTCAATTTATATGCTAACTAAACTCATGAAGAAAAACTATCCATTGAAAGAGAAATGTCACCTTATATAGGAAGCCTTCAGTGGACAAACCCAGGTAGAATCAATGTGCTCTCCCATCTGCATTTAAACCATCAGGACATGAACAAATATCCTGTAGCAGAGGCTTTCATATTATGAATTTTCTCAATGCAGAGATGGTCTTGCTCATTTTTATATGTTTAGCTCAGTGAATATTTGTAGAATTATTTGCCTTAACAAAGGTTTAGTTTATGAAATAGAATACCAATTTTTCACATAAAATAGAATTTTTAACATTCCTTTCTAGTTCCTGGAATGATTATATTTGCCAACTGTGGCATCTTTTTCTTACTATAAAAGTATATACTGAGCATGCAATCCAGGGAAAGGGATTTGCGTGGTCTTGAGAGATATTTCATTCAGGCTGTGGTAGACCTTGGAAAATCATTTGCTTTTCTATAGAATACAGATTTCTAACGGTTTAAGTGCTGATGTCTTTCAAATAATGCCTTGTTCTCATTTCAATAGTACTAAAAAATTACTGACTTTTTAAACTTTATTTTCTCCAAATTCCATAAGGAATGCCATGATCCATATTTCTCTAAATAAATTAATATTAATTAAATTACAAAATTCTTAATTTCCAACAAAGTTGCAAACCTTCTTTCTGGATGGGTTACCTCTATAAATTATTTAATTTTTTTTACTATGAATTTATTCCTGTACTGGACTTCCCAGGTGGTGCAGTGGTAAAGAATCCACTTGAACACACAGGAGATGCAAGAGAAGTGGGTTCAATCCCATGGCAACCCACTCCAGTATGCTTGTCTGGAAAATTCCCTGGACAGTGGAGCCTGGCAGGCTACAGTCTATGGAGTCCCAAGACATGACTGAGAGACCAAGCATGCCTGCATTCTTATACTAAAAGGATGGAGTTTTACCATTTGATCCTCAGACTCTTGGAGTGCATGCTTCTTGGAGTCTACTGATGCTTGCTGAATCATGAAGAGAGCAACACATGGAAAGCAAAGTTTTAGGACCGCTATATTCTAGATTTGTAAAAGAAATTATTAAGAAATCAATCTTTTTCTTCTGTGTGTGTAAGATGTATGTTTGTGCCCTTAAGTGTGTTAAAAATCAGGCAATGAAACAATCATTTTCATGTATTTTTAAAAAATGAATGAATTTACTAGTTATTTTAGTTTCATGTAAGTTTAAATTAATGGGAAATAAAATTTGGGATACCTACTGGGTTAATTTCCATGTTCATGTTAGATCTTGGTCTTATGCCTTCCGGCACTTTTTAAAAACATCTGTAACTAGTGAATTGGGACAAAATTGTGAAACACAGCATCCAAATGGAACTATGGAGGTTTGGATTTCCTAATGGAAAACTGGAAAATATGTTTTTTCATACTTAGTGAACTCCCTTTCATTTGGCAGAATATTATACTTTAGGCCATAAATGAAAGAAATTAAATACTGCATCAGCAAATAGTGACAGGGAAAAAACATACAGACATAAACATATTCTTAAAAGGAAACTTTTGGGTGGCCTGAGCAAAAAACCTCAATTAAAACCAAATGTTTAATGTGTATCCAAACAATAAAACTTACCTGTCAAAATTAGCCCCATGCTTAGCTATTTAAAAACTCCAAGTCTGACAAACAAAGCAAAACAAAATAAAACAAAACCTATTAATTCCAACTTCAAATCATGTGATAGTAAACTATTAAGCCTTTTGTCCATTGTAAGATTCAGTCATTTCTGTGAACAGCAGCATCACTTATATCTTTAGTTGATTACTACAAACATTTATTGCATTTCTATTGTATGCCTTTACTATGAGAAGCACAAGAACAAAGATACTTAAATCCCAGTTCTTTCATTTAGAGTCACAATCAAGCAGGGTAGGTGGGGGTGGGACTGCAAGTTACTTTTGTTTTTAAATCAATGAGATTGATTGTAGTTTCTAAAAGCAGTGTTTGTTGTTGTTGTTTTCTTTTTCTTACACTTATTGGGTTTTAATAAGATGTGGAAGAGATTATTTAATGAATAAATTACTTGAAAATGAAATTACTCTCACAGCCAGCTAGTCTTAGATTGTGCTTACATGCATGAGCAAACAGAGCAGATCTGTCACCTAACAAAGTCACATTTAGCTCTTTTCTAGAAGCACACTTTTAGCAAGAATACACCACGTACATGAGGAGAGACCTACCCCATTGTTTATTCAGATTTCCAAGCTTTGTCTTCAAATCATACCCAAACCATGGCTGTCCTCAAATTAAAGCTGCAAATCAAACTGCTGGAACTAAGTCTGTAAAGGATGTTTGTATCTCGGTATTTTGTATTCAAAATCTTTATCTCTGAGAGAGACATTATATTTCTTTTTTTTTTTAAACTACCTTAACAGCAGCTTCATTCCAATTGACTTGGTGAGATGAATGCTATTTACACTTCAGTTTGCACCTTTTTGAAAATGCTCATAAGGGAATAAATCTACACTTTCCAGAATAATTGTGCATACGGAAGTCTGGGGCTGCTAAGAAGAGGTGTTAGACACGTATGGGAATGTATTAGTTACAATCACACCTAAACCTCAATGATTTCCAAAGTGACAGAGCTAAAGGGTACAAGGGAGCTGAGAGAATTGGCCAGGATTAATTATACTTGACTTTTGTTCATTATAGACAGCAAAAACTTTATAACTCCTATTGGTGGGACATTTGGTTGTAAAGCTTTGTGGGAACAGATACAATAGACATCACACAATTATTTATTAAAAACATTTGACTTGCTTCTTTATACAAAGGAATGTATGAGTTACAATGTCTTGGCATTAAAATAGCACTAGTTTATACATAATTAGGTTGTCTATATTTATCAAGAAGTTGATGTGATTCCTCAAATTTTGTGACAATCACAGGGCTATGCCATTTGCTTTCCTTTAGTGATCTGCAGCAGTCTTCAAACAATATCAAAAAAAAAAAAAAAAGAGAGAGAGAGAGAGTGAAAAAACTACTATGTACTACTTACTCAAAACTAGGCGTGCAGGGAGATGGAATGTAAGAGACTGAATGGGTAGAATACAGATTAGGCATGGGTAGAAATAGCCTTAAAGAACAAAGGAAAGCTAACTGATCTCTGGATTCCTTTAGCAGCTGCTGTTAAATCACTTCAACTATGTCCGACTCTTTGTGGCTCTATGGACTGGAGCCCACCAGGCTCCTCTGTCCATGGAATTTTCCAGACAAGAATACTAGAGTGGGTTGCCATGAATCCTCCAAGGGATCTTCCCAACTCAGGGATGGAACCAGCGTCCCTTATATCTTCTGCATTGGCAGGTGAGTTCTTTACCACTAAGGACACCTGGAAAGCCCTAGCTTTAGCACAGAAAGAGGCAAGTGCTGGAGCCTGCCCAGCTGTGGCCTAGCCAGGCAGTGTGGATTGGAAAATTCTGACTTTGAAGGCATATAGATTTGGATTCAAATCTTAGCCCTGCAATGTATTATTTATATAATCTTAAAGCATCTTCCCACCTCTTTAAGAACTTGACAAGCTTCAGAAGCTCTTAGAAATATGGTAATACCAGACCATCTTACCTGTCTCTTGAGAAACCTGTATGCAGGTCAAGAAGCAACAGTTAGAACCCTGTATGGAACAACTGATTGGTTCAAGACTGAGACAGGAGTACAACAGGGCTGTCTGCTGTCACCCTCTTGGTTAACCTATATGCTGAGCACACCATGAGAAATGCCAGGACAGATGAGTTACAAGCTGGAATCAAGATAGGTGGGAGAAACATCAACAACCTCAGATATGTGAATGATACCACTCTAATGGCAGAGAGTGAAGAGAAACTAAAGAGCCTCTTGATAAGGGTGAAGGAGGACAGTGAAAGAGCCAGCTTAAGACTCCATATTATAAAAAACCAATATCTTGGCATGCAGTCCCATTACCTCATGGCAAATAGAAGGGGAAAAGGTGGAAGTAGTGACAGATTTCCTCTTCTTGGGCTCTAAAATCACTGCAGATGGTGACTGCAGCTGTGAAATCAGGAGATGATTGCTTCTTGGCAGAAAAGTGACGACAAACCTAGGCATATTGTTGAAAAAGAGAGATATTACTCTGCCAATAAAGGTCTGTATAGTCAAGGTTATTGTATTCTCAGTGGTCATGTACAATTGTGAGAGCGGGACCATAAAGAAGGCAGCACGCCAAAGAACTGATGCCTTCAAACTGTGGTGATGGAGAAGACTCCCAAGAGTCCCTTGGACAACGAGGAGATCAAACCAGTCAATCTTACGGGAAATCAACCTTGAAAACTCACTGGAAGGATTAATGCTGAAGCTGAAAGTCCAGTAGTTTGGTCATCCAATGTGAAAAGCCCACTCATTGGAAAAGTCCCTGATAATGGAAAGGTTTGCAGCAAAAGGAGAAGAGGGCATCAGAGGATGAGACTGCTGGATGGCATCACTGATGCAATGGACATGAATTTGGGCAAACTTCAGGAGAGGATGAGGGACAGAGAGGCCAGGCGTGCTGTAGTCCACGGGGTCTCAAAGAGTCAGACATGACTGGGTGACTGAACAACAACAAAAGCATCTTCAGGGTCATCATTTCTAAACTAGTGAAGATAATACCTGCTCCATTAAGTTGTCTTAAAGAACTAAGATAATGAAATTCATGTATAGGAGGAAACAACATAAGAGATTGATAAGGGGTGGCGAGAATACAGGGGAGACAACCAAGATATAATGCTGTTACAGAAAAAAAAAAAAAAGTGTGTCTTATGACGAGTACATAACCAGTAAGGGAGTATCTTATGTGGAATGAAATGACACTGAATGTCATAGAAACTGAAAAGTATCTGTAGGATTTGGTAATAGATGAGTGAAAATGCCACAGTGTACAGTTCTCCCTTGTATTGGCAGGTGACTGGTGTTAGGATCCCTTGCAGATACCAGGAACTACAGATGCACAAGTTCCTTATATAAAATGGTTTAGCACAGTGAATACAGTCAGCCCTTCTTATCTGTGAGTTCATTCTGCAGATATGGAGGGCAGGCAGTAAATGTTTTCCTGTAAATAAGGGCTAAAAGAGGAGGAGAAATGGTTCCATCCTGGAATGGAGAAGACAGAGAAATGGGTCTGAAAGGGAGAAATGCTGGTCAGAGAAAAGGAGTGGTTAAGGGGCAGATGAAAATACAGAAGTATGATCAATAAGAAAGTCATGTAAGACAGGTAAGTCATACAAAGACAGGTAAGATGGTCTGGTATTACCATATTTCTAAGAGCTTCACATTCATTTTATCTTTCTAGCCTGAAAGTTCCGTTAAAATATATCAACATTTTATGAGACATTAACCCTCTTAAATAATCTAAAACACAGTGTTAGTAATTATCATATGAAATACTTATAGATTTCCCTTATGTGAGCTTTGGAGATATGGAACCCCCATCAACACACTATACTTGGACAATAACTTTCAGCACTGTATATTTGCCAGATTCATTTTAGGATTCACTGTACAATCTAAACTTACATTTCCACATTAAGATATTTTTTTTTTTCAGTAAGTAATGGAAACAACGATAGGCAGTAATGCAATACATTTGAGGTAATATTGATTAAAAAACAGTTAATTTCTATTTATACTTATTAATAATACCAGTAAACTAAAAATTATGTAACACCAAATAAAATGATTACAATTAACATGACATTTATATTGTGATTGGCCGATTAATTTCTCTATGTTTTAAGAGAAAAAGATTCTTAAGTTGGGATTCAAACATGGTCAAAATGAAATAAGGTTGATTGTAATAGCAAACAGTACATCAGGGAAAACTACAATGACATTCAGAATTCATGTGGCAGGAAGTGATTTTGAATACAGTCCTGCTTTAAGAAGTATGTGAAGTTATCTTTAAGAGAAAATTGAAAATATCTGTCTCAAACTCTTTCTTATGAAGCCATCATGATACTCCACCTGTATAGCATCCTTTGAATTCAGGAGAACTTCCAAAGGAAGAATTGTGGCTTGGTGGAAAGGAAGGAACTCAGCCCATTATAAGTAAACTCCAAGCAGTGTTCTGATTTGGGAGAATGGCTTTGAAACATGTATACTATCATGTAAGAAACGAAGTGCCAGTCTATGTTCGATACAGGATACAGGATGCTTGGGGCTGGTGCATGGGGATGATCCAGAGAGATGATATAGGGTGGGAGGGGGATTCAGGATTGGGAGCTTGTATACACCCGTGGTGGATTCATGTCAATGTATGGCAAAACCAATACAGTATTGTAAAGTAAAATAAAGTAAAAATAAAATTAAAAAAAAAACAAAAACAAAAACGTTTGCAGATGACATGATCCTCTATATAGAAAACCCTCAAGACTCTACCAGAAAATTACTAGAGCTAATTAATGAATATAGTAAAGTTGCAGGATATAAAATCAACACACAGAAATCCCTTGCATTCCTATACACTAATAATGAGAAAGTAGAAGAAGAAATTAAGGAAATAATTCCATTCACCATTGCAACAAAAAGAATAAAATACTTAGGAATATATCTACCTAAAGAAACTAAAGACCTATATATAGAAAACTATAAAACACTGATGAAAGAAATCAAAGAGGACACTAATAGATGGAGAAATATACCATGTTCATGGATCAGAAGAATCAATATAGTGAAAATGAGTATACTACCCAAAGCAATTTACAAATTCAATGCAATCCCTATCAAGCTTCCAGCGATATTTTTCACAGAACTAGAACAAATAATTTCAAGATTTGTATGGAAATACAAAAAACCATGAATAGCCAAAGCAATCTTGAGAAAGAAGAATGGAACTGGAGGAATCAACTTGCCTGACTTCAGGCTCTACTACAAAGCCACAGTCATCAAGACAGTATGGTATTGGAACAAAGACAAAATATAGATCAATGGAACAAAATAGAAAGCCCACACACACACATATGGACACCTTATCTTCAAAAAAGGAGGCAAGAATGTACAATGGAGTAAAGACAATCTCTTTAACAAGTGGTGCTGGGAAAACTGGTCAACCACTTGTAAAAGAATGAAACTAGATCACTTTCTAACACCGCACACAAAGATAAACTCAAAATGGATTAAAGATCTAAATGTAAGACCAGAAACTATAAAACTCCTAGAGGAGAACATAGGCAAAACACTCTCCGACATAAACCACAGCAGGATCCTCTATGATCCACCTCCCAGAATTCTGGAAATAAAAGCAAAAATAAACCAATGGGACCTAATTAAAATTAAAAGCTTCTGCACAACAAAGGAAACTATAAGCAAGGGGGAAAGACAGCCTTCCGAATGGGAGAAAATAATAGCAAATGAAGCAACTGACAAACAACTAATCTCAAAAATATACAAGCAACTCCTGAAGCTCAATTCCAGAAAAATAAACGACACAATCAAAAAATGGGCCAAAGAACTAAATAGACATTTCTCCAAAGAAGACATACGGATGGCTAACAAACACATGAAAAGATGCTCAACATCACTCATTATTAGAGAAATGCAAATCAAAACCACAATGAGGTACCACTTCACACCAGTCAGAATGTCTGCGATCCAAAAATCTGCAAGCAATAAAATGCTGGAGAGGGTGTGGAGAGAAGGGAACCCTCCTACACTGTTGGTGGGAATGCAAACTAGTACAGCCACTATGGAGAACAGTCTGGAGGTTCCTTAAAAAATTGCAAATAGAACTGCCTTATGACCCAGCAATCCCACTGCTGGGCATACACACTGAGGAAACCAGAATTGAAAGAGACACATGTACCCCAATGTTCATCGCAGCACTGTTTATAATAGCCAGGACATGGAAACAACCTAGATGCCCATCAGCAGATGAATGGATAAGAAAGCGGTGGTACATATACACAATGGAGTATTACTCAGCTGTTAAAAAGAATACATTTGAATCAGTTCTGATGAGATGGATGAAACTGGAGCCGATTATACAGAGTGAAGTAAGCCAGAAAGAAAAACACCAATACAGTATACTAACACATATATATGGAATTTAGAAAGATGGCAATGATGACCCTGTATGCAGGACAGCAAAAAAGACACAGATGTGTAGAGCAGACTTTTGGACTCAGTGGGAGAGGGAGAGGGTGAGAAGATTTGGGAGAATGGCATTGAAACATGTATAATATCATGTAAGAATCTAATTGCCAGTCTATGTCCGATGCAGGATATGGCATGCTTGGGGCTGGTACATGGGGATGACCCAGAGAGATGTTGTGGGGAGGTGGGTGGGAAGGGGGTTCATGTTTGGGAACGCATGTACACCCGTGGTGGATTCATGTCAATGTATGGCAAAACCAATACAGAATTGCAAAGTAAAATAAAAAATAAATTTAAAAAAAATGAATGCACAAAGAAACTTCCAAAGTACCTACTATATGCCTTAGGGATAAAAGAATAGAGATTGCCAAGTTTTAAAATCCGTTTCTAAGAGGTTTCTAGCTTTGCAGCATACTTGAAGTTTAACAAATGCAACATCTTTGTTTAGTATGGGAAAAATAAAGAAACTCTCTCTCAAGGATTTTGGATAGCTCTTATAAAACTATATTTTCATGATCTAATTTTAAATGGATTAGAATCATGCAGATTAAATTTCTCTAGAAAGAAGCTACTTAGGAATTGAGGGTAGGTTGCTGGGCCAATGATAGCTTGGCACTGGACAGCCTACAGTCTTTGAAAATAACTCTCAAATATTTGATGAACACAAATGGCAGCCAAGTTCCCAGAAAATATTGAGTGGATGGTGGTTACTCATATGTAAGCTAAATCTCCTAGTAGATTTACAATCACTAGGACATTAACTATGGGATATGTAAGGGAAGTAAGTGATCAGAAGAAATGCAAATAGAGTTCAATGTTCCTTTACTTTATACTCAGTTCCTAACTGACTTTGTCCCGTGTGTGTGTGTGTGTGTGTGTGTGTGTGTGTGTGAGTCTGTTTCTTTGAGTCCAGCATGATGGATACTTAGTTCACCAGTCATAGTATTGTACATTATATGCATATGTTAATTCTCATTATTATTCTTGTTTTGCAACATGCTTGAAAGAAATAAAAACCAACATAGTTCTCCAAAAGCTTATAAAAGTTTTAATCCATTTCAAAAATATTTGTTTGTATTATAATATGCAAAGGAGGGCAGAAATCACATGCAAAACAAAAAACAAAAAAACCAAAAATGGGCAACCATGTAAGAGGTGAAATACTAAAGCTCCTTTGAATTTTCTGCACAATCTGCCATTGTCCACTTACATTTCTTCATCTGTCAACTAGCTTCAGAGATTCTCAGTTCAGTTCAGTTGCTCAGTGACGTCTGACTCTTTGTGACCCCATGGACTGCAGCATGCCAGACTTCCCTGTCCAACACCAACTCCCGGGGTTTTCAGAGATTCTAATATCTTCAGATGTTTTATGCAGTGTATTTAGGGTAATTTTCCTAAAAATTAGCATATGGCTCCTATGAAACATTGATCAGTTGAATGTATCGCTCATCTTCCAGCTGACTCTGAACACCTATGTTCAGGCTTTTGGAATTCTTGGCCTCAATACCTCTGCAAACCGTTGTTTCTTTTTTAAAATATGGTGACTTTCCTTTTGTGTGGCTGAACTGTGTACATTTATGATGCAACTGTGGTGTCACGTCCTCTTTAGAACATTACTTGACCTTCGTGGACTTGATGAGGAACCTCATCTCCTGGTTTCCAACCTGAGCCCTACTTTTCCCTTACTAAATGAGAGCAGGTCTTAGATTCATCCCTGTAGCTTTGTGTGGAAGAAGTAACTACTCATACAACAAAGCTATTCCCTCTCTTCTGTAGGATTAACTTGTTTTTTATAAGCAGCTACACAAGGACTATTTTATTTCCCAATTTCTCTTGCATTTGGATGGAGTCTTGACAAATTTTAAAAAAAAATGTGGAATCTGTCATTTCCGGGACAAAGCAATTAATAGGCAATGTTACCTTATCTTTTCTTTTTTACTCCATCTTCTGATAAGAAGCATAGCCCTTTAAGGCCCAAGGGGATAGTGGAGCCAGAAGAAGGGACCTATGTCCCTGAACGCCCCCTGAGAAAAGCTTCATGCCAAGTAGGAGCATCCTCACTGGACGGTTGCACAAATCAGAATAAAACTTGTATTTTCTTACACCACTGAAATTTTGAACTTTGTTACATCTTCTAGAATTACCCTACCTAGCAGGCACAGGACCACCAGGTAACTCAATCATTGCTGAAAGAAAAATGTGTGATTGAATAAAGTAGTGAGTAAAACTGCCCAGCTCTCCAAACGTTCTCTTCTACTAAGTGCAAGGAACGTCAGCCTGAGAGTTTACATATCTTTGGTATTTGACCTCAATAAAAACACAAATGACACTGAAGAAGTCAGACCTGTTATCAATGCTACCAATTAAAGGTTTTAGTTATGCTTCTTTAGACTTCTTTGAGTTTCCTATCTTCATATTCTAACATGTAACATGTTATTAGGACATCCTACAAATTAGTACTACTACCACCATTCTGAATAGTGGCAAATATTTATTGATCATTTCCAATTTATTGATAATAGGCACTGTTGTAAGCATTTTATATGTACTCACTCACTTAATCTCACGACAATCCTATGAAAACTAAAGTAGATAATGGAATTGAGGCAGTGAAAGTTTAAGTAACTCCAGCAATCAGAATCTAGAGATTATATTGCTTAATAGGTCTTAGTTAAATTGAATTTGCACAGCTATGTAATAAGGGTTGGGACTGGAAAAGGGTATGGTACTAAAAAGCTAGAGACAGGGAAGACAAATGTAGTATATGACACAGCCTTGTCCACAGTAAAAACTGAGATGAAAAGTTAAAAGTAAACTTTTACTCAATAATATCCTAGATGTTTACCAATGAATAACAAAGGAATTTTAAAACATGTTAACTATTTTCAAGCAGTATGCAGTCTATTATGCCAGCTGGTGGGGCACAGTAGACTCCACTTATTTAGTTTCCTAAGGAGATATTGTGGTCACTGCGGCTTCCAGAAACCCTGGAAATAGACGCACACTGCAGCAACCTGCACCTATGCAGAGGCTCCTTGGAAATGTTAACTATGAAGACATAAGTTACAAAAAGGAACAACAACGGTAGGAACAAAGCAGTTTCTACTTCCCTAGAACTGAATACTTTTATCCCTTTATTTCAAATTAAACAAGAACTGTTAGGGTTTTAGTTCTCAAGAGCTCTCACCATATACAAACGCAACTCAGGTGGTTTCCTCTCCTGGGGCTCAAAATCCAATAGAGGAGACAGGAGCCAGGCCAGCAGGTCTTGTGGTTTCCATTGTTTCATTTGGCTACAGTTGCAGCCTTTGGCATGTTCCATATACTTATGGAAAAGCAAACCTCAAAGGTTTGGCTAGATTTTACAAGTTGTTTGTGAAATTCCCAAAGACAGAAAAGTAAACCACAGAGCTTTGGGTGAAAAAGGCAGCACTGTGTTTCTAATGAAAATCCACTATCCTCCTTCAAGTGTACAAATTCCACCCTCAAGACTCATTGCTTCACAGTAGGTATTTTCATATATATCTTTATTATTTTTCTCTGAAAGAGACTCAACATAAGTAGGATAAAAAGTAAAACCTGAAAGCAAGTAGCAAGATTCACTGAAATAGCTTGCTGGTCAAGAAATTAGGGTTTTATCCCTAATTTGCCAATAGGAATATTTAAACTTCAGTAGGTCACACAATCTTAGTTTCATGTACATATGAATTTCATATATATATAATTTGTCATTTATGAGGCTAAGAATTAATTATGCTCTTTCATTTACAGTACATTTTCTTCAAGCTCCATCTTTTGTATTGTTTTATAGTTTTCTTATTCTATTCTAATACTCTTTCTAGTTATTATCTCTGACAAAGGAACTCATCATAATCTGTATAGGTTGTATCTTAGGGTACATATTGGGTACAATGGCAAGTCAAGAAAATAGAAGCCAACTAGCGTTTCAAGCAAAGGAAATTTCATGTAAGAGAATTTCTCTATAGGTGATAAGCCAAACAACAGATGTTGAAACAAACAGAATTAGGCTATAGTAGGAAATTCACATTTTTTCAGTAAATACCTTGGAGCAACACACCATGTGATCTTTCAGTTTAGAGGGATTATCTCAACCTGCCCCAGCCTACAAAACCCATAGAGACATCTTCTAAGTGGCAAGGATCTAAATGTACATGGTGTTTATCTCCCAATCTCTGACACTGTCTGTCTCATTAAGGCATATAAGGTACGTACTTCTTGCTGCTTCCAGGATCAACCTGAATATCATCCATATAATTGAGTTATGTGGTGATCTGTGAAATGTGCTGATAATTAAAGTCTCTGAATAGTATATTATGGCAGAGGGCAGGAAATGTAACACAGCACTGAGTGTTTCTTCTTTTTTCAGTACACCCTTGATTACCATTAGGAAGCTGTAGTTCTGGTAGTCCTCACTGTTACCATGATGGTTACTGTAACCATTTCTTAATTCTCCAAATACTTCCTTTCAGCCAGTGTTATACTTCAGGTAACTGTGTATTTAATGTCTCAGCCTGTGACAGATTGCTATTTTTTCAGTTTCCATCTGCAGGGAGGTTCAGTTCAGTTCAGTTCATTTGCTCACTTGTGTCCGACTCTTTGCAAACCCATGAACCACAGCACGCCAGGCCTCCCTGTCCATCACCAACTCCCGGAGTTCACTCAGACTCACATCCATCCAGTCGGTGATGCCATCCAGCCATCTCATCCTCTGTCATCCCCTTTTCCTCCTGCCCCCAATCCCTTCCAGTATCAGAGTCTTTTCCAATGACTCAACTCTTCGCATGAGGTGGCCAAAGTACTGGAGTTTCAGCTTTAGCATCATTCCTTCCAAGAACACCCAGGGCTGATCTCCTTTAGAATGGACTGGTTGGATCTCCTTGCAGTCCAAGGGACTCTCAGGAATCTTCTCCAACACCACAGTTCAAAAGCAGCAATTCTTTGGTGCTCAGCTTTCTTCACAGTCCAATTCTCACATCCATACATGACCACTGGGAAAACCATAGCCTTGACTAGATGGACCTTTGTTGGCAAAGTAATGTCTCTGCTTTTAATATTCTACCTAGATTGGTCATAACTTTTCTTCCAAGGAGTAAGCATCTTCTAATTTCATGGCTGCAATCACCATCTGCAGTGATTTTGGAGCCCCCCAAAATAAAGTCTGACACTGTTTCCACTGTTTCCCTATCTATTTGCCATGAAGTGATGGGACCAGATGCCATGATCTTCATTTTCTGAATGTTGAGCTTTAAGCCAAATTTTTCACTGTCCTCTTTCACTTTCATCAAGAGGCTTTTTAGTTCCTCTTCACTTTCTGCCATAAGGATGTTGTCATCTGCATATCTGAGGTTTTTGATATTTCTCCTGGCAATCTTTATTCCAGCTTGTGCTTCTTCCAGCCCAGCATTTCTCATGATGTACTCTGCATAGAAGTTAAATAAGCAGGGAGGTTATCACCATATTAAAGATTAAGCAGATGACTCTTTCAGTCTCAGTACCCTGCATTGGGGTCTGTTTTCTGGAAACACTTCCAATAGCAAATACTATTTATTTCAGATCCAGTCAGAAAATGGAAGCTGTTCTATTTGGAATGAGAAACTCAGCATACTGAATTAAACAGGTGGTAAAGAAATTTAGACGACAAAGAAGAGAGTGAAGCAATCAGAGATTACCAGAAGGAGACCACTAGCAAAAGAGACAGCAGGAGACCACTGCACTCCCCTGTGACTGGAATGACACTAGGAAAAGGGTGTTATTCACTAGAATCTCGATGTCAGGGAAGTCCTGCAAGTTTCAGAATCAGGTCAGGAGTTGTTCTGAAGGAGTTAGGTCATAGAAATAAAATCTGTTCAGTGAAGAGTGAGAACCATGGAGAAGATATGGCTACTGCTCAAAAACACAGAAAACAAAGAGAAAAAGAAGAAAGAGAAAGTAAGAAATAGCAGGGAAGGATAGGGAGAGGAAGAGCTTCCTGACTCCTTCCCTCTTCATTTCCAACTTCCTCTCCAACTCTTCAACAACTTAACCAATGCTTCTGTTAGCCAAACCTAACCAGACAGCCAGTAGCACAGGACCTGTGGGATTGTAGCTTGCAGGTGAAGGAGGGGAATGGATCTGAAATCAAAAAACAAAAATGATCGCTTATGTGTGACTCTTGTAAAATAGACGATGCTGTGTAGGAAGTGTAGAAAATGTTTAATTCATGCCAATGTCATGGTACAGACGTTATTCTCTTCTTGCTTCTCCTGGTATCCAGCAGTTCTTGGTGTGACATGTGCAGTGCTGTAATAAATAGTATTATAAGAGCCACAAAAATGTATATCTTCATTTCCCTAGTGATTACCACCTAAATTGTCTCCACACCCTGATACCACAATCAGTGTTAGAGCTTCCTGAACTTCTTTACAGTTAATTTACAGTGAAATTTTTGAATATTGGGCTACATGAATATTAATCTCCTCAAGTATGATACCGTTCTCCAGAATGGACCACTCCAGCTTCTATTGCCAGAAAATTTAGTATTTTTGCTATATTCTCACCAATAATCATTAATCTTACTTATCAACTTGAATTTTTTGCTAATCTGAGCTGTGGAACATGTACTCATCACTGTCTTAATTGCATGGTTCCACTTGCTAATAAGAATAACTCCAAGTATCTGTTGACAATTATTTTCTTTCTGTATGTTGCTTAGCCATAACTTTGTTTCTATCACATTTCTTATCTTTTGGTTCTGTTATTATTTATTTTAAAAATTCCTTTGGTATTCTAAATATTAATATTTACTGGTAAAATTCATGCAAAAATATTCTATTGTGATATTTGTCAAGAGCTAGCATTGTGATTTATGTTATAAAAACTATTTTTGATGTAACAAAACCTAATTTTTTGTAGTTTGTGTTCTTCAGTCTTATTAAAGAAAAACTCTTTTAACAGAAATGCACAAAAATATTGTGCTGTGTGTCCTTTATATTGTAAAATTTTGCTTTAAAGAGATGGAAATACCAGACCAGATTACCTGCCTCCTGAGAAATCTGTATGCAGGTCAAGATGCAACAGTTAGAACCGGACATGGAACAACGGACTGTTTCCAAATTGAGAAAGGAGTACGTCAAGGTTGTATATTGTCACCCTGCTTATTTAAGTTATATCTGGCATACCTCATGCAAAATGTTGGCATGGATGAAGCACAAGCTGAAATCAAGATTTCAGGGAGAAATATCAGTAACCTCAGATATGCAAATGAGACAACCCTTACGGCAGAAAGCAAAGAGAAACTAAAGAACCTTTTGATGAAAGTGAAAGAGGGGAGTAAAAAAGCTGGCTTAAAATTCAACATTCAAAAAACGAAGATAATGGCATCCAGTCACATCTGTTCAGTTCAGTTCAGTCACTCAGTCATGTCTGACGCTTTGTGACCACGTGAATCGCAGCACGCCAGTCTTCCCTGTCCATCACCAACTCCCGGAGTTCACTCAAACTCACATTCATCGAGTCGGTGATGTCATCCAGCCATCTCATCCTCTGTCGTCCCCTTCTCCTCCTGCCCCCAAACCCTCCCAGCATCAGAGTCTTTTTCAATGAGTCAACTCTTTGCATGAGGTGGCCAAAGTATTGGAGTTTCAGCTTTAGCATCAGTCTTTCCAATAAACACTTAGGACTGATGTCCTTTAGAATGGACTGGTTGGATCTCCTGGCAGTCCAAGGGACTCTCAAGAATCTTCAACACCATAGTTCAAGAGCATCAGTTCTTCAGTACTCAGCTTTCTTCACAGTCCAACTTTCACATCCATACATGACTACTGGAAAAACCATAGCCTTGAGTAGATGGACCTTTGTTGGCAAAGCAATGTCTCTGCTTTTGAATATGCTATCTAGGTTGGTCATAACTTTCATTCCAAGGAGCAAGCGTCTTTTAATTTCATGGCTGCAACCACCAACCACAGTGATTTTAGAGCCCAGAAAGAAAAAATCAGCCACTGTTTTCCTATCTATTTGCCATGAAGTGATGGGACCGGATGCCATGATCTTCATTTTCTGAATGTTGAGCTTTAAGCCAACTTTTTCAATCTCCTCTTTTGCTTTCATCAAGAGGCTCTTTAGTTCTTCACTTTCTGCCATAGGGTGGTGTCATATGCCTATCTGAGGTTATTGATATTTTTCCCGGCAATCTTGATTCCAGCTTGTGCTTCCTCCAGCCCAGCATTTCTCATGATGTCCTCTGCATATAAGTTAAATAAGCACAGTGACAATATACAGCCTTGATGTACTCCTTTTCCTATTTGGAACCAGTCTGTTGTTCCATGTCCAGTTCTAACTGTTGCTTCCTGACCTGCATACAGGTTTCTCAAGAGGCAGGTCAGGTGGTCTGGTATTCCCATCTCTTTCAGAATTTTCCACAGTTTATTGTGATTTACACAGTCGAAGGTTTTGACATAGTCAGTAAAGCAAAAATAGATGTTTTTCTGGAACTCTTGCTTTTTAATGATCCAGCGGATGTTGATCTTTTATTCCTCTGCCTATTCTAAAACCAGTTTGACCCTCTGGAAGTTCACAGTTCACATATTGCTGAAGCCTGGCTTGGAGAATTTTGAGCATTACTTTACTAGCGTGTGAGATGAGTGCAATTGTGCAATAGTTTGAACACTCTTTGGCATTACCTTTTTTGGGGATTGGAATGAACACTGATCTTTTCCAGTCCTGTGGCCACTGCTGAGTTTTCCAAATTTGCTGACATATTGAGTGCAGCACTTTCAGAGCATCATGCAAAATGTTCCATCAATTCTGAAATGATTGATATTTTCACATGAATATTCTCTGCTTATAAGATACTCTCATTCTGATCTTTCTATTTTGTTCCATGTGTGTATTTGTCTATATCTAAGGCAATGGCACCCCGCTCCAGTACTCTTGCCTGGAGAATCCCATGGACGGAGGAGCCTGGTAGGCTGCAGTCCATGGTGTCGTTAAGAGTTGGACACAACTGAGTGACTTCACTTTCACTTTTCACTTTCATGCATTGGAGAAGGAAAGGCAACCCACTCCAGTGTTCTTGCCTGGGGGCGGGTGAGCCTGATGGGCTGCCATCTATGGGGTTGCACAGACTGAAGTGACTTAGCAGCTGCAGCAGCAGGGCAGTAGTACACTGTTGCAAAATGTAATGGTTATATGGTATGTTTTATGAACATTTGATAAGGTGGATAATCACTCTTTGGCTTAATTACTTTTATTTTTGGAAATTGATGCAGTTATTTATGGATCTTTTTTCCTATGCTTACATTTTATGATACAATGTTTAAAAAAATAGAAATATGCTCTTTCTATATTCTTCTGTCATTTCTGTTGTAACCCAATTGTTTATTCATAGATTGCTTTGCACTTCTAATAATTGTATTTATACATATATATGCCTATAATATACATATAAACTATTTAATATTATATTTTAAATATACATATGCATACTTTTGTTAATTATTTCTAAGATTAGCATTACAGTCAGAAAATGCAGTCTTTGTTGTTTTTTTAAATCTAGTATGGTTTTTGTTCATTTTTTATTAGTATTCTTTGCAAATTCTGCCTTGTTCTGGGTAGAGGAGGACAAGACCAGAATGCTGTCCATTCTGTCTGCATATGTGCAGTGGGGTTTCTTCACTGGCTGGTCTCTGGCAACTGAATCAGCAAAGGTTGGAACTGTGAGGCTAGGATGCCAGGTGATCATCCTCAAAAAACAGGAATGCCATGGTTTACTGAGTCTGCAAACAGTGCTGGCCATCATGAGCAGAGTGCCAGTTTTGCACCATGATATATATAATATATTGTATATCACCGCTTGATATATAATGGCTCATTAAGTCTCACAACACCACATGCAAAAGATCTCATTTATTCCCAAACGGTCAGTACTTATGAGGAGATTGCCACCACCATTCCCATTTTCAAAATGAGATGACTGAGGCACAGGGAAGTGAAGTAAATTGGATTTTTGAAAGAAGTGAGGAATATAGAATTTTATGTGATATCTCTATTTGTAAACATTGGCAACATTTAAAATATTTTTATATTGTAATTCAAATATTTTAATATATTACCACCAACAACAAAAATTAATCTTCATCTTATAGATACTAACTGTCAAATTGAAGCAGATTTAAAATTCAGTGCTTTTTCTAATGAACATCTCTTGTGGGTGTTATTACATGGAATAATTTCCTAGAGTACAAAGTATATATTTGTAACACAGAAACTTCTGTGTAAGCACTATAGCAGCTCATTCTATATTATACAATTGTGGAAACTAGTTAAAAGACCAACCACATATTCAGATAATCAGTGGATTACAAGCTTATAGGCTTCAGAGATAAAAGGGGGGAGGTGTTACTTTGTCCTCTCTTCTTCATTCTTAAATAAACAATTACCTTCAATTATTTTAAAGCACTACATATTAATACTCAGTGTCATAAAGAAATAAAATAAAGCACAGTCTCATACAGAAATAATAATTTGAGAAACCTCCCTGATTATGCATTGGTTAAAATGCCACACTTCTATTGCATGGGGCTTTCGTTCAATCCCTGGTGGGGGAATCTAAGAGCCCACAACTGCCCAGCAGACCAAAAAAAAAAAAAAAAGGATTAAAAAATGTACAAAAAAAATTAGTAACAGAATTAGTGAAAAAATGTTGGAAGATAGGAATTCCCTGGTGATCCAGTGGTTGACTTCGCGTTCACAATTCAGCCAGCCTGGGTTTGATCCCTGGTCATGGAATTAGATCCCACTTGCTGCAACTAAGAGTTTTCATGACACAACCAAAAAAAGATTTCACATACTGCAACCAAGACCTGGTGCAGCCAAATAAATAAAAATAGTAAAATGAGCATGTCCTGTATCCCAAGAGGAAAGTACAAAGTAGGTATTATAATAGCAAATCTGTCAAGCTAGTGCTCTAAGGCAGTTCTCTGCCTTTGTTTCAATGGTCCCAGAAAACTAAGATCATGGCATCTGGTCCCATCACTTCATGGCAAATAGATGGGGAAACAGTGGAAACAGTGTCAGACTTTATTTTGGGGGGCTCTAAAATCACTGCAGATGGTGACTGCAGCCATGAAATTAAAAGATGCTTACTCCTTGGAAGAAAAGTTATGACCTACCTAGATAGCATATTCAAAAGCAGAGACATTGCTTTGCCAACAAAGGTCCATCTACTCAAGGCTATGGTTTTTTCAGTGGTCATGTATAGATGTGAGAGTTGGACTGTGAAGAAAGCTGAGTGCCGAAGAATTGATGCTTTTGAACTGTGGTGTGGAGAAGACTCTTGAGAGTCCCTTGGACTGCAAGGAGATCCAACCAGTCCATACTAAAGGACATCAGTCCTGTGTGTTCTTTGGAAGGACTGATGCTAAAGCTGAAACTCCAATACTTTGGCCACCTCATGTAAAGAGTTGAGTCATTGGAAAAGACCCTGATGCTGGGAGGGATTGGGGGCAGGAGGAGAAGGGGACGACAGAGGATGAGATGGCTGGATGGCATCACTGACTCGATGGACGTGAGTTTGAGTGAACTCTGGGAGTTGGTGATGGACAGGCAGGCCTGATGTGTTGTGATTCATGAAGTCGCAGAGAATCGGACATGACTGAGCAACTGAACTGAACTGAACTGAAAATAAATTGTAATGTGAATATACGTGTGTATGTTACATGGCTACAAAACTTTTACTGTTTCTTTCTTAAGATACTTTTTTTTAGATTGCATCTTTCTTACATTTTGTCATCCCCAAATCCTTATTTTCTGAAATAAATTATGGTTGTAAATATTTTAGTGTTCTTTGTTTTGTTTTGTTTTCTTTAAAAAAATACTTTCCTTCTTTCTCAAAATTAAAATGCCTTGGTCTCAAAAATTCTTCAGAATTTTATTTGTATTTCAGCAATACAAAATTCTGAAAACTGTTGCTATTTGTTACATATGTGTGTATCAGAACACCCCTTTCTCTTCAGCTGTTACACTAAATCTTCAGTGATGTTAACCTGAGGCTGAGTCAGGGGTATGTAGTCACACTGTGGATGACTGGACCAATGTGATCAATTCCAATAATCACTTTACTTAATATCCATTGTCTGTTAGGAAAGGCGAAATTTTGACCTGTATCTGAGCTTTCTTTGCCTCTGTGGCTTCTGGCTTCTTTGATGTCCTTTTATTAAATGATTTTTTCTGAATTTATATTTAATTCATATTCTCCCAAAAGAAAATAAAGAATATGACTATCAAATTGTTTAATTCTTGGATGGAATTTTGAAAACAATCTATTAATTTTACAGTTTTTGACTAAAGCAAATGGTTCTAAAAACCTCACACCTGATCTCTTTTAAGGCAATGAGTTTCTCATTGATCTCCTAGGCTGATAGCCTGGAAAAAGTGAATTGATAAGTAATCAGCAACCATAAAAATAAAGCCACAGCACTGTATTTTGGAAACTCACAGTCAAAAATAGCAAACAAAGAGATGATTATCAATTACTATAGATTTCTATATTGGAAAAGACTTTACAGAAAATTAAATTGGTGAGTTCATTAAATAAATACTAACATTCATATGGACAGCAGAAGCATTAGCAATATTTTTTATTACTAGACAAGGAACACTGCAAATGAATTTAAAATAGATTTGTATTTTCATGAAATCTACATCATCTCAACCATTTTATATAGATTTTAGCATACACAAATGCAATGCATATCCTTTTCTCTTTATCATGATGTAAATATCTTAAAAATATGCATTCTCTTATCTATTTGTTCTGAGTTTACTTGATGTTCAGTTAAATCATTCTAAATACATCATGATAAAAAACCTATGACAAAAATTTGTGAAAAAACTTAATATTTGATAAAGTACCTGGTATGCAGATAAAATGGATTTTCTTGGAATATATTCATACATGTTATACTTTCTGCATATTTATTTCTTCTCTGTCATCATTCAAAACTTATTACATATATCATGAAAATGTCACTGACCTGATAAATATGGATCATTGAACAGTCAAAAATATGACCTTTAAATGAAAGGAAGGGAAAGAACTAATATTTATTGTTTCATTATTATTTGCCAAGTGCTCTGCTATGAGATTATATATACATGTATATAAATCATCATGTCAATCACATAAACTATCATTATTATTTTTATTCAAGAAAAGAAAAACTATGCTGAGAGATATTTTAAATGCCTAACTAAACTGTGTATTACTGTAGGTAGAAATTTAAACCCAGAATCATCTTCCAGTCTTCTGCTTCCATCTATAATTACTTGTATAAGACAGACTCTTCTGCCAAGAAACTACTAAATCTGGCTAGAATTAAAACAAACAAACAAACTGCAGTTTGAAAGAACCTTGGAGTGGACCAGAAAGCCAGGATTTGAGGGGCCACAAACCTGAAGAGAGAAAAACACCATTTTAAACAGCTTTCCATTCACCACTGATTTTTTTTTCACTTTGGACATTTGCAAGTCCCAAGACAAGATAAAGAGGCTGAGCAGAAAACAACATCATAGATTTCGTGGCCAACTCACTAAGATGGTATAGAAAAAATAGTAGTGGTCTTTGTTACCATGGCAGCAGGAACTTGAGAAGCCAAATTAGGAGAAAAGGAAAGCATAGAGAAATGAAGTGACATTGCTGTACCTCTCCCCTCAAGTCTGAACCAATTCCTCATCTTCCTCATCCTTGCTTGGAGTGAAAGAAAAATCAAGAAATGCGGAGGAAAATGTTTGATAAAGGCTGAAACACTCAAGAGAGCTTAACAATCTGACAGTGCTAGGCTGTTCACCAAAAAGGAGGAGCCCTGAAAAAGCCCAGCCTTTCCATTGAGACCACTGGGAAATCGTGTAGGAGTTAGAACAGAGTAGAAGTAGATCAGGGCTACCAAAGAGTAAAAGCAGCTTAGAAAAGTTTCTAGTCTCAAATTGGATTAAAGTGATCTACCTATTTTTTACCTGCCTACCAAATGAATATTAAAAATTTTAAATGATTATTAAAATACCTCTCTGAATAAAGGTAACATCATCAGAGTCTTTATCACTTTTTGACATGCAAAGATTGACACTCAGTTAAAAAATTACCAGGCATGACAAAGACAGAAATGAATTATCAAAAACCAAAAGAAAGACAGACATTAGAAGCAAATCCCAGTGGCTCAGACGGTAAAGCGTCTGCCTGCAATGAGAGAGACCCAGGTTCAGTCCCTGGGCTGGGAAGATGTGCTGGAGAAGGAAATGGCAACCCACTCCAGTACTCTTGCCTGGAAAATCCCATGGATGAAGAATCCTGGTGGGCTACAGTCCATGGGGCGGCAAAGAGTCACGTTCACGTTCACCAGTGGTTAAGATTTTAGAGTTATCAGAAACAAACTTTAGAACAACTTTGATTAAAATGTTCAAAACCATTACAAAAATATATACAGTGACTGACTTTACCAGAGGGATGACATCTGAAAATAAAGATGAATATTTTCAACCCAAAGTATAATTTCTGAAACTAAAAACTTAATAGATACATGCAACAGCAGGAAAGAGAAACAGTGACTAGAATCATCCTCAGTAAATGGAGACCAAGCCCTACTTCTCCTTTTAGTGTCATCACACTTGGCGTTACTTCTCTTTTGAAGGACTTGAGTTTCTTGTGACTGACTCGTCACGTTAGATCTCAACATCAATATCACATTTTAAGAAAGGTTTTCTACAATTACTCAATTTAGTAGGTCTCCTCTTGCTCTGCTTACCTATCCATCACACTTTCCTTTTTTTTTCTTTTAAAACACTTCTCAGTGCAAAAGACTTCAGCTAATAAAATTGGTAGGTTTAAGGATAATAAAATTTATATGTGTAAGCTCCAATACTTTGTCCACCTCATGCAATGAGCCGACTCATTGGAAAAGACTCTGATGTTGGGAAAGACTGAGGACAACAGGAGAAGGGGGCAACAGAGGATGAAATGGCTGGATGGCATCACTGACTCAATGGGCATAAATTTGAGCAAACTCCAGGAGATGGTGAAGGACAGGGAAACCTGGTGTGCTGCTGTTCATGGGATCGCAAAGAGTCAGACATGACTTAGCAACTGAACAACAACAAAGGACTATTTTTCCTATTTAAGCTTCGGTGAGTTACTTACCTTCTCTGAATAGAACTGTTTCTTCACATAATAATAATAGCAATTTGCCTAATTTATTTAAGTTAAATATTATTATAGAGTAAATGAAACAATGTGGATAAAGCACCTAGATCAATGTGAAGGTAATTTTCATTTTATCAAAGAGTAAAACAACATTTTGAAGAGTTGAGGCTATTTGGGAAAGTAACTGATACCCAAGGAGTGGCTAAAATGGAAATAGCTAACTCACAGTAGAAACCATAATAGGCCTGATGTTAGATGTCTTGGAACCAGTTCTTATTTTAAAGCTTACCTATGTGATAGCATCGTTCTGTCCATTTTCAGAATTATTAATATAAAGATTAAAAAGTACACATCATAATTCTGAAAATTAAAAGGAGAAAAGTTTCAACATAAGCCTGGTATTATCATTAAATCTGCCCACCACATGATTCACTAACCATTCCCCAACTTATCAAATATTCTAGAGTTTCCATTGTCCAAAAAGTGATCATCATTTCTCTTTGGGGGTTTGGTAATGTATATTTTGACATCTCTCTACTTTACTGCATCTTGATCAACCAGAGAAAGATATTGAAATGAGGTTCCTGTCTGGAAGTTTGCCAAAATCACATTGATTTTATAATTAAATGCTATTTCCTACATGAAGCATTTAATTCTAAGATGCCCAGGTATTGAAAATGATGTTGTCAAGTTAAAAAGAAGGTAAATTGTTATTTGCTTCCTTAAATAAAACATTACTGAGGTCGGCTTGAGGTCACTGAAGAGATCATTTATGGTGAGAACATTTTTTCATCCCCTGTCCTAAGCAGATATATATAAAACTGATTTTGTATTCTCTAAATAAGGACTTACAGGCCATAAGGTCTCTGTTGGAACTACTCAACATTACAGTTAAAGTTTAAAAGCTATCATAGACAATATGTAAACAAGTAGAATGGCTATGATCCATTAAAACTTTATTTACAAAAACAGGCAATGAACTCTTGGCATATAATTTTCTTACCTCTATTTTAAGTGATTAAGAAAATGCTATGAGGAAAAATAAACATATAGACAAGAAAATGCTTTGTCTTTTTAAGAAAAATAATTTATCATAAATCGATGATATAGAAGTTTTTCAGATAATCCAAACTCTAATAAAGAAAAATAAAGAATTAATCCTTACTTGCACCAGAAAGTTGCTAACTGTACATATAATGTGTTCTTTTTTTCCCCTGAACACACAAACTCCCTTGTAGTGAAGTATGGCTGCAGTTTGGCCAAAAGAAATGGGCAAATGTTTTTAAGATAAATCATTCCTAGTTCTGAGTCATAAAATCCCCCCCTGTATAATCTTTACCTACTTCTCCATCTGTCAACCAGATGCAGAGGATCCAGCAAAAGACTGAGACACCAGGAGATGGAGGAGCCTGAGTCACTAAGTGACTATGTGAAACACAACCCCTAATCCCTTCATGCCATCAACTGAATACTATTGGCGTGACAATTAACTTCCATTTTACCAACTGAACAAAATATCAGAGTCGACATTTTACCAACTAGTATTAACAACCATAAAACACAAATTGGTACTAGAAGACCTAAATGCATAGAAATGACTTAATGTGTTGGCAGCAGGTGGCGAGGACACAGATGTAGTAAGCCTTTGACTAGAGCCCCTGCTCTGCCACGTGAAACATGTAAAATGGGCGGCTGAGATTGGAAAAATCAAGAATGTGTGTTGGTTAGCTTATCTGCCTCTAACAAGGTATTATAAGATAGATATGCACTTAGACAATGACTGACTGGCTTTCGTGGTAAGAGCAAGGCCTCTATAGTTGGTAAAAGACAGTGTTGAAGGTCAAAAATGTATAACTGAAAAAAAAAAAATTTGAGTGCCACAGGCCTAGAAAGATTTCTCAGTTGACCCAAGTACTTGATCTTGTAGCAAAGATCAGATAATCAGATTAAGGGTGTTACTCTTCCACTTAAGATTACTTTTTCCTAATTACCTTTAATTGTCTGCTATTATAAAGGAGCAAAAACAGGGAAGAGAGGGAGGGGTGAAAGAGAAAATTAAAGATGAGAACAAAAGAAAGAAATCACACCTGAGAATTACGTCTAGAAAAAACTTGGATGTGAAAACTGGCCCATGAAGCAGGATGGCAAGAAGTAACTTAAAGGTTTCTTGGTTTTAAAGGGGGGTTATTTCCACAAAAACCACAAACCTGGACCAAAAAATATTTTAGTGTCCAAGCCTTAGATCAACTTGTGGGTCCAAAGGCAGGAAGGGGATTGTGAAAGCTCTTCAATTCCCAAAGCTGATGGTGATGAATAAAAGAGGAAAATGCAGCATGGAACTAGAAGCCTTGGAGAACATCTCCCAGAAAGTAGAATCTAAGTTCAGATTGTTCTCCCATTCCTCTGCCGTCCCAGTGAGAAACCACCACAAAGCCGTGAAATGAAACAAATATTTCAAATAGGTCCAGTTCAAACAAAGAGGAAAAGGAGCATTTTGAGCATTGCTATGTATAACAATAATACAACTTATAAAACTGCATACTTGTGTTATGTGTGCATCACGGATATATGTGTGCATGCATGTACACATACTTATACATACACATGTAGCTTGTAAGAAAACAATATACGCTTATACATTTTGTAGTTCATAGGCCACGATTCTACTCTCTGCAAATGTAGCCAACGCCTTGGGCATGTCCTTGCCTTTGGCACACTCCAGGTGAAATTCCTCCTTGGTCCTTCTCAAACCTTCCTCTCAAAGGACCTTGTGCATGTCTTCTGTCAGTAGAGCAACTCCTCAAGTACACTCATCAAAATCAAGTATGCACTGGTCATTCTGCTTTGTCATCCCTAACACAAAACCACCTTCTGAGTGATTGCTGAGCTATTTCAGTTATAGATTGAGATGCTTAAAATCTATTCTTCATAAAAATAAAGCACATACCAATACAGTATTGTAAAGTAAAATTTAAAAAATAAACATAAAAAAATAAATAAAGCACATAAATTTAATATGTTTGTAACTAGAAACAAAGCAATGATATCAATATTTTCTCTCATTATGTGTAAAACAAAAATATGTCCCCTCTACTACAGGATAAAAAATACATATATCTCATCTCACCTACTGACTTTTAATGTAGAACAGCACTTTTTATTTTACCAATTACCCAGACACAATACATTTTTAATTTTTTATAGTGACTGATCATCTTAGATAATTAAAAGTTAATGACCTGGAAAAATAGCAAAAGCTTAAGTAAGTATATTATTTGTTTTTATCCCTATTTGGATTGCATAATCCAAAAGACTTATAAATATCACTATCTTTTATCGTGAAAAAATGATTTTCACTTCAGCAGTCTCATGTTCAAATACCACAACATAGTAAAGCCTTAGGGATACTATGTCATATATTATACCTTATGGTGCTGGGGATACAGAAAATAACCGTAAATCTCTGATATATTTCTATGAAATTTTAGTATAAAACATATTTTTACTTTTACATTTGCAATTATAAATGCAGAGAAAGTAACTTTAAATTTGATACTAAGAAAAGTACAACAGATTCTGAGACATTTATCTTTGCATTTAGCTTTTATTTAGATATTTTAATAAACAAGCCAATCCAAAAGATTATTAAGTTGTGTTGGAACAAGAGCTAAGATTTAATCCACAAAAGCACGTCCTTAATATTTACCAGTTGTGTTAAGTCAGAATACTTCCAGGATGTGAATTGCAGGAGTTTCCAACATTGTGTCTTGGGGCTTTGGGCAGAAAGCACTCTGGATGTGGTTCAGAAATCACTTTCTCTCATCTTTACTCTTTATTTTAGTTTTGGCTTGATGTGTTTGAAAAGCAAAAGAGAGCTAAGTGGCAGTAAAAATAAAGTGGATTCATTGTCTGTTTTCAAAATTTTAGATAGCTTTAAAAAGTTACCACATTTGAGAAAACAAATTAAAAAATAGAAACATCACATAGACTTAAAACTCATCTCATACAACAGATGACAAAGGCCAATGAAAGAAAGTAAAGCTTTATGAATAGAGTTCAATAAGAAAAGTAAAGGTGAGAACAAATGCATATAAAAGTAAAGGTGAGAACAAATGCATATTTACCTTGGGCACCACCCGACAGTGCACCCAGCTCTTTGACAGGTGATAAAGATACAACTTGGCACAATGTACCTACAAAAGAGGTAGTGAAGTAGAAAAATCTGTCCAAAAATTAATCTGCAGCTGCACAACACAGTGCTTCATCAGCTCCAGGCTGTGATATGAAGCACCATCAGGTATGTGGAAGTTTCTTAAATATCAGACCATCAAAATAAATTTTTAACAATTGAGTGAAGAACAGATGGGCTCCCTATTAATAAATAGATGCTGTATATAAACAGGGGTACAATTTTTTTCATATATTTTATCTTCCATAAACTTAAGAGTCCTATTGATTTTACTAGCAAGATATATTCAAAAAATCTGATTATGTACAACCCCAAATAATTTCACCCTTTTCAGCAGCACAGTTTTTGTTGAACCAAGATTAACAGTCATAAGGAGTTTCTGGGTACCCAGTTCAGGTGTTTGAGGATGCACCTGCTTGAAACATGGCGTGGAGGCCCAATCATGGGTACCAGTCACTCTCGTCATGACTAATTAGATATTGCCTCGATTTTCCAGCTTCCACCAAAGCAAATTTTGCTTTCACAAATGCACAGGATATCCTGTCCTTAGTGCTGACCTGCATATGTTAAAATCTGTTGTTCCAGGAGGAATAAGAAAAAATTACATCCTATACACAATAACCCTTGGCGTAGTTTTAACCAAGTAGTTGGTGATTCCACTTGATATCCAGTAAAACTTTTAAACAAAGTGGGAAGGAGATTTACTTTTAATAAGAATTTATAGAATCACAAATATATAGTAAAATTGATTTTTGAAATAAGTGAAAGGATTATGGCACTGGTGATTTTGTGTTATAACTGAATCATGCTTCACTAATTTTCTTTTACAAAAAGTGATCAAGTGTTATAACCTTTCTTTTTCTCCTAGTGAATAATTATTGTTTTAGATGACCTAAAAATATCCATCTCGCAGGATAAAATCTAGTAATTAATTCATGCCAAACAGTCAACTCATGCATTTATTTAAATTCACTGATAAATCCTGGTAGCTCTGCTACTCTTGATTTTTCTTAAAATCATGTAAAATAACTAAAAAAACTTAACTGATATTAAAGAGATTAAATGTTTAAAGATCTTTTCATCTACAAGGTTTTAAGTTAGCACATTTCTGCTTTATTTCCAGATACATTTCTCCTTTGCTCAACAAAACATCATTTAGAATTATTTGTAAGTACAAAAACCAACAACTCAAAAAATATCTTCTGCAGTGTTACTGAATTCCTTGGACTTGCACTTTAGCGTTTGTGTGAGGACTGTAAACTGAGCCAAAAATGCAGGATTAAATCTCAGATTTCCTCATCTGTGAGTCTTACCCAAATCAATTGAAATTGCTCAAGGGTAATCAAGTGTACAACTGGAGTTAATAATTTTCACTTAGCTATAATATCATTGCCTTTGAGTGCTGGCTTCTTGCCTTGTGCATTATTATTTTGTTATGCTTAGCTTGCTTAAAATCATAAATTTGAATCATTTGCAACTGAATATCATAACTAGAAAATATTCACTCTTCACTCTCTTCTTGACCCCAATCTCTGACTTCTTATATTCAGGCTTCATTTGTCTTTCCTAATAATTAGGATGGTATTTAAAATAAAATTCACAACATCCTAGGATACCTGCTTTCTGAACTGAAGTTCTCTTCGTCAAATCCTTGAAGTGAAGTGAAGTGAAATGAAGTCGCTCAGTCGTGTCTAACTCTTTGCGACCCATGGACTGTAGCCCACCAAGCTCCTCCGTCCATGGGATTCTCCAGGCAAGAATACTGGAGTGGGTTGCTATTAGCCCATCGGCCTCTTCTTCCCCAATAGCCAGCTGCTCAGCATCGTTGAAGCAGTTATAACCTCAGCCAATTGGGCCATACAGAAATGCATGTGCTGTAACCAATACTACCATTTGACAATCTTAATTACGCTCTATAAGGAGAGGATTCAAAGTTGACTTGTCCATTCGTTTCACTTTTGTAGCCTCTGTTGCCTGGAACAGAAAGTCCTACTTGGTAGGTACTCAGTACATACTTGATAAATGAACACATCGCTGCTATTCAAATCATCTCCGATTTGTTTTGTCTCCACTACACTTCACTCTCAAGACCATTTGATACCTGCTGACATTTCTTTCTCTTGTTTTTTTTTTCAAATCATAAATATTTTGTGATGAGAGAAGTTAGAATTATTCTTGTTGGCTAGCTTCTAATTTATGAGCAGCTTAACATAGCCTCACTACTTGTACATATCTTTTTCTCCAGTCTCTTAATAAAGACCAAAATCTGAGACTGTGTTTTGCTATTCTATTCCATGTTTGTTTGTGTGTTTTTTTTTCTCAGCAGATAGCTATAAGAAAGTAATTTACAGATCATCTGGTTTATCTTTCTCATTTAATCAATGATGTAAGTAAGACAGAGAGGAAGAGTAGCATTTTGAAGATCACAGCATAGTCACAAAACCGGGATTATAAGGACTGTTCCAGACACCTGTTCTAGGTTGTTTTTCCTATTCTACTATGATTGTCCTTTTTCACACTCATTTTTTTCACCTCTTTTGAAGAAGCATCTAATGATGTCTACAACAGACCTGAGAAGTCTTTCTCAAAGAAGGAACATTTAAGCACATCCTGAAAGAATAAAGAAGGATTTATCTAGTAGTGAAGTCACAAGACAGCTTATATGAAAGCAAACAGTCCAGGAAGTCTGGAAAGTATAAAAAACTTGTTGACTTAAATGAAAAGACTGCTAGTAATTTCTTCAGCAAAGCTAAGTTTATTTAAGATCAGCAGAGAATTGCAATTTGGGGTCTGCAACTATGGTGAGCCACATTCAAGATCCCTCAGAGCAAGGGAAGGAGGCTTTTACAGAGAAGAAAAGGAAATTCAGAGAACTATAGTAAATAAGGAGTTCACGGCTCTTCATGGGTTCAGTCTTTGCCAGAAAAGGTGTCTTTCTTCTTCCTATGATAGCAGGACTTGAGAGCTCTTCCTGTTGGTCTCCTAAATCTATTTAGTTGACGTTTCTGTTAATTGTTTTTTTTTTTCAAACTGAGTGATGAAGGAGATAAGTGAGAAATGAAACAGGCAAATTTTAAAGTCCTTTTATGCCATGCTAAACAATTGACAGTTTTGTTGACATAATTAAAAAGCCATTGATATATTTATAGTAAGGTAGTCACAAGATCATATTTTTGTCCCTAAGAGCCATGTGAAAGAAGATTTGGAGTTGCGACTGGGGGAAAAAACTTATATGTGTATATGCATTATTTGGGACCACTTTAATAGGTTGTCACAATTTTAATTATCTTCAAACAGATTTAAAAACTTAAAAAGTTGTTTTCTCTGTCAACAACATTTGAAACTTTTTTCTTTTTAATTATGAAACCGTTTAATTATCTATGCATAATGATACTGAAATAATTAGAACAAAAGTGTGTGAAACTTTCAGTGTTTTGCTTCTTTAGTTCTTTGGAAATAATCTGGTTTTATACAGATATAATAATATGTAAATTTATTTAGAACAGTTCAAGTAAACAGACCCATCTGTTTCTTCTATGTTACATAGTAGAAGGTTGCTAAAGTTTCTCTCTAATGAGATTACATTGTTTTAAAGTAGCTTTTATGTGACTTCATCTTTAAGGTACACCTGTGACAACAAATCCTGAATTATTCCCTTACTTCCTCCATCCAATTCTTAGTCTCTTACAAGAAGCAAGGTGTTAAGCTTTTTATATTTTTAAACGGCTGACCTTAGCTGAATTCTGCTTCCAAATAAAGACTAAGAAAATAGCC
Source organism: Oryx dammah (assembly GCF_014754425.2). Classification (NCBI taxonomy): domain Eukaryota; kingdom Metazoa; phylum Chordata; class Mammalia; order Artiodactyla; family Bovidae; genus Oryx; species Oryx dammah. The sequence continues at coordinate 119,751,643 of NW_024070186.1, forward strand.
ATATCTCAGATGACAATTAAGTGTAATATGAAAACCAAGACCTTCTCCACACTAGTCTTTGTACTAGTTTCTAGACCTCAAATTCACGAGTAATATCTTACTCCCAAATGTGGTTGTAAATCATCATTGGCAGGATTTCTTTAACATGCAGATTTCTGGGCCTCAAGAAAGACTTGGTTAACCTGAATCTCCATGATTGAGCACAAGAATCTGTGCTTAACAATGCAGGAGGCTACCCTGGAAGTTGGGTGTGAGCTCTCCCTAGTGGGCATGGTGTGGCCATCTCACCCAGGTTTAGAAGTGCCATGGTGCCTTAAGCAGGTGACTCCGGCCCACTCCCAAACCAGATAAGAAAGTAGTATGCTGATTTGAAGGTTGCAAGCTGTGGAAATTGCCCAGTCCCTGTAGATAGGGGTGGCTGACCATGGGGAGGGGAAAGTGATCCCCTTACCACATGAACACACACAGGTTATGAGTTGGAGCCCAGGGAGATGTAAGAGGGTATGAACTCATCAGGAGAGCATCCAGTACGGTAGGAGAGGACATTAAATAGCAAATTTTAAAAATGACCATGACAAGCCAAGAGAGAGAGAACTGAGAAAAGAAGAGGTATTACACTTTAGTATTTCAGATGACTTTTTTTAACTGCTTATTACACAATGCCCCCCTCGTTTTTATTTCTCAATGAATCCCACAGTCTGCATAGCCAGCTCTACCTAGCGCTGATCATAGGCGATTTCCAGCTTGATCTTTCATAGCACAACTTCTGAAGATGCAGCAACATTTTTTTTTTTTTTTGAGGAGGTTGCAATTTTCACATAGCTATTGAAGTTAATGAGAAAATAACTTTCTACCGATCAATTAACTCAAATACCCATTGGAAGGAGGGGGCCTATATTGGGTTTTTTTGTTGTTGTCGTTCGGTTACTTGGTCTTGTCCAACTCTTTGGAACCCAATGGACTGAAGCATGCCAGGCTTCTCTGTCCTTCACCACCTTCCAGAGCTTGTTCAAACTCATGACCATTGAGTTAGTGATACCATCCAAACATCTCATCCTCGTCATCCCCTTCTCCTCATGAATCCAATCTTTCCCAGCATCAGGGTATTTTCCAATGGGTCAGCTCTTTCTATATGGAGCCTCAACCTCAGCATCAGTCCCTCCAGTGATTAGCCAGGATTGATTTCCTTTAGGATTGACTGGATTGACCTCTTTGCAGTTCAAGGGACTCTCAAGGGTCTTCTCTAACACCACAGTTCAAAAGCATCAATTCTTTGGTAGTCAGTCTTCTTTATAGTCCAACTCTCACTTCCATACATGACTATTGGTTTTTACCATTTGACTGTATAGTCATTTGACAGTATAGACCTTTGTAAGCAAAGTAATTTCTCTGCCTTTTAATATTCTGTATAAGTTTTTGATAAATTTTCTTCCAAAGAGCAAGCATCTTTAACTTCATGGCTGCAATCACTGTCTGCAGTGATTTTGGAGACCAAGAAAATAAAGTTTCTCATTTCCATTGTTCCCCCGTCTATTTGCCAGGAAGTGATGGGACCAGATGCCACGATCTTAGTTTTTTTAATGTTGAATTTTAAGCCAACTTTTACATTCTTCTCTTTCACTTTTATCAAGAGGCGCTTTAGTTCCTCTTCACTTTCTGCCATAAGGGTGATGTCATCTGCATATCTGAGGTTATTGATATTTTTCCCAGCAATCTTGATTCCAGATTGTGCTTTATCCAGCCTGCAATTTTGTATGATGTACTCTGAAAATAAATAAAATAAGCAAGTATTGCTTATTTAAATACAGCCTTGATGTACTTCTTTCCCTATTTGGAAACAGTATGTTTTTACATGTCCGGTTCTAACTGTTGCTTCTTGACCTGCATACAGGTTTCTCAAGAGGCAGGTCAGGTGGTCTGGTACTCCCATCTCTTGAAGAATTTTCCACAGTTTGCTGTGATTCACATACTCATAGGCTTTGGCATAGTCAATGAAACAGAATTAGATGTTTCTCTGGAATTCTCTTGGTTTTTCTACGATCCAACAGATGTTGGCAATTTGATCTCTGGCTCTTCTGCCTTTTCTAAATCCATCTTGAACATCTGGAAGTTCTTGGGTTCACGTACTGCTGAAGCCTAGCTTGGAGGATTTGGGGCATGACCTTGCTAGCATGTGAAATGATTGCAATTGTGTAGTAGTTCAAACATTCATTGGCATTGCCTTTCTTTGGGATTGGAATGAAAATTGACCTTTTTCAATCCTGTGGCCACTACTGAGCTATCCAAATTGGTTGGCATATTGAGAGTAGCACTTTGGCAGCATCATCTTTTAGGATTTGAAATAGCTCCTCTGGAATTCCATTACTTCTACTAGCTTTGTTCATCATGATGCTTCCTAAGGCCCATTGACTTTGCACTTCAAGATGTCTGGCCATAGGTGAGTGATCAAACCATCATGGATATCTGGGTCATTAAGATCTTTTTGGCATAGTTCTTTTGTGTATTCTTATCACCTCTTCTCTATACTTTCTGTTTCTGTTAGATCCATACCATTTCTGTCCTTTACGGTGCCTATCTTTGCATGAAATATTCCTTTGGTAGCTCTAAGTTTCTTGAAGAGATCTCGAGTCTTTCCCATTCCTTTGTTTCCCTCTATTTCTTTGCATTGTTCACTTAGGAGGGTTCTTGTTTTTCTTTAGTTATAATTTATATAAATTGTACTTCTCTAAAATGGCTTCTTTGAAAAATGCTTCTTAGCTAATATATAGCAATAAATTCTTCATATTTCCAGCAATTTCCTTGGTTATTAACCAGTGGTTAAGATCCACCTTGCAATGGATGGGACATGAATTTGATCCCTGGTCAGGGAATTAAGATCCCACATGATGCAGGGCAACTAAGCCAATTAAGCCTGCACACCACAAGGAAGACTCAACTTAACCAAATAAATATCTTTTAAAAAAAATCTTCAAAGTTCTAGAGTTTGTAAGCCATATTTTCTTAGTGTGTGTTTCACAGAAATGTATTGCTTTAAGAAGTATTCACTCTCAGAAAGCTTCTCTAGGTTTTCTTTATTCAGAACAATCAGAGTCTTTAACATACTAATGTGCTTTGTGATTCTCCAAAATGGAAACAATCTCAGTATATCTTCATTTCTAAAATGTACTTTTTATGCCCCATTTATTGACATTTTGAAATCAAGATCTTTCTGGAAAGTGCATGTACATTTGCTGTGTAACATTTCCATTTTTTTTAAACAACAACAAAAAAATGTTCTTAAATCTGCAGTGTATCTGCAATGCATCATGATCAATTTATTTTTATTTGTTTAGAATATAATTTTTGAACAGTAAAATTCATCATTTTAGCCTACAATCCTGCAAATTTTGACAAATATATACATATGTGAAACAAACAATATAATAATCAAGATATAGAACAAATTAACTCATATCCCTTTGGCATTGACCTCTCCCCCAACTGCAGGCACTAGTAACCACTGATCTATTCTCTTCCCCTTTAGTCTTGTCTTTTCCAGACATGACATGAATGGAATCATACATTATCTAGCCCTTTACATTTAGATCTTTCCAGTTAGCATAAAGCATTGGAGATTCACCCACATGTTTTTATAGGACAGTAGACACTGAGGTGAGTAACTTTATACCTGGAAATGGGCATGCATATTCTTCTGCCAGGTCTTTAGTGTGGGGTTTGTGTTAATCTACCTGGGAGTAAAACCAAGTTCAGATTGTATTATTACGATGTTTGCCTTCAGTGCACTGCAGGTTTCAAATTTCTCTGGTTTAACTTGTATTTTGGATGAGAACTGTGTTACCAGAGAATTGTTGTCAGTGTCTGCTTCACACTCAGTGTCAGACCCTTACTTGGCACTGTGCCTCCTGTCTCTTGTCTCTCTCATCAAATTAGACTGTGGTTACTTATTATTCAGTGCTTGTTGAGCTCACAGTAGGGTAAGGGGGAGAGGAAATTCTCTGACAATCGATCTAATCTGGCCTCAGTCTTAAGCATGTACATACAGTGCCTGAATCTCAGGAGTGGGGAATTCTCAGTGATTTTACCTTTCCCAGCCTTTAATTGTCTAGGCACAAGGTGTATCCACAACCCCTTCCGCTCTAGAGAGGGTGCTTTCCTGTTCCCTTCCCCCAGCTGCTGTGCTCTTTTACCAGCGCCACGAGATGACAGGGTTGGCTGCCTTTCCACTGGCATTGCAGGACTCTTGTTCCCAAGAGGAGAAAGGTAGATGGATTGAGGCAAGGCTTATGGCTTCACAGAAACAGTTTCTTCTCCTGTCTCCAGGAGGGATGCCCATACCATGAGGGATGGTTCTCAGGACTCTTGTGTTGTGCAGATGTTCCTTATGAGCACCTGGTGAGGTCCATGGAGAAGAACCCTCAGTGGTAGTTAATTCACCTTGTGAATTACCTGGTTTAGCTCTTAGGGGTTCTAGATTCTCATGCTAGTCCACACTCAGACTTTAGCAATTTGTTAAAATTTTAGCTGAATTCTTCTTACCAGCTAGTAAGAATCTATCCTTGGAAGAAGCAAGTTGTCCTTCCTTTACTCTGTGGGGGGGACCATTTTCTTGGATTTGGAGTTATTTGATTACCTTCCATCTTCATACTTTTGTTGTGGTAAGGATGAAAGCAACGTTTTTAGCATTTAGACTCTGAATCCAGAAGTCTTGACTGACTTTCATAACTGGTACAGATAACAGTATTTTGTATTTTCTTAATATTCCCACAATTTAAATAACTTTGAGAGACAAATATGCTGAGGAATATATTTTAGAATTTGTTTTAATGTATAGTATCTTTCAATCAGAGAAAATATTTTAGTGGCAGCTTATTCTAATAATGAATCCTATAAATTGCATTTTAAGGGAAAAATATTTTTTTTAACTCTATATAGAGTTTTTCAATATCTCTAAGCACAAAGTGGGGACACTTTTTTTTACACAAGAATAATCTAAGAAGATATGGTATTTAATAAGAAAATAGTATCCTGCTTACTCTTTCCTCTTGGCAAGCTATGTCCAGGCCAGTAGCAACAAAGCCTGCAGTAGAACAGGTTTCTATATAAGGAATGAGAGGCAACCGTTGGTAACTCTGGCACAACCAGAAAGTCCCTCTGTTGTAAAATGGTAAGCATCTGGTTTAAGATTCTTCTCAACAAGCACAGCCCTGAGGCCCCAGAATTGCTGGTGCATCCTCAGGATGAACGAGGGAAGCATGGGTGATTGCTGCTCACTGTATTCTTGACCTTGCCTTTGTCCCCTGCACAGCTTGTCCTGGGTTTGATGGTAAACTAAGATGATAGCTACCTTAACCTGATCAAGTCATCACCTGAGCTTGTCCTCAACATTGACTCAAGTCAGGTCATATGTATATATATTTTGAGATATTTGTATCACTGAATTGTGGTAAACTTTTGTGTATATTATAGGGTAAATATATATATAAATGTAAAAAATACTGAGAGTGGTTTAATAAAATATTTTAAAGTTCTAATTGTGTTTTCTCTTACTTCCTTGCAGTGGTTAGCCTGATACTTAAATATTTGTCTATAGAACAACATGAGTCTTATTTTATTTCGCTTCTACCTTTTTCAATACATTAGCATTAACAAAATGCCTCCAAACTCTCTGAATTCTATTATACCTGACAGGACTGAAAAGAAAAAACCTGAAAATAAAGAAATATATATTAAATGTATAAAATACTTTATTTTTATAGAATTAAATATAATTTATTAAATATGCATTTAATATATGATTAAAATATTTCTACATTTAGTATAGTAAATAAACATATGTAAATATAAACATATTAAAAATCAATGTATAAGAAAATAAAAAAAATTTACAGTTATATACTGATACATGCTCAGTTTAATTTCTGTATCTTTTGCTCATATGAACTAGGCTGACTGAACATAAAGGCACTAATCCATGCCAGGTAAAGTGACTCAGTATTATATTCCAACAAGGATTTGGTGAGGAGTTTATGGTGTGGTTTTGAGTTTCCAAATTAATATGACAGCTTCTGAGCATAGAGCTCTAGAGGCAGTAGCTTCTTATTGTAATAAACCCACAAATGGTTTTCTATGGTTAGTACTGAAGGATATCATTTCTATTGATCATGCCTCCAGCATCAGCCTAAGGAGTGATCATTCATTCACATACACACAAAAATTACTCAAGTAGATATAAATGACAACAATGAGTGCTAAGAAGACAACTGTGAAAGATAGCATTAGAATCAGAGTACTATCTATTATGCACAGTTTTTCATATTCAGTTGAGTAGTTGATATGTGCTAGGCTTTGATCTAGATGTAATAATGTCCATTTTGTGTCACAAAATTCTTTGAGTAGTTACTGTTTCCAGTTTACAGCTGATCCATGAGAAGTTTGGAGAGAGAAAACTATTTCCTTAAGTACATACAACGATTAATTGACTTTGCTGAAATTTTATTCAGTTTCTTTAAGTCTGAATTATAATTCTACTTGAGGTCATTTGAGAAAAGTTCTCACGCTAGACAGAATATCAAATGTGTCTTTTAAGTCAAAATAGGCCTGGGGTGCTGCTTCTTTAACTTTATTTTTATATAACCAAAATATTTATTATGATATTTTCCCCAAGCAGCTACATGGGACAATATAGAAATAACTTTCTATATATGAATATATCAAAAACTTTATAAAACCCTCTAGGACCCATGTTCTATTATAACTACAGATAGCATATATTTATTTGTATAAAATGAATTATAGAAGATTTATAATACATTTTTATCATTTTTCTTTGGATCCTCATCACAAAGCCTTGACGATAATCCTTATTCAGTGTGAGTCAGTAAGTAATTTATTTTCAGTTGTATCATCTTTTGACTGGTCTGTGACACAAATCTCATTTTTTGCTTCAAAGTTCAATACAACTTATTGCTAGTGGTTCTTAGTTTGCTTATTATCCCTGGTTTTGATTCTCACTGTAAGTGGAGCGTGCTGGTATGTTATCTTTCCAGGGTATTAGTATTTCTTCCCTTTTTGATTTTTGGATCTGAACCTCATTCAAAGACCATCCATGAGTTGCTCCATAGAGAAGAGAGGTTTAACTTCTTTGGGCAAAGGAGCCACTTTCTGCTTGTTTTTATTCCTTTTCTTTTTTGGCCATGCTGCATGGCTTGTGGAATCTTAGTTCCCTGATCAGGGATCAAACCCTCTCCCTTGGCAGTGAAAGCACAAAGTCCTAACCACTAGACCACCAGGGAATTCCCAGAGTCACTTTCTTTTTGAAAGTGATTTTCCAATTGCTGAGCACCAAGACACATTGTAAGTAACCCTGAATAGTTTCTAAGGAAGTTATCACTCATGCCCTAGAGTATGTGGCTTACAAATTGTACAGAGCTTTGCCTTCTAATAAGACCAGTGTCAAGGGAACAATTGCAATCCCAATAATAATTTCCCAATAGTTGTACAAGATAGAAAGACCACAGAATCCAGTCATGAAAAATAGTTATATTATTAATTCACCTGTCTTGCAAGATTATGAGATTGTGTCTTTTCACAGGCAGCATTCTGGCAGATTTGAGTCTGCTGTGTTTGGTGTTTTTTTTTTTTTTTTAAACTTTTGTTAATTTGTGAATGTTAAATGTGAAACCCTTGCAGTGAGAACTGGGGATTCTAATATTTCCTGCCTAAAATGAGAAGTGCATTTATTGGAGCTCTACAAATGAAATGAATAGATTTTAATAAACAACAAACAGAAAGACTGACATTATTGCTCATTGAAGCTGTCTTGTGAAAGACCTTCCTGATGACAAAGATGATAAAGCTACAAAGGGAGGTCAGCAGTCTCTGTAATTAGAAACAGGTGATGCATCTGTCTTTTAGTGTTCTTTGCTTGTAAGCAAGGAGACAGCTTGATTATAAAATTGCTTTAGGAATTTAAAAGTATACACTATGTGATTTGGTTTATATCACAGCCTCTGTTATTTTAAGCTTTTAAAAATGTTCTAATAAATCTGCTTCTTTCCATTTACCTTAATTTTATATGGGTTTACAGAAATGATCTAATCTTTAATAATGCACAAAGATTCATGAGTAGTGTATTATGTCAAATTAACACAAAAAGTCTAACACTATTTATTCCTCCCCATAGTTCATTTTAATTAAAAATGTATTCCTAAATACTTCCTTGATTAGGGACTAATGCTCTATTAATTTGAAACACATCTACTGAGAACAGAGTAAATTCAGAGAGAGGAACTGACATTACATTAAACATAACTTATCACCCTGAAGAATACATTATGCCACTGTTCACAATGCATGTAGGTTTTCCATTATGCATTAAAATGCACAATGCAAGCATAATGACAGATTTGGGGAAAAGGCTGTAGCAAAGGAAACTCATGAGGGATAATGTGCAGGTATGTATGCTAATAGTAGAAAAACATTTGCCGTTTGCAATACCAAGAGGAAAATAAGCATGATGGATGAACAGACATTCCACAGAAATGTTTCCTAACATGCAGCCATTGGTTTCTTAGTGATTAAAAACCTACACTAACTTATAAATCATTCTCTGTATATTTATTATATATATCAATTGTATATTAAACATCTAAAACTTTGGGAAAAGTTTTTTAAAAACCTAAAAACCCACCCCATTAATTTCAGCCATTAGGTATTTACAATCAAACCAGAGAGGAAAACAACACTCAACAAACTGAACACATCTACAAATACGCATTTTCAAGCAGGAAAAAAAATATTTACTAAGAATTCAGAGTAAAGAGATAGCTTTTAAGCTAGAATATGAAATTCAATGAGTGCTTTCTATTACTTGAGAGGAAGATTGAAACTATCCCACTTAGAGGGTAATGTCCAAATCAGATTAAGAATTTAACAGGTTTGTGAGTGAGTAAAGAAGTAAAAAGACATTTCATGGAATATATGCTTTGTAAAATGAAAAAAAAATGAGTTTGAAAATCAGCAGAAATAGACCAGATGGTTTGGGGAATGAGTAACTGAGGAATCAGATTTAAAACTGGTGATAATTGAATTTTAATATCAGACTGAATATCATAATAATCATAGCAAAACTGATATACTGCTATCATACTTTCTAGTGATTTATTTTACTTTTTCCAAAGTTTTAAGCACTTAATACACAATTGGTATTTAATAAATCTTAAGGGAGTCAACAATAAATTTATGTAAGCTGCCTTTTTGGGCAGCTTATAGTTCGATCTTGTCTTTTTTAAATTAACTATTGTTGCTGTGCAATAGTATATAAGTTACAGGTGTACAATACAATGATTCACAAGTTTTTAAAGGTTATACTCTATTTGTAGTTATTATAAAATAATGGCTATGTTGTACAATATATCCTAGTAGCTCAATAGTTTTTACCTCTTAATTCCATTAGAGAAAGAAAAGGCAACACACTCCAATATTCTTGCCTAGGAAAACCCATGGACAGAGGAGTCTGGTGGACTATATTCCGTGGGGTTGCAAGAGTCAGGCATAATTTAGTGATCAAACCACCACCACCACTTAATCCTGTGCTCCTATCTTGCTCCTCTCCCCACTGGTAACCATTAGTTTGTTTTCTCTATCTTTGAGTCTGCTTGTTTTTTGTTATATTTACTAGTCTGTTGTATTCTCTAGATTCCACATATAGGTGATAGCATACAGTATTTATCTCTCTTTATCTAACTTATCATAATGCTTTCCAAGTCCATCCATGTTGCTGCAATGGCAAAATTCCATACTATTTATGGGTGAGTAGTTTTCCACTGGTGTGTGTGTATCACATCTTCTTTATCCACTTATCTGTTGATGAGAAATTCAGTTGCTTTCAACTCAATGTAAGCAATGCTGTTATGAACAATGGGGTGCATGTATATCTTCAAATTATTGCTTTATTTTTCAGTTATATAACCTGAAGAGGAATTCCTGACTCATATGGTAATTTTATTTTTATTTTTTTGAAAAATCTCTATACTGTTTTCCATAGTAGCTGCCTAATTTACATTCCTACCAAGAGTGTATAAGTGTTCCCTTTTCTCCATATCCCTGCCAAAATTTGTTCTTTGTGTTCATTTTGATGACAGCCATTCTGACAGCTGTGAGATGATGTATTATTGTTATTTTGATTTGCATTTCCCTGATGATTGGTGATTTTGAGCATCTTTTCATGTGCCTTTTGGCCATCCACATTTCCTCATTGGAAGAATGTGTATTCAGTTTTCTGGCTACTTTTATATTGTGTTATTTGGGTTTTTTGATGTTGGGTTGTGCTAACTGTGAAATAACTGATAAAGGTTTAATTGCCTTTTTTTCTTTAAATTCATTCTGTCACTCTTCATCTTTGATTTGTTGTGTTTATACTGTTTATATTTAATGCATTTTTTGATATGACTAAGTTTATGTCTATACGCCTAAAATTTATTTTCTATTTGGCTTACTTTTTCCTTTGTTACTTACATATGATTAACTTTGTTTTATGATTTCATGCTATTTCTAATAATGGTTAAATTCTATAAGTGTTATTTTATTTTTATTTTCCCTTTTATTTATAGTATTTATCCTTAATTACAGTCTAACATCAAATAATATTAAATTATATTGATTATAATAGGAAGGAACACACAATAGTGTACTTCTAATTCCTTTCAATTTTATACTGCTAGTCATGTAAACCCATTTTACATATTCTGTAAGCCCACATTGCTAGCATTTTGGCATTAGATACTCAATTATTTTTATTTGTTTAAAGCTCCCTGTGTCTATTTTTCCTAAGGTTTCTTCACTCTGGCACTCATTTCCATTCAGCCTTAAATACTTCCCTAAAAATTTTACCTGTATTATTACATTCCTGTATGCATGCCTGGAATCTCTTCCTGGAAACTCTGTCAAAGGTGGCCAAATCCCATGCCCCATTTCCTCTCAGAGAAGTTTGTCTTTTCTTATATTTTAGATTGCTTACATCCTCTGCACCTTGTCTCTGATGGGTTCATGAAAAGCTACAGTCTTGTAGTTTTTCAATTTTTTCTTGTTAGATTGGTAGCAATGCTCTTTTCTACATTGTATGTGGAAGCAGACTACCTACAACTGAAGTTTAAGAAAGAAGAGCTGCCAAGATAAAAGGTATAATTGTGAACTTATTACTTAGTGCATTATGTGTACACAGTAGAGGAAACAAATTAACTTTTTACTCTAAGTTACAATTATATTTTATGGAATATCAATTTTTAAATCAATGTTACATGGTATTATAACCTATAACTTGGGCTACCCTGGTGTCTCAGATGGTTAAGTTCTATAACTTGAATAGGTCATTCAGTTGGTGGAAATCATGGTATGGCATAAATGTACAAAGAGCAAATCTATTTCAAATGCTTATACAACAAATAATTATTCAGGCCTGCTATTGAAATTTAGGACGTTCATGTGATAAAGATTGTTTGCACCATTTCCCTTAATGTACATAGAATTTCTGTTTATAGGTTATATTGCAAAGATGGGTAGCAGAAGATATTACAAAGAGGTGGCAAGAATATATAGAAATACTATACAAAAAAGATCTTCATGAACCAGATAATCACAATGGTGTGATCACTCACCTAGAGCCAGACATCCTGGAATGTGAAGTTAAGTGGACCTTAGGAAGCATCACTACAAACAAAGCTAGTGGAAATGATGGAATTCCAGTTGAGCTGTTTCAAATCCTGAAAGATGATGCTGTGAAAGTGCTGCACTCAATATGCCAGCAAATTTGGAAAACTCAGCATTGGCCACAGGACTGGAAAAGGTCAGTTTTCATTCCAATGCCAAAGAAAGCAATGCCAAAGAATGCTCAAACTACCGCACAATTGCACTCATCCCACACACTAGTAAAGTAATGCTCAAAATTCTCTAAGCCAGGCTTCATCAATACGTGAACTGTGAACTTCCAGAAGTTCAAGATGGTTTTAGAAAAGGCAGAGGAACCAGAGATCAAATTACAAACATCCACTGGATCATTGAAAAAGCAAGAGTTCCAGAAAAATATCTATTTCTGCTTTATTGATTACACCAAAGCCTTTGTGTGGATCACAATAAACTGTGGGAAATTCTTCAAGAGATGGGACTACCAGACCACCTGACCTGCCTCTTGAGAAACCTGTATGCAGGTCAGGAAGCAACAGTTAGAACTGGACATGGAACAACAGACTGGGTCCAAATAGGAAAAGGAGTATATCAAGGCTGTATATTGTCACCCTGCTTATTAAACTTATATGCAGAGTACATCATGAGAAATGCTGGGCTGGAAGAAGCACAATCTAGAATCAAGATTGCTGGGAGAAATGTCAATAACCTCAGATATACAGATGATACCACCCTTATGGCAGAAAGTAAAGAAAAACTAAAGAGCCTCTTGATTAAAATGAAAGAGGAGAGGGAAATGTTGGCTTAAAGCTCAACATTCAGAAAACTAAGATCATGGCATCCAGTCCCATCACTTCATGCAAATAGATGGAGAAACAGTGTAAACAGTGGCTGACTTTACTTTTGGGGGATCCAAAATCACACAGATGGTGACTGCAGCCATGAAATTAAAAGACGCTTACTCCTTGGAAGGAAAGTTATGATCAACCTAGATAGCATATTAAAATGCAAAGACAAGGAAACACAAACTCTAAATGATACAATAGACCAGTTAGACCTAATTGATATCTACAGGACATTTTGCCCCAAAACAATGAATTTCACCTTTTTCTCAAATGCACATGGAACCTTCTCCAGGATAGATCACATCCTGGGCCATAAATCTAGCCTTGGTAAATTCAGAAAAATTGAAATCATTCCAAGCATCCTTCCTGACCACAATGTAGTAAGATTAGATCTCAATTACAGGAGAAAAACTACTAAAAATTCCAAGAAATGGAGGCTGAACAACACGCTGCTGAATAACCAACAAATCACAGAAGAAGTGAAAAAAAGAAATCAAAATATGCACAGAAATGAATGAAAATGAAAACACAACAACCCAAAACCTGTGGGACACTGTAAAAGCAGTGCTAAGGGCAAGGTTTATAGCAATACAGGCATACCTCAAGAAACAAGAAAAACGTCAAATAAATAACCTAACTCTACACCTAAAGCAACTAGAAAAGGAAGAAATGAAGAACCCCAGGGTTAGTAGAAGGAAAGAAATCTTAAAAATTAGGGCAGAAATAAATGCAAAAGAAACAAAAGGGACCATAGCAAAAATTAACAAAGCCAAAAGCTGGTTCTTTGAGAGGATAAATAAAATTGACAAACCATTAGCCAGACTCATCAAGAAACAAAGGGAGAAAAATCAAATCAATAAAATTAGAAATGAAAATGGAGAGATCACAACAGACAACACAGAAATACAAAAGATAATAAGAGACTACCATCAGTAGCTATATGCCAACAAAATGGACAACTTGGAAGAAATGGACAAATTCTTAGAAAAGTACAACTTTCCAAAACTGAACCAGGAAGAAATAGAAAATCTTAACAGACCCATCACAAGCATGGAAATTGAAACTGTAATCAGATATCTTTCAGCAAACAAAAGCTGAGGTCCAGACGGCTTCACAGCTGAATTTTACCAAAAATTTAGAGAAGAGCTAACACCTATCCTACTCAAACTCTTCCAGAAAATTGCAGAGGAAGGTAAACTTCCAAACTCATTCTATGAGGCCACCATCACCCTAATACCAAAACCTGACAAAGATGCCACAAAAAAAAGAAAACTATAGGCCAATATCACTGATGAACATAGATGCAAAAATCCTTAACAAAATTCTAGCAATCAGAATCCAACAACACATTTAAAAAATCATACATCATGATCAAGTGGGCTTTATCCCAGGGATGCAAGGATTCTTCAATATCTGCACATCAATCAAAGTAATACACCACATTAACAAATTGAAAAATAAAAGTCATGTGATTATCTCAATAGATGCAGAGAAAGCCTTTGACAACATTCAGAATCCATTTATGATAACAAAAAACTCTCCAGAAAGCAGGACTAGAGGGAGCATACCTCAACATAATAAAAGCTATATATGACAAATCCACAGCAAACATTACCCTCAATGGTGAAAAATTGAAAGCATTTCCCCTAAAATCAGGAACAAGACAAGGGTGCCCACTTTCACCACTACTATTCAACATAGTTTTGGAAGTTTTAGCCACAGCAGTCAGAGCAGAAAAACAAATAAAAGGAATCCAAATTGGAAAAGAAGAAGTAAAACTCTCACTGTTTGCAGATGACATGATCCTCTACATAGAAAACCCTAGAGACTCCACTAGAAAATTAATAGAGCTAATCAATGATTATAGTAAAGTTGCAGGATATAAAATCAACACGCAGAAATCCCTTGCATTCCTATACACTAATAATGAGAAAATATAAATTGAGGAAACAATTCCATTCACCATTGAAACAAAAAGAATAAAATACTTAGGAATATATCTACCAAAAGAAACAAAAGACCTATATATAGAAAACTAGAATACACTGGTGAAAGAAATCAAACAGGACAGTAATAGATGGAGATAAATATCGTGTTCATGGATCAGAAGAATCAATATAGTGAAAATGAGTATACTATACAAAGCAATCTATAGAGTCAATGCAATCCGTATCAAGCTACCAACGGTATTTTTCACAGAGCTAGAACAAATATCACAATTTGTATGGAAATACAAAGAACCTCAAATAGCCAAAGCAATCTTGAGAAAGAAGAGTGGAACTGGAGGAATCAACTTGCCTGACTTCAGGCTCTACTACAAAGCCACAGTCATCAAGACTGGCACAAAGACAGAAATATAGATCAATGGGACAAAATAGAAAGCCCAGAGAAAAACCCATGCACCTATGGACCCCTTATCTTTGAAAAAGGAGGCAAAAATATACAATGGAGTAAAGACAATCTCTTTAACAAGTGGTGTGGGGAAAACTAATCAACCACTTGTAAAAGAATGAAACTAGAACACTTTCTAACATCATATACAAAAATAAACTCAAAATGGATTAAAGATCTAAATGTAAGACCAGAAACTATAAAACTCCTCGTGGAGAACATAGGCAAAACACTCTGCAACATAAATCACAGCAGGATCCTCTATGACCCACCTCCCAGAATATTGAAAATAAAAGAAAAAATAAACAAATGGGACCTAACTAAAATTAAAAGCCTCTACACAACAAAGGAAACTGTAAGCAAGATGAAAAGACAGCCTTCAGAATGGGAGAAAACAATAGCAAATGAAGCAACTGACAAAGAATTAATCTCAAAGATTACAAGCAACTCCTGCAGCTCAATTCCAGAAAAATAAATGACCCAATCAAAAAAATGGGCCAAAGAACTAAATAGACATTTCTCCAAAGAAGACGTATGGATGGCTAACAAACACATGAAAAGATACTCAACATCACTCATTATCAGAGAAATGCAAATCAAAACCATAATGAGGTACCATTTCATGCCAGTCAGAATGGCTGCTATCCAAAAGTCTACAAGCAAATAAATGCTGGAGAGGGTGTGGAGAAAAGGGAGCCCTCTTACACTGTTGGTGGGAATGCAAACTAGTACAGCCACTATGGAAAACGGTATGGAGATACCTTAAAAAACTGGAAATAGAACTGCCATATGACCCAGCCATCCCACTGCTGGGCATACACACTGAGGAAACCAGAATAGAAAGAGACACATGTACCCCAATGTTCATCGCAGCACTGTTTATAATAGCCAGGACATGGAAACAACCTAGATGTCCATCAGCAGATGAATGGATAAGAAAGCTGTGGTACATATACACAGTGGAGTATTACTCAGCCATTAAAAAGAATACATTTGAATCAGTTCAAGTGAGGTGGATGAAACTGGAGCCTATTATACAGAGTGAAGTAAGCCAGAAAGAAAAACACCAATACAGTATACTAATGCATATATATGGAATTTAGAAAGATGGTAATGATAACCCTGTATGTGAGACAGCAAAAGAGACACAGATGTATAGAACTGTCTTATGGTCTCTGTGGGAGAGGGCGAGGGTGGGATGATTTGGGAGAATGGCATTGAAACATATATAATATAATATGTAAAATGAATTGCCAGTCTAGGTTTGATACATGATACAGGATGCTCGGGGCTGGTGCACTGGGATGACTCAGAGGGATGGAATGGGGAAGGAGGTGGGAGGGGGGTTCTGGCTGGGGAACACGTGTACACCCGTGGTGGATTCATGCTGATGTATGGCAAAACCAATACAACATTGTAAAGTAATTAACCTCCAATTAAAATAAATAAATTTATATTAAAAAAAATTTTACACCCCCCCCAAAAAAGAATAAAAAATAAAAAGCAAGGACATTACTTCGTCAACAAAGGTCCATCTAGTCAAGGCTATGATTTTTCCAGTGGTCATGTATGGATGTGAGAGTTGGACTGTAAAAAAGCTGAGTGCCGAAGAATTGATGCTTTTGAACTGTGGTCTTGAAGAAGACTCTTGAGAGTCCCTTGGACTACAAGGAGATCCAACCAGTCAATTCTAAAGGAGATCAGTCCTGGTTGTTCATTGGAAGGACTGATGTTGAAGCTGAAACTCCAGTACTTTCACCATCTGATGTGAAGAGCCAACTCACTGGAAAAGACCTTGATGCTGGGAAAGATTGAGGGCAGGAGGAGAAGGGGACGACAGAGGATGTGATGGTTGGATGGCATCACCAACTCAATGGACATGGGTTTGGATGGAATCCGGGAGTTGGTGATGGACAGGGGGGCCTGGTGTGCTGCAGTTCATGGGGTTGCAATGAGTCACACACGACTTTGTGACTGTACTGAAAGGGATGACAAAGCAGAGATTGTTTTTTAAAGTCATCGATACAATACAGAATGGAAGATTTGCTGATACCTGTGACATACTGTGTCACAGAAATTAAGACACTTGGATATCATTTACAGAAAGAAAATAAACCCAGTCTTATTTTAAAAAGTGAATGCTAGAGATAGAGCAATTAAATATGATGAATATCATGAACATTTCCAAAGAAATAAGGATTAATATTAGTACCTAAGAGCCTAAAGAAAGGCATGATGTGTCAATTTTAGAGCAGTAGCTGAAAATAAATGGCACATTTAGCAATTCATCATCAGGTGAGTACAAGCATTCTAGTTAGGTCTAAAAAGCCTGGAGCAGAAAATTATCAACTTTTGAAACAGAATAGCAATAATTTTCTTCTAGAACATGGCTCCTGGTTGAGAAGCAATTCATGAGAATAAAATCTTTAAAAAGTAGAACAGAAAATATAGAAGGGAAAAAAATGACTTTGAAGCAGCATGTGAGGGAATAGACCAGAGCAAGAAAATCTCAGAAATCAAATCATCATTTTTTGAAAAATGCATAAAAACAACAGGAAGCAGCTCTATTAAGTTATAAAACCTACCCTGAACTAACCTTTAAAATATCCAGGAAAACTGATTTCACATAACAGTTAACAAGAGAAAAGTGTTATGGCTCAAACCCAAGAGTTATTATAAGGAAAAAGAAGGTAGCAAAATAGCATACCTGCAGAAAATAAAAGCACACCAGAAAGATATGAGTAGAAAACTTATCAAAACTATGTTTAAATCAGTGGTTTCTCCATGATGTTACAGGGGAAAAAAAGTCTCACTTTTGAAGTGAACTATTTTATTATCTTGCAAACTCACAAGTAAAAGGAAAATAATTATATTGTTTCTACTAGATGAACTGTACCACTAGGTAAGGAGAGGGGGAAAAGTATCTTTCTGCAAGTATGCTATCTAATAATTGAAAAGAAATGATAACCTTAAAATATCATTTTTCAAGTTCAATCTAAATTCATGGATCTAGCCATGAATTTAGATGCTAACATCAGATGCATAACAACAGATGCTAACATCATAAAAACTGAGACAATCAAATATGAAATATCTCCTGATGAAAGAACACAACATAAGCAAGAGCTGCAAAAGTGATCACATCTAAGTGACTTTAATTCTGGATACAACTGCTGGAAATACAAAGAGAAAGAAGCATGCAGTCATCAAATAGCCTGGGTTCTTCAACAAAATAATTGTAAAAGAAAAAAGAGAGGAAGATCTGTGGAATAATGGAGACTTCACAAGTAAATAGTAAAAGGAGGTGGACTGAGGATGCATATTTGGGTCATTAACCTGTGAGGAAATATGAAAGCGAAAGTGTTAGTCATTCAGTCTTGTCAGACTCTCATGGAATGTAGCCCGCCAGGCTCTTCTGTCCATGGGATTCTCTTGGCAAGAATCCTGGAGTAGGTAGCTATTTCTTTCTCCAGGGGATCTTCCAGACCCAAGGATCCAACCTGGCTCTCCTGTACTGCAGACGGATTCTTTACCGTCTGAACTATAAGAAGTGATAAATATGAAATTTTAGAAGATTGAATAATTTGTAGGAAAAAGGTGGTTGTGATTAAGATGGTGCGCCTGGGAGACCCTTACAGTTCTACACTAAGCAAATAACTACGCTAAAGACACCACTACTAAAACTGGGGGGAGGGGTGGCTAAGAGATGAGATTCCAGTACATAACAAGTAAGTCAAGTCTGAAACACCTTTATAATGTGATAGTTTAGTGACTGGTCTGCAGAGCCAGACTGCTGCCTGAGTTCACATCCCAGGTACAGTCTGGCAGCAGGACTTTGGACTGGCTTCCTAATCTGTTAAATGGAGATAGCTTCCCTCACAAGTTAGCCATGAGGATTAAAAGAAATATTGTGAAAAAATTAGTTATACATTTGCAAATGAGATGTTCTGTGAATCCCTGTGCTATTATTCAGGAGTGAACATGTACGTTTTTTATGGTCATTCCAGCAAGGGTTTCAAGATGTCACATAGGTTAGATTCTGAAAGTAAAATTTAAGTCTTCTGAGCTGAAATTTGAAATGTAAAATATAAAACTTCAACTGAAGTGCTCATTCATTGAGCTAAATTCATAAAGCATAGTGTGTCTTACAGGTGAAGTGGCAAATATTTCTCAAACACTATTGATTTCTTTAGGCTGCATCAGTTTCATTACTAATTATTGTTCAGTATAAGTATTGCAAGGTCCCCGTCTCTCTCTTACCCTCCATATCACTTACTTAAAGTTTTCAAGAAATGTTTTAAGTCAAGCTATTGTTCTGACTGCTGTGATTAGATGGGTCAAATAAGTATGCACTATTTTGGAATTTTACAGAATATTATCATAAAAGCTATAGACTAAACAGCCAAACTCGATTAAACTGAGTCTCTTATAGATGAAATTAAACTCTGCAGGTTTTTTCAGATTAAATTTAGAAAAATTTTGTATATCAAGTTTGTAGAAAACTGGCACATATTTAGCT
The DNA here is from genome assembly GCF_014754425.2 of Oryx dammah. Taxonomy (NCBI): domain Eukaryota; kingdom Metazoa; phylum Chordata; class Mammalia; order Artiodactyla; family Bovidae; genus Oryx; species Oryx dammah. Next base: position 119,771,077 of record NW_024070186.1, read on the forward strand.
ATAGTTCATTGGTTCATTCGTTTCAAATAGCAGTCCCAAAACTGATTTCATATTTATGGTAAGTATTTTATTTTTGAAAATATTAACTACATCCTGGTTTCCGGAAAGATAAGGGTTTAGCTACTACTTTCACATTTAAAAAATTATTTGTGAAGATAAATTTTTAACGTCAAAAATTTCTTTTTTTTTGGCTTAATTCCTTTGCTCTGTCAAAAATAATTAAAATATGCATAATTATGAAGAATTATGGCTTCAAAATTTAATTATCTTTAAAACATATTTGTTCTGGTTAAAAAAGCCATAAAAATCCTTAAAGTTCATACTCTACAGAAATCTATAAAGTATAAAGTCACTCTCTTCTATAAATCCCCACAGATAATTATTGTAAACATATTGCTCAAAAATGTCTTTTGGGTACCAAGTCACACATGTGTGTGTTTATCCAACTTAAATGTAATCATACTATTCATAGTTCATCTACTTTTGTAGACTAAGAAAAGACTGCCTCATGTAGAAGACATTCATGTGCATACATATATAGTTTTTAACACTTGATAAAAAAAGTTTGAAATAAAAGTTAAGTAAAAATTTTGAGATAAACCAATACTTATAAAACACTTATTCATACTGGTCAATAGCATATTTAAGGAACCATTTGAACGAATATCTACTGTCTCATGTTTTTTAAAGCTTATCAATTTGAAACTATTAATAAGATCCAGACTCTAAATAACACAGTAAACAACAGCAAGCTTAATGACCTCAGATTACTCAAAACCATACTGATGGGTGAATGAAAATAAAGATTCATCTTTTAACTCACCGTTTTCAGATCTCTTGTTCACATCAGTTTAGTGTGTAATTTAACTAATACCAGAACTACTAAATGCTAAAAGCTGCTCTATAAATACATCAAGTCATTTTATGCCATTGTTTTACAGACATAGCATTATGAAAAAGGACATATTAGAATATAATTATTCATTCAAATTACTAATTTAGCCAATAAATATTTCTTTAACAGCTATTATGTGCTGAGTACTGTGTAGCCACAAGAGACAGCAGTGAGCAGGGACACTGAATTCTGCTCCCAGGTATGATTATTTTCAACAGAAATAGATACCCATCAAATATCACAAATAAAAATCTAAAATTCACGGCCATGATAATTGTTTCAATGGTAGGTTCCTGGCAATACAGAGAAAATGAAAAAGATTAGTCTCAATCACAAATAGGTATTACCTAACATGAAATTAAAAGATGCTTACTCCTTGGAAGGAAAGTTATGACCAACCTAGATAGCATATTCAAAAGCAGAGACATTACTTTGCCAACAAAGGTCCGTCTAGTCAAGGCTATAGTTTTTCCAGTGATCGTGTATAGATGTGAGAGTTGGACTGTAAAGAAAGCTGAGCACCAAAGAATTGATGCTTTTTAACTGTCGTGTTGGAGAAGACTCCTGAGAGTCCCTTGGCCTGCAAGGAGATCCAACCAGTCCTTTCTAAAGGAGGTCAGCCCTGGGTGTTCTTTGGAAGGAATGATGCTAAAGCTGAAACTCCAATACTTTGGCCACCTCATGCAAAGAGTTGACTCATTGGAAAAGACTCTGATGCTGGGAGAGATTGGGGGCAGGAGGAGAAGGGGATGACAGAGGATGAGATGGCTGGATGGCATCACTGACTCAACAGATGTGAGTTTGAATTAACTCCAGGAGTTGGTGATGGACAGGGAGGCCTGGCGTGCTGCAATTCATGGGGTCACAAAGAGTCGGACACAACTGAGCAACTGAACTGAACTGAACTGAACTGAACAGCTAATAGATGCATAAAGGACTAGTAATAATGCAAAAACACCTGCTCTCCATTATCCCCAGAGTCTCTGAAAGGAAATAGGGAGTAAAAATAAAATCACTAAGCAAGGCAGCATGTTGGTACCACATAAGCACCCAGAGATGAATGGGCATATCATAGGCATGACTAAACATGCCAAATGGTTTTCTAATGTAATGACAGATGTAATGCAAAACAATACACTGCTTCACAATGTGTGTACCTCCTACAACATCAACATCTGAGCTATGAGAAAAATACACTGAGGTTGTATCAAGCTACACATACTCATTTTTTTCACATAAGCATTGATTACAAGTCTTCCCGACTAGTGATTTCAATCATGATTTGAAATTATTTGATTTAAATTATATCCTTCCTAGAGGAGATTTGTCCAAACACATAGGGAAAATCTTCCCCTAAAGTCTTCCAGGTTTTAAATCAATCAGTAAATGGAATTTTAACAGAGGTAACCACATAACTTACATTTCCAAAGTCCAACTTATTATTGTAAAGAAATTGCTGAATACTCAGGATGAGTTCAAGCAAAGCTTGTGTGAGTTCATCCCCAGGTTTGTTAATATTTAAGGGAGAACTTTACTGTGAAGATGGAATGCACTGGAAAACAAAGAAAGACTTGTTTATCCTTTACTAGGAATGATACTACAGAGAGTTAACTTGACTTTTGATCCAAGGTTAGGGTTTTAACTTCAAGATGTGAACTTTATTCGGGCTTCCCAGGTGGCTCAATGGTAAGGAATCTGCCTGCCAATGCAGAAGCCACAGAAGATGAAGGTTTGATCCTTGGGCCAGGAAGATCCCTTGGAGGAAGAAATGGCAAGCTGCTCTAGTATTCTTGCCTGGAGAATTTCATGGACTTAACAGCCTGGTGGGCTACAGTCCATGGGGTCACAAAGAGCCAGACACAACTGAGTGACTGAGCGTACACTTATGCAAACATTCTTCTGGAAAGCTTATTGTTGTTCAGTTGCTAAATCATGTCTAACTATTTGCAATCCCACAAACTGCAGCACGCCACATAATCAGACACAACTGAAGTGACTTAGCATGTGTGTACAAGGCACAAAGCGCTAAGATGCATGAGAGGAGGATGCCTGTTTTACTTTCAGTCAAACTCTGATTCTTATAGTCTTTGTGGCATACCTATTTATGCAAATTTTCATTCATCTGCATAAAGTTTAAATGAAGAATGTGCATTTTCCAAGCACTCTTGAGAATAACTGAAACACATCCTTTTCATAAAACTATATTGATAAATTTAATTTTAAAAAGTCAATATTAGATATTATATATGCCAAACTTGAGTCTAAATTGTAGATGCTATTAAATCTCAGACAGTTTTAGGTTGGACTTTATTCCCTTGTCTAAGTAGACCTTGGTGTGCATACCTAGCAGCCCATATTTTCTACATACATTGATTGTGAAAAATGGCCAAGAATCCCTCCTCAAGTCTGACTTGGTCAAATCACCATATCTTATAGCCAGTAGGGCTGAAATTTTCTAGTCTTCAACATGTATTAGCAAATCCTCATTTTTACACCAAAGTGAGAAGCTTAGTCTTGTTGATAATTCCTATATTGTCTCTTTTGTTGTTTCCTCAGTTCTTCAGTTTTTGGAGAGTGCCTTCCTTCAATTCAGTTCAGTTCAGTCACTCAGTCATGTCCAACTCTTTGTGACCCCATGAATCGCGGCACGCCGGGCCTCCCTGTCCATCACCAACTCCCGGAGTTCACTCAGACTCACGTCCATCGAGTCAGTGATGCCATCCAGCCATCTCATCCTCTGTCATCCCCTTCTCCTCCTGCCCCCAATCCCTGCCAGCATCAGAGTTTTTTCCAATGAGTCAACTCTTCACATGAGGTAGCCAAAGTACTGGAGTTTCAGCTGTAGCATCATTCTTTCCAAAGAAATCCCAGGGCTGATCTCCTTTAGAATGTACTGGTTGGATCTCCTTGCAGTCCAAGGGACTCTCAAGAGTCTTCTCCAATACTACAGTTAAAAAGCATCAATTCTTTGGCGCTCAGCTTTCTTCACAGTCCAACTCTCGCATCCATATGTAACTTCCTTAGGGGCCCTACAACTGCTAAAATACTCCCACATAGTAAATCCCATTGTCACTGTCTAGCTATATATGTATATATCACTGACTCTCTAAATTCTATTGTGTGTGCATAGTCAGTCACTCAGTCACTCAGTTGTGTCTGACTCTTGGTAACCCTATAGACTATAGCCTACCAGGCTCTTCTGTCCATGGGATTTTCCAGGCAAGAACAGCAGAGCAGGTTGCCATTTCCCCCTCCAGGGGATCTTCCAGACCCAGGGATCTAATCCGTGTCTCTGGTGTCTCCTGCATTGACAGGTGGATTCTTTACCACTGAGCCACCTGGGAAGACCACAGTTCTTTTATTAAATTGTTGAATTCATTTTTGTTGGCTCAAATTTAATTCTTGTTCGTTTATTTATCTTTGGAAATTCTTAACCTCTGTATTATAAAAAAAAGAAAAAACTGAGTTATCTGATTTCTAATTTGGAAAAGAAGAACAATTCTTCTGGAATGCTGTATGAAATAAAAACAAAACATCATGACAGAAACCCCTCTCTATATGTTGCAGTTTATTCCAAAAAGATACAGGAACCAAAGCTATTCCTAGCCAATTAAAATTTAGTGCTTGAATATGTCATGATTTGTTCTCTAAACTTGATGGATTAACTTGAGAAATGTCAAAAGTAGCTGCCAAGTTTAGAGAGGAAAACAAGATAAGATTTATCCATACCTATAGATCTCTCAACATATCTGGTTTTTATCACTTGCATTGCCAAACAATTGCATATTCTAGAATGATCTCTGTGAGTAAAAATAATAAAAAGATATACTCTACATCTTTTTGCCAACACTATTATATATTGGATTGTTTGAGCTTTAAAATGATGACAGGACATGAATAACGACAGGTATAACTACAGTGTCAGAAACCTGTATTATATAGTCCAGGTGAATTATCATAGAATGATGGAATTTTAGTGCTTCAAAGAACTTTATAGACAATAGAACTGTTTGCCTTTCAACATTTTTCCAAAATTTATTTTAGCTCATCAATCAATTGAAATACATCTTTGTACAGATAATCTTAAATATAAAACTTTCCTACATTTCATTTCTTTAAGGTGAACAACTGCTAGTTTATCTTTTAAGGAGGATAACTTCAAGTAGACTCTACAGTCTATAGATATAAATGGCAAATTCCTCAGGTTTGAAGTTGCTCCTAGAACATTTCATATTCCTGTTAGAGTGCCTAACTTTTAGGAACAAGACCCTTCTGTTACTTAAAGTGAAAGTGAAAGTCACTCAGTTGTGTCTGACTCTTTGCGACCCCATGGACTATACAGTCCATGGAATTCTCTAGGCCAGAATACTGGAATGGGTAGCCTTTCCCTACTCCAGGGGATCTTCCCAATTCAGGGATTGAACCGAGGTCTCCCACATTGCAGGCAGATTCTTTACCAGCTGAGCCACAAGGAAAGCCCTCTGTTTTGTAATTTCAAAATTCATATTAGTGTTAAACATTCTATTTTGTAATTTAAGAAAAAAATCTATCAGTGTAGGTTAAAGCATCAATTCTTCAACAAACAAGTTGGATTCTTGAGCATTCTTCTGGCCTGAGCAACAATTTCCTAACAGATTATTCATTGCTGCTCTTTAGGCTTTAATTCAGTAAATTTGCACTCCATTAATACTTCCATATTTTTACCTATTGGCTCTCTTTCATTTTATCAGTAAGCATGCATGTTGGAAGGTATGCTGATATGTTATGAATAGACTTTTTCAGCATAATTAATTAGTGAACACAAATTAACAATTTACAAATCACCCAGTTCTACATAGTTTTAGTGATAAAAAAAATTTTCTCAAGGTATTTTTCATCAACGTCATAAGTAACCTTCAAATCACACACCCTTTGTTTTGCCTTACATTTTGCCTAACTGAATCAGCTGCTATGAGTCTAGCTACCCTCACTGCAAGGTGTCAGAGGCACAGCTATGTTTAAAAAGAGTACAGCTTCACAACAACCACCATGGCAGGCCAAATGATGAACATACTTTGTTCTCAGATACTTTCCCTCTGAATGGCCAGTGGAAATTTAAAATCAAAATGGTTCCAAAATCTGTAAAAATATTTCATATATTACATTGATGTTATACTTTTAAGAAAATAGAAATTAACACAAATATATGCACTACTATGGTTTCCCAGGTGGCACTAGTGGTAAGGAATCTGCCTCACCAACGCAGGAGACATAAGAGATACAAGTTTGATCCCTGGGTTGGGAAGATCCCTTGGAGAAGGGCATGGCAACCCACCCAAGTATTCTTGCCTGGAGAATTCCATGGACAGAGAAGCCTGACGGGTTATGATCCATAGGGTTGCAAACACACATATACGCTACTATATATACAATAGAAAATCAATAAGGACCTACTCTATACCATAGGGAACTCTACTCAATATTCTCCAATAACTTATATGGGAAAAGAATCTGAAAGAAAAAGGGTATAATTATAACTGAATCACATTGCTGTATATCTGAAACTGACACAACATTGTAAATAAACTATATTCCAATATAAAATAAAAATTAAATTAAAAAGGAAATTAACACAAACCTTGCTTCTCTTTTTAGTTTTCAAGTTTACAAATTTCTTGTCTAAAACTAGATTGAAATTTTTAAGGGAATAGTTTTTTATAATACATAAAATTGCAAAACTTAAGCAGATTATTTGATGTATTATTATTACAGCATATGGTGAATAATGAAAACTAACTACAATGCCAGAAAAATTTGACTCTGTAGCTCATTTACTTAAACAAAGTAGAACTTGAAAAATTGAAATTAAAGCAAGACAAAGAGCTTCTGTGAACTGCGGTGCCGAAGAAGACTCTTGAGAGTCCCTCAGACTACAAGGACATCAAACCAGTCAATCCTAAAGGAAATTAGTCCTGAACATTCATTAGAAGGACTGATGCTGAAGCTGAAGCTCCAATACTTTGGCCACTGATGCGAAGACCTGACTCATTGGAAAAGACCTTGATGCTGGGAGAGATTGAAGGCAGGAGGAGAAGGGGATGACAGGATGAGATGGTTGGATGTCATCACCGAACTCGATGGACATAAGTTTGAGCAATCTCCAGAGGATGGTGAAGGACAGGAAAGTCTGGTGTGTTAAAGTCCAAAGGGTCACAAAGAGTTGGACATGTCTGAGCAACTGAACTGAACTGAACTGAATGAGCTTCTATATTCACTTTCAACTTTAAAAATTGTCCTGCTTTAGTATCAAATGAATCTTTTATAGTGAGAATACTCAACTGTGAATCTGCTAGAGTTTTCTCCATTCTGGCAAAATAAATTACTATGTTACAAACACATGCTATAAATGCTATTTCCAGACCACCTCTACCACTCTATTCATTCATCTCTTCCCTTAAAAGAACAGAAGAAAAGGGAAAAAAAATTGCAGTGAAAAGTAGGTAAGCTGTGTCAAATGCAACTTTCTTCTTTTGCGTGATAAGGCTGCTACAAGAATGTTGTGTTGCAGGTAGAATTCAATTCAATTCAATTCAATTGCTTTTACTATTATAATCATACATAATGGCCTGCATCAGAGTAACCTGCCCCTCTGCCTGACTGTTAAACTAAAGTGCCTTGGTTCAGAATCCTTTCTTCCTAGATGGCAGGAAGGAAGAAATTAACACATCTCCCTGCCTGAGGCTTGCCATACAAGGAGATATTTGCAAGGTAAGTGGCCTTTTCACTTTGTTTCCTCACCTTATCCCATATCTAATCCATAAAAGAACCTGGCATCCAGACCCAAGTAAGGTGAGTTTTTTTGAGACACAAGTCGGCCATCTTCTTGGTCGCCGGCTCCAAATAAAGTCATTATTCATTGTCTCCCATTCATTGGCCTATAGTGCAATGAGCAGAGCAAGCTTAGTTACTAAGCCATGTCCTGCTCTTGCAACCCCATGGACTGTAGACTGCTAGGCCCCTCTATCCATAGGATTATCCCCACAAGAATACTTGAATGTACTGCCATTTCCTCCTCCAGGGAATATTTCCAGTGCAGGGATTGAAGCCGTCTCCTGTATTGGCAGGCAGATTCTTTACCACTAGCCACCTGGGAAACTCTTATGCCAGAGGACTTGAGGTTTCAGTTGAAGTACCTATTATCATGCTGCAGTACCTATTATTCAATTTTTACTTTCAAACCATGTTTGCCAAGTTTGGTTCCTAGCTCTGGTAATTTTTTTCTCCCTTTACAGTGAAAAATGTATCTCTTAGTTTAACCAGGCTGTGATCATGAGTTCATTTTCAGCAACCTATCTTCCCTTGATAAGTGTCTTTATGAGACAACCATATTGTGGCTATGGTTTAAGTCATCCTGCCTCCTCAATGAGTGTTTGTAGAAATTAATGTTTTAACTAATTACTTGGAAAAAGAATATTACCAGTTTCCACACTAGCCTAAACAGATATTTTATTTTGCCTTATTACCCTGCTATGGTTGCCATTACTTCTAATATTCAAATACATACATTTATAAACAAATGAAATATACACATTACAAACATGAAAATAAATATAAAAATATTGATTTTATGTTGTTGTTGAGTTGTGCAAAGCCACTTCAGTTGTGTCTGACTCTTTGCAACCCTATGGACTATAGCCCATCATGCCCCTCTGTCCATGGAATTCTCCAGGCAAGATTACTTTTTTATAAATATATGCAAATTTTATAAAATAATTTCAGAGTAATTTCATCTTAACCAAATTAAATATTATGAAGATCAAGAAACATTAGTTATTAGGTCTTGGTTAATTATGTAGTATTATTTCCTTGCTGCTTATGACTGAATTTTCTAGAAGGAAATAACTATCTACATATATCAAATGATCACTGTTCTTTTAACAGTTAATGTTTCTTCATTGCTTTTATGAAAGAATTTTTAGATGAAACTGAGTTTGAAGAATATTTTAGTATTTTGTTCCATTTACTCTTTGAAGGAATGTCAAAATTAAGCTCATACTGTGTATTTCTTTGCTGCTAACAAATTTTGAGAATTTCAAGTATACTTACATTCTACTCATAGAACAAAAGTTTAGAAGAAAGTTTTCATAGATATCAAATATTTCTTTGTCTCTGGATACATTTGTTTATGTAAAAAACAAAACTTTTGGCAATCTGGACATATTTAGGATTTTTTTTTCTTTTCCTTTAAGTTGAAAAACACATGATAAACATTTGTCATAAATCGTAAGCTTACCTTTCATTCTTGGTTTTGATCCAGCAAGTGTTCTCTATCACAGACTCTTCATCTGGCATATTTAACTGATGACTTGGGAGATAAAGTTGAAAGAAGTTGATTTAATAATTCCTTTCATGTTCTTTTTCAGGTTAAGCTGCCCTTATGTTATATTTATTTCAAATCTTTTTCTTTTCTTTATAAGCGCCTGTAAGTTTTCCTTTCTTTTCATACGGAAAAAGTTGTTTTTTCTAGGAATTATTTTCTTTTTATTTTCATATTTCAGTGTACCCTTTAATTTCTTCAAAAGGTTTTGCTCTCTTTTAAAAAAAATTAAAGGAGGCTTCAATTAGCACCTATTTAAGAAACAAGCTCTATTAAATATTTAGTATATGCTAAGCACTAGGCTTAAAAATATAAGTGATACTTTTGCATATATTTTGATATAATATACATATTATATATTTTTTCATATATATTATAGGATATAATTATATATATTTGATATATAATATATTTTTATATAATTGATCTTTTTGTCAAGGACTCATGATATATCAACTTATTGACAATGAAAAGCAAACCAAAAATTCTATTCAAAGAGGATAATGAAGTAAAAGAAAAAATAAAAACTGGTTTGGAATCTCACAAACCTGGTTAAAAATCAAGGTTCAGTCATCACCAAGGTGTATGACATTGGTAAGTTCCTTATTTTCTCTGAATCATTATAGTATAATCTTTAAAATAACTTTCTAATGAGAAGAGAGAGTATGGACCCTTAGCTAAAGGCAGTGATTTGTCCTTTATCTACTCAATATGATTCTCAGGTGAGTATTCAAAAGATATCACCATACAGAAGGAAAAATAGTTTAGAAATCTGCATTTCTAAAGACTAGTGTGAGAGAATGGAAAACACCTTCAGATGTGATGAATAGAACAAAATAGAGCAATGTGCACTTCCGTCCAAACAGAATCATTTCAGTTCTCTAGGATTATCCCACCTACAACTGAAAATCTCCTCGACATAACACAATAAACAAGTACAAGACTCTGAAAGGTAGAAACAAGAATGTGGACTGTCTAGGGATATTTAGTCATGAGAATAAGAGCTTATGAGAATGAGCTCAAGAGTCATGAGAATAAGAGAATTCTCACTCATTCTTATCACTTGAGGGATAACACAATGGTGAATCCCCTGGGTTTTCTTATTGCCTCCTATGCGTCCTGGGCAGAATTCTGTGAAAGATTCTAGCCCAGAATCTCCAACAGAAAAAAAAAACAAAATTAACAAACAAAGCGTACAAGTGAAGCCTGTTCCCTAAAAGGACGTATTGGAACAGAAAACAATTTTGGAAATATCCACCCTATTATAGGCAAATTCCGACAGAGCTGCTTACCTGTTTGGTTTCAGTGAGGCTGAGCAAGGAGCTGATCCACTGTCCCACCTCTTCCTATCAAAACAGTTGGCAGCATTCTGACTTCCCAGGCCAGAGCTGGAACAAAGAGCTAATCTTCCACTCTCCACCTATTGGAAGAAAAAAAAACACACACACACACGTGAAAGTATTAGTCACGAAGTCAGTTGTGTACAACTCTTTGCAATCCCATGGACTGTAGCCCACTAGGCCCCTCTGCCCATGGAATTCTCCAGGCAAGAATACTAGAGTGGGCTGCCATTACCTTCTCCAGGAGATCTTCCTGATCCAGGGATCAAACCCAGGTCTCTTGCACTGCAAGCAGATTCTTTATCATCTGAGCCACCTGTGGAAGTTGGTATTAAATACTACCCAATTCTCCTGCCAGCTGGTGTTGACAAACCAAGTAGAGACTTGATCTGCCTTTACCCATGCATTCATTTTTTTTGCCCTATAGAACTAAAATAATAGATCAGAGGCTGATTTCTTTGTTTCACTACTTTTATACTGCCTGTCACCAGTTTAATTTTTTTAATTCATTTCTTTGCTTTCATCACTTGGGACTCAAGTTTTTATACTATATTCTGGCATTTGCAACAGTCTTGTTTATTCCGTCTGCTAGACACCTTCTTAATTCTTTCTATTCCCCTCAAAAAAAAAAAAATCTTCACTAAAGAAAGTGAAGTGTGGGGAAAATTTCCACTTAGGTAATCTTCCAAAATGCTGACTACAAATTATTTGCGTATTTATAGTTTTTGTTTCAAGTTTACTGCATGTTAGAAATGATTGTATATTTGTATTTGCTTTTACATCTACAAAAATGTTATTGAATTGTTAGTGTCATAATTAAATTTATAAGTATAAATAATATATCTGAGCAACATTGAAATTTAAAAAGTAATATTTGGTGCTATCAAGAATAAACAAGCATATTTATTAATTTTTTGAGAACATTCCATACTGTTTCCCAAAACAACTATACTATCTCACACTCACACAAAAAGTTACAAGGGTTTCTTTTTCTCTATATCCTCATTAACACTTGTTATTATTACTTTTAATATTAGGCATCCTAACAAATCTAAGGTCATATCATATTGTGGTTTTGATTTCCATTGTCCTGATGATTAGTGATTTTGTGTACCTTTTCATATATTTCATATACTTCAGTCTGTTTTTATGCCAGTACTGTATGTACTATTTTAATAATTCAAAATAGAATTATCATATAACTCAACAATACCATTTTTTGGATATATATACCCAGAAGAGTTGAAATCAGGATCTGGAAGAGATATCTTCCAGATTTACTGCATCATTATTCACAATATTCAACCTATAATAACAACCTCAATGCCCATCAGTGAATAAATAGGTTTTTTAAATGTGACATATACATGCAAGGGAACATTATTCAGCCATAAAAATGAAGAGACTCCTATGGCATGCAACAATATGAATGAACCTGAAGGACATTATGCAAACTGAAATATGCACATCTCCAAAGGATAATTACTGCATGATTTTACTTATGAAGTATCTAAAAAATAATCGAATGATTCTCAGAGACTGAGAGGAGGAAATAAGAGTTGCTGTTGGACAGGTATACATTTTCAGTTATGTGATATTATTAAGTTGCAGAGATCTGTTGTACAACATTGTGCCTATAATTAAATAATATATTGTGCACTTAAAATTTTTCTCAGAAAGTAGATCTCATGGTAATTGTCCCTAAATCATTAATAAATAAATAAATGAACTTTTAAAAAAGAATGAATTAGTCAGTTAATCTATGACAAAGGAGGCAAGAATATACAAAGGAGAAAAGATAGTCTCTTCAATGAGTGATGTTAGGAAAGCTGGACAGCTACATGTAAAACAATGAAATGAGAACATTCCCTCACACCATGTACAAAAATAAACTCAAAAATGGTGGAAAGACCTAAATATAAGATATTATACCATAAAACTCCTGAAAGAGAATAGAGGCAAAACATTCTCTGACATAAGTCATAACTGTGTTTCCTTAGATCACTCTCCCAAAGCAAAAGAAATAAAAGCAAAAATAAGCAAATGGAAACTAATTAAACTCAAAAGCTTTTGTACAGCAAAGGAAACCATAAACAAAATGTAAAGAGGATCTTACAAAATGGGAGAAAATGTTTGCAAAAGATACAATCAACAAAGTGTTAATATTCAAAATATACACATGGTTCATACAACTCAATATCAAAAAACAGCCCAATCAAAAAATGGGTGGAAGATCCAAGTAGACATTTTCCCAATGAAAACATACACATGGCCTACAGGCACATGAAAAGATGCTCAACATTGCTAATAATTAAAGAAATGCAAATCAAAACTACAACGATGTACCACCTCACAGGGAACAGAATGGCCATCATCAAAAAGTTCACAAATAATAAATGCTGGAAAGGGGTTTGAAGAAAAAGTAATCTCCTACAATGCTGGTGAGAATGTAAATTGGAGCAGTCATTATGAAGAACAGTAAGGAGGTTCTTTAATTTTTTTTTTTTAAAGAGCTACCACATGATCCAACAATCCCAATCCTAGGTATATCCAGAAAATATATATGAATGGACCAAGGGAAGTAAGTCTGACAGAGAAAGACAAATACTGGATTATATCACTTATATGTGGAATCTAAAATGGTACAAATGAACTTATTTATAAAATAGAAACAGACTCACACATATAGAAAGCAAACTTACGGTTACCAAAGGGGAAAGGGAGGGAAGGAAGGACAAATTAGGAGTGGGGGATTGACAGATAAATACATACTGCTATACATAAAATAAATAAGCAACAAGATAAACACTAATATTCAACACCTTGTAATAACCTATTAATGAAATACAACCTGGGAAAAGGAAAAAACCAAATCACTTTTCTGTACATCTGAAACAAGCAGAGCATTTTAAATCAATTATTCTTCAATTAAAAAATGTATGACCAGAGAAAGTAAAACACAATTCCTTAAATTGTAATTCTAAAGGCTATGCCATTTTAACAATACCATTCATTGTACCTTAAACTCAGTAATACTTGAGAATAATGTTGTTTATAATTTTCAGTTTTGTGCCCTTTTCATCTCACTTTTCATTTCCATAGTATTGTTAATTAACACTGAAAAATTAGTAGATACTGACAATATCATCTACCACATAAAGACCTCTTTGTTTTTAATAAAACATTGTGTTAAAAGCATTTTGGTTGATTTTTTTAAAAAGCAGTATGATTTTTATATAGTTTCATCAGCATGCTTTGAAATGTTACTGGAGATTGAAAAAGATTCTGCTCAGCTTAGAGCATTTTTTGTCCATAAATAAATTGCTGTGGAAATCTAAACATGTAAATAATTTATAATGTGATGAGTTGTTTGCAAGCTGATAAGTTTGCAAGAACCCCAAATTGGATTTCCCTGACTTCCCTCAGTTGACTTTACGGTGTCTCATATCAAAGCACACAGCTTTTTATCTCACCCCTATTTCACAGGGTCAAGAATTGATATTAACCCTTTTCCAAACGAACAACTACAGCTGAAAAATCACATAGCAAAAATATGGCCGCAGGATATAAAGAAAAGTAGAAGGGTGAAAGAGTAGAATGGTGGCCTTTTTGAAAAATAGTCAAGTGAAAAAAAATGATATTTTTAGATTCCTAAGTATCTTGAAAGAGTAAAAAAAAAAAAAAAAAGAAAGAAAGAAAGAACAAGTGATATGCTCTTGCCTGGAACTGACACTGTACCAAAAGGAAAACGCAACGAAGGAAATGAAAAGCTGCTCAGTGACCTTTCCTTTAATGTACTAAAGATAAGGTTTGCTTGTTCTTTCTAATAATGTGGCTGGTAAAATAAGAATTCTTACACTTTACACTCTCCAATGTCCCCTATGGTACAGAGAATCACATATTTCCAACATAAAATATAAAATATTACTGAGGTACTCATGGTTTTAGCTACTTAAATTTCATTCTTTTATAAATCTTCTTACACATAAGCTGTTTTCATTCTAAAGTGAACTGAAGTACTTAGATATATGTATCTAATGATAACTCTCTGGAATAGATACATGGATCAGGGTTTGGGGCCCCAGAGCTCCAGTAACTGCAGAATGTGGCAAAGAAGGAAGGTTAGTCAGAAGGAATCAAGAGTCAGCATTGCTTAATTACACTTATTTAATAGGAGGATAATTCCTTTAAAATGTTGTGCTGGTTTCTGCTGTACCAACACGAATCAGCCATATGTATCCCTTCTCTCTTGAGCCTCCCTCCCACCCCATTCCCATCCTACCCATCTAGGTGGTCACAGAGCATTGGGCTGGGTTCCTTGTGTTATATCCTTAATTACACTTGATGCACAATTTCACCAACACTCCAGGGAAGAAAAGATAAATATAGTATAGTTATAAAAGTAATAGTAAAGGTGATTAATTGACTTACACAATAGCAGTAACTGCTAAAATATATTAAGCACTCATTTCCTGCTAGGCACTGTGTCCTACACAATTTACTTGTAGTATTCCATTTAACTCTTTCAATAACTTTAATTCTAGGGTTTCAAATGATAAAACTGAAGTATAGAAAAATTAAATATCTAAGATTGCATAATTCTCAGGTGGAAACAATAGGCTCCAAAATAAAGCAATTTGGTCTTTTAATCTATGTTTTTATCACTATATTATACTATATGTACTTACATCTAAGAATCTAAATGTTTATTTGCAAAATAAAATCAACAGTGTAGGTACATTCTTTTTATTTGCTTTATATATGTTCTCAGTTGCTAAATCATATCTGACTTTTTGCAACACCATGTCTGTAGCCCACCAGGCTCCTCTGTCCAGGGGATTTCCCAGGCAAGAAAACTGAATAGGGTGGTCATTTCCTTCTCTAGGGATCTTCCTGACCCAGGGATTGTATCCACATCCCGTTGACATTGGGGATGCCAAGGGGATTGCCAATGGCAGGCGGTTTCTTCACCAATGAGCCACCAGGGAAGCCATATATATATGTGTGTGTATATATATATATATATATATATATATATATATATATATAAGCAAAATAAGACCAGTTTATGTAGAGGAAATTTATCTTAGAATTGGATCCATAAAATCAACTGTGATTGGGATACTCTGGCCCCCACAGAGTGCACAGGCTGATTAAATGATTTTGTACAGAATGCCTGAATGAGACATCTTCCTTCAAGACGACGCCACATGCACAGAATTGCTCGCAGAAATTGTAACTGATCCAGCAAAAACTGCCATATATAGTGAATTTTTAGGGAATGTTCCATTGTCATATACTCCATCTCCACTATTCACAATAGGATTATAAGTAGTAGATTTTGGAAACTTGTTAATATCTATCATTTTATTCCTCAGAAGAATTCCTCAACATTTACCATTTCAAACATAAAACCAATAATACAATGCTGAAGCCCTCTGATATATATTCCCCACAGTATTTTATTAATGTTTCTTACATTCATCTTATGCAAAATAAAAATGGTTTCTTGTTGTACAGTTATTCTTTGTTGCTTATCATGTTTCTTGCAAGCTTACTCAAGCTGTGCAAATGAATAAAAATATTGTTTATCACAAATACCACATTAAAATAATTGGTGCTTTTTGCATAAAGAAAAAAACTATCTGAAATATTTAGGTTTTAGTTCCTTTATATTCATTTTTCTCCTCTACAGAAAAAAAAATTACAACATAAAGTCTTCTTATCCAGGACTCAGGGGTTCTACAGGCTTTCATATTTCACCTACATTATTATATTGATCTTTTCCAAAATATATTCATGTTATGACATTTTTCACTAATAACCATTTAGTGTGATAGCTTAAAATTATCATTCCATATATATTCTATATTAAAATGCCTGAAAACAATAATATAAATTTGTATTACATTTTACACAGCATTTTTACAACTTATTCTAGGTAGGTGTGATTTTCAAGCTTCCACAATTACATCCTATGCTTGCAAACTAGTCTTCCTACATTTTTGTTCCAATTAAATTGGCCTACACAATATTATTTTTATAAGGCTACAAACTTACCTTTGCATTTGCCATTTTTAAAAAATATTTTCACATAACCAAACATCTCTGTCATTTAAGACCCAGTTCAAATATCTCCTCCTCTACAAGATTTTGCCCATTTCCTCCATTCATTTCCCTCTTCTGGATTCCCAGAGCACATTATTTTCTCTTACAGTGTTTTCCTTTCTCTTTTACTTGTAATTAAACATATGTACCACCTCTCCCTTTGGGCTTCCCAGGTGGACAGCAGTAAAGAATCTGCCTGCCAATGCAGGAGTCAAGAGATGTGGGTTCAGTCCCTGGGTTGGGAAGATTCCCTGGAGTAGGAAATGGCAACCTGTTCCAGTATTCTTGCCTGGCAAATCCATGGACAGAGGAACCTGGCTACAGTCCATGGGGTTGCAAAGACTCAGACATGACTGAGCACAAACTCTTGAGGACAACCATCTCTCCCTTTACAAGGTAGATTTATTGACACAGCATTCTAATCCTGTTTTGTTTTTGTTTTTGTTTTTTTTTCCCTAGCCACATCTAGCATAGAACCATACACACTGTAAGAATTCCATATAGTATTTTTTATGGAAAGCATGAATAAACCTTAGAAGAGAATGCATGTGCATTCTTTCATTCTTTCTATGCAAAATACTGTGTGGAATTCTCATGATGTGGAAAGAATCTGAAAAAGAGAGGATATATGTATATTAATAACTGAATTCACTTTGCTGTACACTTTCAGTTAACACAGCATTGTACATCAACTATACTTCAATAAAAAAAAAAAGGAGAAATTTGTATAAAGGAGAGAGTACATGGACAACTTAAGTGGCCTGCATCACAATTCAACCTAAGAATTCTGATTCTTAAGGCCCTGATGCTGGGAAAGATTCAGAGCAGGAGGAGAAGGAGGCGACAGAGGATGACTGTTGGATGGCATCACCGACTCAATAGACATGAGTTTAGGCAAACTCCGGGAGATGGTGAAGGACAGAGAAGCCTGGCATGCAGCAGTTCATGGGATCGCAAAGAGTGAGACATAACTTAGTGACTGAACAACAAAAAAGCTATTACAAGGAAAGAAGATAGTGAGGGATGAATCCTAAAAGCCTATCAAAGTGCTGCTGCTGCTGCTGCTAAGTCGCTTCAGTCGTGTCTGACTCTGTGCGACTCCATGGACAGCAGCCCACCAGGCTTCCCCATTTCTGGGATTCTCCAGGCAAGAACACTGGAGTGGGTTGCCATTTCCTTCTCCAATGCATGAAAGTGAAAAGTGAAAGTGAAGTCGCTCAGTCGTGTCCGACTCTTCACGACCCCATGCACTGCAGCCCACCAGGCAAAGTGCTACCATACTCTAAATTCAAGTCACTGTACCCTCAAACATAGTTCAGTCATTTTACCTGGAACTTGTTAGGATCTCATAATTTATGACTGTGGGCTCATATACTGGTTTTCGTCTTTAGTTGTGCTCTAATCATTTGTTATATACTTTCTTAGATTTCTGTGGGGAAAGATATTTTTCACCATTAATTCATCTTAAATCCGGCATGTTAATCTAAAACTCTGAATGGCTGAATTAAGAATAAGCAAACAAACAGAAACCAAAAACAAAAATTGGTTTCTTAAAATTTAGTAAGTCACCGGAGATATTTTTAATAGAAAATAGAGGCATGAATGTAGTTACCCTGGCCTTAATTTTGGTTTTCAATGTATTACATGACTGTAGCATGTGTCTCTTTCAAAGCTGAAGAGAAATTTAAAATGCCATAAATTCTTTATGCTATGACAAAACTGCAAAGAATTAATATTATAATTAGAAACCAACTTGTTGAACTGGGTATCTCCTAGGTTTTTGTGCTTGAGCTGCAAATCCACATTTTATGTTATATAATTCTCAGGAGCATGCATTAGCTTTACCCTCTTTCCTAGTCTGCCTTTCTCTTAGGTACCACTGGCGCCTTTAAATAACTCTTTTCAAAGAGCTCATGAGATTGCCACACTTGTAGGCGACGACTATAATGCTAAAATGTGTCAGAATCTGTCACAGATTTGCTTCATTATTTAGTTAAACTTGAAAAAAAAAAGATATTTTATCTCTATCCAAAGGCATTTTTGTAGAAGAAATTATATACAAACACACAACACAAAAGAAACTGAAGGAGAAAAGAAAATTGACATTTTGATTTGTGGACTCTCCAGTAGGTCTATCATTCATCTGGAGAAACATCGCTATTGTCACTCTTCTCGGGCAGGGAGACTAATTGGTGCAGCTGTGGCAGAACACAGGCTTTCTGTGGGGAAAGCCGCCTGGCAAAGAAGCGGAAGCGCTAAAGGACCTGCAGGTGTTATGAAATGAGTCTAAAAGATGAGACTGTGTCTGATTAGAAACAGCGCAAGATGTATAGACGGGTCTTTCTGAACACTGACTTACTAATACGCTTTTTTTGTGCAGATGACAGTTCATTCGTTGAGCAAATATTTTCGAATGTGTGCTCTGGACCAAGCCGTGCGCTAGTCCCTTCCTTTAGCTTAGAAAGCAAACAAAATGTGACACGATGGAAAAGATGGCAAAGAATCAACCTAGAAAATGAACTTACGCTCTGAGGTCACGCAGTGCCTTGTTTTAGTTTTCTTTATCAGAATGTGACTCCCATCCAGGTCGTTCTAGAAACCATAAAGGTGATAATGATAGCTAATATTTACTAAGGTGCAGAGAAATGGAGTCATTTGCTCAAGGTCACATCCAGGTCTCCTGGTTCCCAGTGAAGTGAAACACTGACTTTATTCTACTCTTTTGTGAACCAGTCGGATAAGAGTTCATGACCACAGCATTCATTTGCACCCCTTTGGTGCTTTAGTAGGAATTATTATTGATAATTCCGGGATAATGGGATCTTGCTCACCAAACCTGGATACCAGGTGAGAGAATGGGCAAATTTAATTCAGATGAGAGAAGGAGGAAACTCAGTCCCTTTCTGCGATGTAAAGAGAAGGTAGGATTTTCCTGGTAGCAACGAAAAACTCAAACCTCATATCTCCCATCTCACAAGACTGCTTTATCCATTATTCCTACCAATGTTTTGGGGGAAAACTCTGAACGGAGAGTGAGAAGGTTTGTTGTTTGGGCCCTCTGGGATAGGTTTTTTTAACCTTTATATGTCTCAGTTTTCTCAGCATCCTCAGGCTATCTTTATCAAAGCATTTATTCTGCTATATATATTTTTTTCTTATCTGGGTATATTTGAGGACAGAGATTGTGTTTTATTTTTGACTGAGCAACTGAACTGAACTGAACTAAGGCCTTAAACCTAGGCTAGGAGATACCAAACATTAAGTTATAAATAACTAGGAAATTGAAAAATAACATGGGGCTAAAATATTATTCTTATATACCTCATAAAATTACTATAAATATTAAATAATGGAAGCATTGTGAAAACACTGTAAATCTTTACAGTGCTGTGTAATGTAAATGAGCATAAGAATGATGCTTATATCATTATTCTAAATGTTTTTTTTTTCTGCTAGTTTACTTCATTTTTACAAAAACTGACAAGAGAGATAACTGTTACTCTCTTTGTACGGATGTGAAAACTGAGCCACAGAGAGATGGACAGAAATGACCAAAGAAACTTAACTGATACTTGTATGACCCAGGACATGCACCCATGTTAACCAATGCCAGAATCTATGTTCAAGCCAGTGCCTATTATTGCAGTCATGATGATTGATGTACTGCTTATCAGTGTGCTTCCACCTTTCCCAACTGAAATATCAAATGTCTTAACAAAGAGTAAATTACCACTGGAGAGTGGTGGATGAAGGTAGTGTTGAGATATAGAGAGACCACTGAGGTGACAGTCAAACACTTGATAAATACTCATTCTGCTATTCTCTTTTGTATAATTTTAAGCTTCTTTCTAAATATGCCAGAGACCTATTTTCCTCATCTATGAAATGGGTGTACTTTTAACCTATAGGATTGTTCTAAATATTGTATTACATGGTACCAAGTAGGACTTCAACCAAATATATAGCTACTATTATATTATCATCATTGCCATGACTAATTTTTCTCTTTTTCTTTTATCTTCCCTTATTTAATTCTTTACATATTGTAATAATCCTTTCAACACTTACAGACTGAGAACCTACTATGAGTCAGGTACTTCCCTAAGTGCTAGGGATGTTAAAGAAATAAAATGGACATATATAGCTGTGCTTATAACATTTATCTTCTAATAGAAAAAAAAGGGCAATATACAGATTAAATATGTAAAGGAAACTATGTATTAGAATATCATAAAGGCTGTGGAGAAAAAAATAAAGCAGGGAGGTTATGTAGGGTATCTCAGAGGAGAGGGAGGGTTTATGATTTTAATAAGGTGGTAAGAAAAGGCCGCATTTTAAAAGTGACCATTCAAAGAACACTTGCAAGAGTTAAGAGGGTGACAGGGTGAGTATTCGGAGGAACAGCATTTTGAGCAGAGGACACAGTTAGCCTAAGAAGTCTGGGATGGGATTGTGCTGCTTTATTTGAGGAACATCAAAAAAGCCTCTGTGGACAGGGTTGACTGAGGCAGGAGGAGAGAAATAAGATTGAGATCAGAGAAGTATGGGTGGCGGATGGGGTCCTCAAAGGAATGAGACAGAACACCACTGAAGTCTTTTGAGAAGAGCAGAGCCATCAGCTGACAGCTCTGGCTGGTGTGTTCAGCCAAGATGGTAGAAAGGGAAGGATAATAGCAAGAAGTCAGCCCAAAAGCCTTTGCAATAAACTTGCTGAAGGATAATGTTGGCTTGGGTCAGAGTATATGACACTGGTGGAGCTTTACCATTTGGGTAAAGTTGACATTTTGTTCCATGTATGGGCCTGAAAGCAATGAGAAAAGGGGGAGACAGATTTTGAGGAAGGCAAGATGTGCCATGCATCACCTCAGCTGCATCTCCACATAGTCTACAGGCAAGAAGAGGAGGTCATTCTCTAGCTATGAGGAGTGGGTCGGTTTGGCTGTTCACACAAATTTGGAGGCTGTAGCTCCTAAGCACATCAAGCTAGATTTTCTCAAGCTACCCCCAGGGCCACCCTCTTTTTCTCTCAGGGAAAATTTCAGCCTATTTCAAAACTCTATTATTCTCAAAATTTGGTCCTGGAACCTCAAATTTCAATACAACCTACGCTCTGGCTGCAGAAAATAAGGGTCTTTTACACATTACACCAGGGTTTCTGATGTAATTTCACTTTGTGAAAATTTTGAGTTGATAGTTGACCGATTTGGTCCTATTAACTTTTTCCTTCAGTGTATCAGAATCCTTTAAAAACAAGCAATCACCTCCACAGTCCCTATACTCACAACTGCTCTCGCAAAAGTAGCTTATTTAGGAGCAATGGTAATAATATAGGGGAGCCTCTACTAGGAAAGAAAAGAAGTGAAGTGAAGAGAGAGTTGTTATCAAGAAAGTTATCCCTACAGGTAACTAGAGCTTAATCTCTCTGGGGAAGTCTGGAAGCTAACATAGCACTCAGCATGCAGAGGGAGACCAACAGAATGCCAAGGTGAGGTGTTACACACACACTCCCCATAGTCACTGCTTCCAGGCCGCTGCCAGTGAGCCCTAACTCTCCTGCACTTACTTCCTGACGTGCCTGTGGTGAAGTGGATGAGATATCTCCCTCACCACTCCCTGTATTTGGGTCATCACGAATAATCATATGGCCTGCTCCAGAGTGCAAGTAATATATCTATGTGGAAAGCAAGGAAGTGTTTACCTACTTTAGGAGACACAAAATATTGTAATAATAGTTCATTATAAGGTAAAAATCATATATCCAACCAGTATTGATTAATTTCTGCTCTGGGCATATAGCTTTTCTGCTATTTAAGGTGGTGGCAAGGTTGACTTGCTTTAAGAAGGTAGAGGCAATTGCAGCCATGGCTTCTGCAGTAAGATCTCCTATATGGAGAAGTTGCAAAGAGCCAAGATATTAGAAGTATAGCATTCTATACCAGAGGAAACAAGGAAAAGTTGAAATAGTTTGTGCAGTTGATGGAAACGTCTTTGTGGAAGACTAAGGCAAGCAAGCTAAAAAGGCAGCAACAGTCATCAGGAATGAGTGATTGTCTAGGAAAGGGAATGGGTTCTGACAAGGTCTCCCCTACTTTTGTCACACTGCAGGAACCATTTGCAATATCACTATGAGCCACAGACTTAGCCAGTTACAGGCGACTGTTGAGGCTAATTGTTTCATAATAGGAAAGGAGAAAGATAATTTATCCACCCTCTGATTACCCCACCTCCACATCTCAAGATCAGATGTGTTCATGCACATGGCTGCTTTGGGAAACTGCCAGGATGTTTGTCCTTCCTCTGCAGCCATAAACAGAAATCCAATAGTCACCATTCTCCCTTTAATGATGACCTCCAAAGGGGGGGGAAAAAGGGGACAGCTTCAAGGGAAACAGAATCTGCAGCCAGAGCATGAAAACCATAGCAATGTTTCACTTCCTGAGAGCTGGAGTCATAAAACCCCCAGGGATGCTATAGTGTTATTCTGGCGGCAAGAAGATTCAAAACTCATGTGTGTCGTGTCTATCCAGTCATCCTCAACTGATGCAATGCAAATTCCCATCTACTCACTGGGGTCAAGTACATTTGAGGAAAGGGGAAGGAAAAGTGAATATTGAGTTATAGAATCATTTGAGTTCCTACATATCAGAAATGCAGTGTGTGCGTGCATGCCAAGTTGTTTCAGTCATAACCAACTCTGTGTGACTCTGTGGACTGCAGCCTGCCAGGCTCCTCTGTCCATGGGATTCTCCAAGCAAGAAATACTGGAGCAGGTTACCATGCCCTCCTCCAGGGGATCTTCCCGACCCAGAGATCAAACCTGTGTTTCTTACATCTACCTGCATTAACAGGCAGGTCCTTTATCACTAGCGACAACTGGAAAGCCCAGAAATGCAGTACTTTGTAACATTTTTTACAAACAGAAATCTCTGTATAACGTGAAATGGAATGACCTCTAAGATGTGCTAAATGAAAAGAGCAAGATGCAGAACAGAATGCTATATTTTTGATAAATATATAAAACCCCTTATACTGTGGTATCGAAATATGCGTCATGATTTATCCTATGGACTTTGTTCTTCATTCCCCATGGTTGACACTTGGGGGCTGAGGAGCTTCACTGAAGCAGAAACTCTTTGCATAGTATGGTAGTATTCCAGTGTTTAAGAGTTCAGTCACCACAGATGGTTGAAATAGACATTCCTTAGAAGTCATTACCAAAGAGACTGTTGTAGATCATCTTTGAGAGGGTCATCTTGTTGCTCAGTGGTATTTAATATCCATGTATGATAGTAGCATCAAGCATTAACTGCCATGCTAGGAGGCCTAGTGAGTGACGGACAAAAATAGGATCCCACTGATGCATTTTATTATGTTAAGAAATTCCACTGTCCAGCAAATATTGCCACTCAGATGCTTGCTCACACATGTGCTATCTGCTCCAGGGGCAAAGAAGCAGCTCCATGTTCAATACGGTAATTGAATCCAATTTTTGCCCTTTTTGTGGGTTAGGTGTGTCTTCCAACCGCAAGTTGGTCCAGATGCATATGATGCTTGTCTGATTCATTGTGTTATGCTTCTTGCTGCTGCCAAATGGTATCAAGAGCAACAAAAAGTAAGATTTAGCAGGTTTACTTTCCCTTTGAAGACCCTGATGCTGGGAAAGATTGAGGGCAGGAGGAGAAGGGCACAACAGAGGATGAGAGGGTTGGATGGCATCACTGACACAATGGGCATGGGTTTGGGTGGACTCTGGGAGTTGGTGATGGACAGAGAGGCCTGGCATACTGAAGCTCATAGGGTCACAAAGAGTTGGACATGACTGAGCGACTGAACTGACTGACTTTCCCTTTGGAGGAATGGCTTTGTCAATGAGAGAAACATCCTATCCTTGGAAGTCAGGCAGCTTAGGGGGTTTGGGTACCAGAGGCTTCCTCACTGGGAGATTCTGCAGATTCTTTTCATGGCTCTAGCTCATTGCTAGGCTTCTTGGAAGAGCCATGAAGATTCTAAATAGTAGATAAGTCTGCCCCCCTTTAGTTTTTAAGCTGCCTTCTTCTCATCTATCCTTTGCTCATATTCTTCTTGGTTTTTCTATTAATAAGTGAAGTACTGATTCTAGAACTGTGTGTGGTCAAATTCCATCTCTACCAGTTAACAGACTGTGGGATTACTGTCATTAACTTAGTTAATATATGAAGTACTTTCAAAAATTCTGAAACAAAGTAAAGCATTTTTATTGTTAATAAATTGAGCTTTCTTGTCTATTTCTTGCTTTCTCAAAGAAATGTGTTCTGCCTCCCACATTGCTGTGCCAAGTAACTTCTGTCATGTCCAACTCTTTGCGACCCCTTGGACTGTCACCCAACAGGCTCCTCTGTCCATGAGGATTCTCCAGGCAAGAATACTGGAGTGGGTTGCCATTTCCTCCTCCAGAAGATATTCAGAACCCAAGGATCGAACCCATGTCTCCTGTGGTTCCTGTATTGCAGGCACATTCTGCCTACCAGGTATCAATTTTTTATAGATTATAGATATACACAAATCTTTCTATTTGTCTCCAACTTGTTAATGTCCTTTGCTATAAAAAATATCTTACATGATATCTAGTCAAATCTATCCATTTTTCCTTATGATTATGGGGTCAAGTTTAAGAAATTTGCACTATTCTAAGTTCAAAAGATTCTTTTGTAATCTTGCCTATTTGCTTTATAATTTCATCTTTGACATTTAAACATTTAACTCACTTATTCTAGTACAATCATCCCTTGATATCTTCAGGTTACTCCTTCCTGGACTCCCTGAAGAAACCAAAATCTACAGATACTCAAGTCCCTTCCAAAATCCATGATGGGTTGAATACAAACATGGAACCCATGGATACAGAAGACCGCTGTATACAGCGTGTGTTAGACATACAAGTGCATTCCCAACAAAGCTGACTAAAAATTTACAAATTTATCTTACCACCACTAGTACATGCTAACTTAATATTTACAGTAAGAACTATTTTTACATTGGTCTGCTTATCTTTATACCAATACCATTATGTTTTAATCATTATAGCCTTATAATATATATTAATATATTGGGAATGGGAGTAAATGTCACCATTTTCATCTAATTTTTCAAAAATCACCTTTAGCTTGGGTGAATCTTTTCCTTTATAGACTAATTATATCAAGAAATTTCCAAAATCCTTCTGGCATTTTGTACTAAATTTGGTGTTCATTTGTCTCTAAATATTAATAGAACTGGCATCTTTATGATATTAATTTTCCCCATCCTTGAAAATATTAATATGATTCACTCTAGGACATCATGATTTGGAAACAAATTTCATTTACATTCACATTGAAATATTCTTTATCAAGGGAAAGTTTCCTCATTAACTTAGATTTTTCATATCCTGAACCCTGTATTCCAGATTTAAGTCTAAATAAAAAAGAAAGTATGTTGTAACATGGGCCAACATCATTGCAAGATTTCACTAGAATGTAGAACATCTTGCTTTTTTTCTGTATCTTCTCATGATTATCAAATAATATTTATTGTCACACACACATAAACTTACCACTGTTTTGCAACACATATAGAGTTGACTGAGAAGCTTAGTAATCCAAGACTCTCTTTCCAGGTACAATGATATATTACCCAGTCAATAAATTTAAATAGAAGTTTTAATGGGAAAATTCTATTTGGCCTCTTGGGAAAATGTAATGCATCCAATTGCACTCTATTTTGAACTAACAGATATTGGTTTTATATGGCCTTTCTATGAATATTCATTTAATGTCTAGTAGAGATGTAATACTTTCAAATATGCCTTATAAAGTGAGCAGTGGCGTGATCACTATGATGTTTATATCAGAGAAATATACTAGGAAAGGCTGCATCGGTTGGGATTAGAGAAAATATGATTATTAAAAATACTCAAAGAAATGACACCCAAGATGTAGTTTTTTCAAAGCATTCAGTGATGCTTCCTTCATCTTAAGAAATCTGAACTTTCTTTTAGAATTTGGTGTCTGAAGGACTGACTTGCCACACTGCAAAAATATCCATGTGGAGGTTACATGATCATATATAGTATAATCATAATGATTTAACCTGTCACTGATGATTTATTACATAATGAAAAGTAATCCAAATTATTTCAAGGTTAAGAAACATGGACTTGAACATCAACCCAGCATTATTAATCATGTGGTATCATTACTTAGCTGATAAATTCCTTGGTTTTGACGATAGCTTATTTTTGACACTTACTGTAGTCAGAATTCCCTAATAGGAAGACTAGAGAAGATAATCATGAATAAAACACATTCTAAGAATTAATTGGATTTGTAAGACAAAGGGACAGGTTTACCAAGCCAAAAACCAGAATAAAATATAAGTTTATCTACCAAATTAATTTGGTAAGAATCTATGAAAATACATATGAAAAAACACCCAGTTTATTAAAAAAAAAGAGAGAGAGAGGGTGGGGAGTCAGAGAAAAAGCACTTCTCAGAGATAACAAAACCAGAATTAAACTTTGAGAAAGGAATAAAAGTTCAGAAAGTAGAAAAGAATGGAAAGATATTTTATTTTAGTCATTTTGTTTTTACAATCATTTTTACTTCTTGAAGAAAAATATTATGCTTATCGTGGAAAACCTAAGACATATTGGGGAAAATAATAAATAATATATTTTTTAATGGATAGATTGTTGTGTTTACTTCTAGGCATAGAGTTGACAGGCTTCTCAGGTGTTGCTAGTGGTAAAGAACATGCCTGCCACTGCATGAGACATAAGAGATGCAGGTTCTATCTCTGGGTCAGGAACAACCCCTGGAGAAGGTCATGGCAACCCACTCCAGTATTCTTGCCTGGAGAATCCCATGGACAGAGGAGCCTGGCAGGCTATAGTCTATAGGGTCATAAAGAGTAGGACACAATTGAAGCAACTTAATAAGCATGCAGTCATAGTGTTGGGCTTTCTAGGTGACTCAGTGGTAAAGAATCTACCTGCCATGAAAGAGCCATGAGTTTGATCCCTGGGTGAGGAAGATCCCCCAGGGAAGGAAACTGCAAACCACTGCAGTATTCTTGTCCATGAAATCCCATGGACAGAGGAGCCTGGCAGGCTATGGCATCACAAAAAGATTGGGACATGACTTAGTGATTAAACAAAGACATAGAGTTACATATTGTCTGTACAAAGACACAATTTGCTGTAACATCACTGTTTAGGCTTTCTGCTACATTCAAGTATTATTCTGCACATAAAATTTGTGTGATCATAACACAGCCTAGAGAATTTGAAAAATATTTTTTATCTCTAATTGTAGAAACTTCAGTTTCTTCAGCATTACTAATCGGAGCATAGACTTAGATTACTGTGATATTGAATGGTTTGCCTTGGAAACAGAGATCATTCTGTCATTTTTGAGATTGCATCCAAGTACTGCATTTTGGACTCTTTTGTTGACTATGATGGCTACTCCATTTTTTCTAAGGGATTCTTGCCCACAGTAGTAGAAAGAATGGTCATCTGAGTTAAATTCACCCATTCCAGTAAATTTTAACTTGTTGATTCCTAAAATATCATTGTTCACTCTTGCCATCTCCTGTTTGACCACTTCCAATTTGCCTTGATTCATGGACCTAACATTTCAGATTCCTATGCAATATTGCTCTTTACAGCATCGGACTTTACTTCCATCACCAGCCACATCCACAACTGGGCATTTGTTTTCACTTCATGGCAAACAGATGGGGAAACAATGGAAACAGTGACAGACTTTATTTTGGGGGGCTCCAAAATCACAGCAGATGGTAACTGCAGCCATGAAATTAAAAGACACTTGCTCCTCAGAAGAAAAGTTATGACCAACCTAGACAGCACATTAAAAGGCAGAGGCATTACTTTTCCAATAAAGACCCATCTAGTCAAAGCTGTGGTTTTTCCAGTAATCATGTATGGATGTGAGAGTTGAACTATAAAGAAAGCTGAGCAGCAAAGAATTGATGCTTTTGAACGGCGGTGTTGGAGAAGACTCTTGGGAGTCTCTTGGAGTGCAAGGATTCCAACCAGTCAATACTAAAGGAAATCAGTCCTGAATATTCATTGGAAGGACTGATGCCAAAGCTGAAACGCCAAAACTGTGGCCACCTGATGCAAAGAGCTGACTCATTTGAAAAGACCCTGATGCTGGGAAAGATTGAAGGTGGCAGGAGAAGGGGACAACAGAGGATGAGATGGTTGCTGGACTCAATGAACATGAGTTTGAGTAAACTCCTAGAGTTGGTGTTGGACAGGGAGGCCTGTGATGCTGCAGTCCATGGGACTGCAGAGTCAGACACAACTGAGTGACTGAACTGAACTGAACTGAATAGTAAGAAAGTCTTTCTACCACAGGAAGAACTAAAGGGTCTTTCATGTGTCTGGTTTTTGACAAGGTTTTTTTTTTTCCTACTTCTGTGCCCCATTCAAAAATTGTACAATATTGATAATGGAGCTCTTATGTGATCCTTAGGACTACTTTATTCCATTGAAAAATCATCTTTGAGTTGGTGTAGTTATTATAGCACTGCAGGGGTCTTCATGGATGCAATTATCCATGCATTGTTAAAGAGTAAGGCTGCAATGGGAAAAATAACCACATAAAACAACTGAACCAGATGGATATTTGAAATTAAACACTTAAGATATATGTAGCTTTTGTGGTTAACAACTGTTTACCAGGGAAAAAACACACACAATATAAATAAACCATTGCAATTCTTATAGCCTAAGGTGGTTTTGGTGGTGGTGTTTTTTTTTTTTTGGTGGTGTTGTTTTTAATTCTCATTTGCATATCTTTAGTTACTTTCAAAGGAAAGAGCCAACAAATATTTTTCTGTTGCCTTAGTGGTTAAGGGGAAAAATAGTTTATCATTTCCTCAGGCAATGACAGATGACAGGTTAGAGTCAACCCTCGGAAGTCTATGGGAAAATTACCAGTTACAGAAAAATAGTAAATACCACATTTAAGACACTGTGACCTCCAAGGTCTAAAATTAGAGCTTAAATTGGGCATGCTCTTACAGATATATTTCTATCTTTGGAACAATGAGAATTTAAAAAGAAGCAGACTCCAGGTGGGGAGAAGACGCACAAGGCTCCATTCCCTTAAAGCCAGAAGCAAGTAGAGCTACAGGACACCAAAGGGCCAAGTGATGTTTCAATAATGTCAAGACTGCCCAACAGCAATGTCATGTTACGCTCTTCCACTTTCCCCCAATACTGAGAATCTCATCACATATGATCTCATAGATTACAAAAGGAAATGAGTTGGCATTGTTTGGTACAATGTTGACTTGTGGCTGTTCTTCCTTGTAGTGGCATCATTGTTGTGTGAACTTGTGTTACTACTATTTGAAAACACCAATATAAATGAAAATTGTTTTAATTAATTTTTCTTGGAGCATAGTTTGTTTGTTAGTTGTGTTAGTTTCTACTGCAGCATTATTTAGCCAGGACATGAAAGCAACATAAATGTCCATCAGCAGAGGAATGAATAAAGATGTGGTACAAATATACAATGGGATGTTACTCACCCATTAAAAAAGAAACAAACTGGGTCATTTGTAGAGACATGGATGGACCTAGAGACTGTCATATAGAATGAAGCAAGTCAGAAAGACAAAAACAAATATCATATATTAATGCATATATATGAAATCTAGAAAGATTGTGTGTGTGAAATTCATTCATAGAAAGATGGCATAGATGATCTTATTTGCAAAAGAGATAGAAGTACAAATGTTGAGGCAAAGGTATGTACTCTGACGTCCATTTGCCAACATTCATTCAGTGTTTGTTTCTCAGTGACTACTTCATCTCTCTATGGATCACCTTTCTTTAGTGTAAAATAGAGGTAAAAAGAGCACCTTAATCAGAGTAGAATGATGATACACATAAAGGAACTGGTCCGGTGTCAGCAAATAGAAAGAATAAACAGTATTAATGTTTATGAATATTAATAATCTTATGATCAATAAACCAAATGGCTTTAGCAAATTCTACATGTAATGGGGTTAGGATTTGGGGAAGAAATATCTTAACAATGGAAATCTTTACTTTGGCCTTACATATAATTCCTTTCTTCTCTTTTATTGGTCCCGAAAAATAAAAGAATTTGATCTTTTGAGTTATGACATGATGTAGTTAATAGCAGTTTTCAAAAATAAGCTTTAAAACTTAACTGATTTTAACAGTAAGGCTGCTTTTAGTATCTTTTGGACTTCGTGATGTTTTATGCTTATTTCTGATGACCGTTATTTACATTCAGAAAGATCCATAGACTAAGAGGAAAACATCAGATGCGGGATTCAAGCATCCCTCAAACAGTGCCTGATATAGAATGTTTGATGAAATATATGCTCTTTTAGAATCAACTGATGAATGGATGGTGAATCAAGAACATCATACTCATGTATTACAATGTGTAGATGAAAAGCATAATGTTTGTCCATACCTTTAGGCATTTTAAGCTTTGTTCAATCATAACTTGAGCAATGAAAGGTAAAAATTTTTTTCTGTTTTTTTTTTTTTTTATGGAGATAAAAGACTTTTACTAAATAGTAATCTAAAACGTATATTCAAAACTGAATAGAAGTTGTGATGATGAAGATGTCCTCAGTGACACAACTTGGAGGCATTTACATAATTCACCAAATTTGCTGTTTCTTTCAGAGTTTAGTTCTGATTAAGTGGTGTCATCTGCATATCTGAGGTTATTGATATTTCTCCTGGCAATCTTGATTCCAGCTTGTGCTTCTTCCAGCCCAGCGTTTCTCATGATATACTCTGCATATAAGTTAAATAAGCAGGGTGACAATATACAGCCTTGATGTACTCCTTTTCCTATTTGGAACCAGTTTGTTGTTCCAAGTCCAGTTCTAACTGTTGCTTCCTGACCTGCATATAGGTTTCTCAAGAGGCAGGTCAGGTGGTCTGGTATTCCCCATCTCTTTCAGAATTCTCCACAGTTTATTGTGATCCACACAGTCAAAGGTTTTGGCATAGTCAGATGACACCAGTGTTATGGCAGGAAGTGAAGAGGAACTAAAAAGCCTCTTGATGAAAGTGAAAGAGGACAGTGAAAAAGTTGGCTTAAAGCTCAACAGTCAGAAAACAAAGATCATGGCATCCAGTCCCATCACTTCATGGGAAATAGATGGGGAAACAGTGGAAAGAGTGTCAGACTTTATTTTGAGGCTCCAAAATCACTGCAGATGGTGACTGCAGCCATGAAATGAAAAGATGCTTACTCATTGGAAGGAAACTTATGACCAACCTAGATAGCATATTGAAAAGCAGAGACATTACTTTGCTAACAAAGGTCTGTCTACTCAAGGCTATGGTTTTTCCAGTGGTCATGTATGGATGCGAGAGTTGGACTGTGAAGAAAGCTGAGCACCAAAGAAGTGATGCTTTTGAACTGTGGTGTTGGAGAAGACTCTTGAGAGTCCCTTGGACTGCAAGGAGATCCAACCAGTCCATTCTAAAGGACATCATTCCTGGGTGTTCTTTGGAAAGACTGATGCTAAAGCTGAAACTTCAATACTTTGGCCACCTCATGCGAAGAGTTGAGTCATTGGAAAAGACCTTGATGCTGGGAGGGATTGCGGGCAAGAAGAGAAGGGGACGACAAGAGGATGAGATGGCTGGATGGCATCACCGACTCAATGGACGTGAGTTTGAGTGAACTCCGGGAGTTGGTGATGGACAGGGAGGCCTGGCGTGCTGCAATTCATGGGGTTGCAAAGAGTTGGACACGACTGAGCAACTGAACTGAACTGAAACTTTGTTTACCCATAGCTCATTCCTTCTCTTGACAAAAATGAGAAGTATCTAAAGTAACACAGCTGACTTTCTCACAGCTGGCAGGATCTCAAACAAAAGTTTTATACTTAATCATAGCAATAATTTAAAAACTAAAATCTTGTTTTGCTTCTCTCAGGGCCTTATTTTCTTATTTCCTATTCCTATTTCAGAATTCTCAAACTGTCTTTGGGCAAATATTGTTCTTTATAGGAAAAAATGGTAACTAGGTGTTCTTTAGGGGAGAAAAGAATGTTAGTTTAGGACACCCTGACTAGACAAACTAACCAATCTGATCACATGGATCACAGCCTTGTCTAACTCAAAGAAACTATGAACCATGCCATGTAGGGCACCAAGATGGACGGGTCATGGTGGAGAGTTCTGACAAAATGTGGCCCACCTGAGAAGGGAATGCAAGACACTTCAGTATTCTTGTCTTTAGAGCCCCATGAACAGTATTAAAAGGCAAAATGATAGGACACTGCAACATGAATTCCCTAGGTCCTTAGGTGCCCAATATGCTACAGGAGACGA
The DNA here is from genome assembly GCF_014754425.2 of Oryx dammah. Taxonomy (NCBI): domain Eukaryota; kingdom Metazoa; phylum Chordata; class Mammalia; order Artiodactyla; family Bovidae; genus Oryx; species Oryx dammah. The sequence continues at coordinate 119,804,163 of NW_024070186.1, forward strand.
GTGGAGAAATAACTCCAGAAAGAATGAAGAGATGAAGCCAAAGCAAAAACAACACCTAGTTGTGGATATGACTGGTGATGGAAGTAAAGTCCAATGCTGTAAAGGGCAATATTGCATAGGAACCTGGAATGTTAGGTTCATGAATCAAGGCAAATTGGAAGAGGTCAAACAGGAGATGGCAAGAGTGAACATCAACATATTAGGAATCAGCGAGTTAAAATGGACTGAAATGGGTGAATTTAATTCAGATGACCATTCTATCCACTACTGTGGGCAAGAATCCCTTAGAAGAAATGGAGAAGCCATCATAGTCAACAAAAGAGTCCAAAATGCAGTACTTAGATGCAATCTCAAAAATGACAGAATGATCTCTGTTTGTTTCCAAGGCAAACCATTCAATATCACAGTAATCCAAGTCTATGCCCAGCCAGTAATGTTGAAGAAACTGAAGTTGAATGGTTCTATGAAGACCTACAAGACCTTTTATAACTGATACCCCCAAAAGATGTCCTTTTCATTATAGGGGACTGGAATGCATAAGTAGGAAGTCAAGAAATACCTGGAGCAACAAGCAAAATTGGCCTTGGAGTACAGAATGAAGCAAGGCAAAAGCTAAGAGTTTTGTCAAGAGAATACACTGGCTATAGCAACACCCTATTCCAACAACACAAGAGAAGACTCTACATATGGACATCACCAGACGCTCAATACTGAAATCAGATTGATTATATTCTTTCCAGCCAAAGTTGAAAATGCTCTATACAGTCAGTGAAATAAAGACAAGGAGCTGACTGTAGCTCAGATCATGAACTCCTAATTGCAAATTCAGACTTAAATTGAAGAAAGTAGGGAAAACCATTCAGGTAGGACCTAAATCAAATCCCTTATGATTATACAGTAGAACTGAGAAACAGATTGAAAGGATTAGATCAGATAGACAGAGTGCCTGAAGAATTATGGATGAAGGTTCATGACATTGTACAGAAGGCAAGGACTATCCACAAGAAAAAGAAATGCAAAAAGGCAAAACGGTTGTCTGAGGAGGCCTTACAAATAGTTATGAAAAGAAGAGAAGCAAAAGGCAAAGGAGAAAAGGAAAGATATACCCATTTGAATGCAGAGTTCCAAAGAATGGCAAAGAGAGATAAGAAAGCCTTCCTCAGTGATCAATGCAAAGAAATAGAGGAAAACAATAGAATGGGAAAGACTGGAAATCTCTTCAAGAAAACTAGAGATATCAAAGGAACATTTCATGTAAAGATGGGCACAATAAAGGACAGAAATGATATGGACCTAACAGAAGCAGAAGATATTAAGAAGAGATGGCAAGAATATACAGAAGAACTGTACAAAAAGGATCTTCATGAACCAGATAATCATGACAGTGTGATCACTCACCTAGAGCCAGACATCCTGTAATGAGAAGTCAAGAGGGCCTTGGGAAGCATCACTATGAACAAAGCTAGTGGAAGTGATGGAATTCCAGTTCAGCTATTTCAAATCCTAAAAGATGATGCTGTGAAAGTGCCACACTCAACATGTCAGCAAATTTGAAAAACTCAGCAGTGGCCACAGGACTGGAAAAGGTCAATATTTATTCCAAGCCCAAAGAAAGGCAATGCCAAAGAATGTTCAAACTACCACACAATTGCACTCATCTCACATGCTAGCAAGTAATGCTCAAAATTCTCCAAGCAAGGCTTCAACAATACATGAACTGTGAACTTCCAGATGTTAATGCTGGACTTAGAAAAGGCAGAGGAAACAGAGATCAAATTGCCAACTTCCGTTGGATCATCAAAAAAGCAAGAAAGTTTCAGAAAAACACCTACTTCTGTTTTACTGATAATGTCAAAACATTTGATTGTGTGGATCACAATAAACTGTGGAAAACTCTGAAAGAGATGGGAATACCAGACCACCTGACCTGCCTCTTGAGAAATCTGTATGCAGGTCAGGAAACAACAGTTAGAAATGGACATGGGACAACAGACTGGTTCCAATTAGGGTAAGGAGTACATCAAGGCTGTATATTGTCACCCTGCTTATTTAACTTATATGCAGAGTACATCATGAGAAATGCAGGGCTGGATGGAACACAAGCTAGAATCAAGATTGCCGGGAGAAATATCAATAACCTCAGATATGCAAATGACACCACCCTTATGGCAGAAAGTGAAGAAAAACTCAAGATCGTCTTGATGAAAGTGAAAGAGGAGAGTGAAACAGCTGGCTTAAAACTGAACATTCAGGAAACTAAGATCATAGCACCTGGTCCTATCACTTTCTGGCAAATAGATGGGGAAATGCAGATGGTGACTGCAGCCGTGGAATTAAAACATGCTTACTCCTTGGGAGAAAAGCTATGACCAACCTAGACAGCATATTAAAAAGCAGAGACATTACTTTGCCAAGAACGGTCCATCTAGTCAAGGCTAAGGTTTTTCCAGTAGTCATGTATGGATGTGAGAGTTGGACTATAGAGAAAGCTGAGTGCAAAAGAATTGATGCTTTTGAACTGTGGTGTTGGCGAAGACTCTTGAGAGTCCCTTGGACTCCAAGGACATCCAACCAGTCCATCCTAAAGGAAATCATTCCTGAATATTCTTTGAAAGGACTGATGCTAAAGCTGAAACTCCAATACTTTGGCCACCTGATGCGAAGAACTCACTCATTTGGAAAGACCCTAATGCTGGGAAAGATTGAAGGCAGGAGGAGAAGAGGATGACAGAGGATGAGATGGTTGGAGTAAGAAATGGCAACCCACTCCAGTATTTTTGCCTGGAAAACTCCATGGACAGAGGAGCCTGGCAGGCTACAGTCCATTGGTTTGCAAAGAGTTGGACACGACTGAGCTCCTGAACACACACACACGCACACACACACACACAAACAAATTTGTGACTATTTTATTTTATTTTTTTCTTTGCAAACAAGCTCTGATAAATGCAGTTGCCCAATGTCTCTGTTAAAGAGAGATACCTACAGGAGTTGAATGATTCATTAGCTTTTGTTGTGATAAGAAAAATTCTCTGAAAATATTAAACATATTTTAATATTATGAAAGCCCACATTTCCAAAGACTGCATTAACATTTATTCTAAGAATCACTGCATGAAATGAATAACATCCTTATATCCCCTTGAGTCCTAGATGTTATTCACCATTTTCCTTAACTTTTGCCATTCTTATGAATAATGGTATATTATTCAGCTAATATTTACTATTAATTTATTTTGGAGAGATCTCAGTTTCAGAAATTTGAATTAGTCAAGCTCCGTGGTCCATCATACACGATCAATTCATCTAAGGCCCTTTTCTTCTTTCACTTTATTTTACTTTATTTTTGCATTTCCTCCATCATCACTGTCACTTTGTTTTAAGCTAGAATACTCCTGCCCCCACCTAATGTCTTTTAGTAGGTGTGCTTGGATTTGTAAGTATCTATGAAAAGTATATGTTGTTGTTTTTATATAAAGGTGCTTAATTTTATATGCAAATATATCACAGAACACATCTCTTTCCTAATTTTTATTGTGTATTAAGATAGTAAGCTCACTGTTGCTGCATGTACACCAGGCAGCTGCTAATTGATGCATGCATGCAAGGTTCAGCAGCCCCCAAGTTGTACTTACCCCTTAGCCACCCAGTGCTGTAAGTTCACAATTTGTGATAAACACCTTGTGCATATCTACTTGTGGACTCGCATGTGAACTTTTCAGGGAACTATCCCTAGGCAGAGAATTGCTATTGACTAGGCAGAGAATTGCTGTGTCACAGTAGACATACATAATTAATTTTGCTATGCACTGCCAAACTGTTCTCTGAAAGTCATAACAGTTTACACTACAGGAGCAGATCTCAAAAATTCTCATCTTCACATATCCTTGCTGACACTACTTTATCTGACATCTATTTTTTTTTTTTTTCAATCTGGTAGGTGGAAGATAGAGCTCATTGTGTTAATCTGACTTTCTGTGATTACCAGTGAATGTGAGCATCTCTTTTTTGTTTAGTCAACCATTTGGAGATCTTCTACAGTAGTAATAATCTAAAACCTTCATAATTTTTAAAATTAGGTTTACAACTGTTCACTGCTTGCTAAGCAGAAATTCTTATGTAGCCTATAGAATATTCCTTTGTAAGTCAAATATTTTAAATGTATGTTAAATCTGTCATTTGTTAGTTTTTTCATTGGTATCCTTCAATTAACCTTTTTTTCTTTTTTCTTTTTTAAAATTTAAATTTATTTATTTTAATTGGAGGTTAATATCTGCTTTAATTTTTATCAAACTCATCACTTTTTAAAGTTATATATTCTATATTTGGTTTTTGTTTATGTACCTTTCCACCACTCCTTTGAATAAATGACAAAAATACTTTCTAAAATATGTCTGCTTTCTGTGTTATTCAGTACAGAGTATTCCACATTTGCATTTTTAATCATCTTTATTTAGATAATATATAAAGAGCCAGGTTTGTTTTTTTATTGAGTAACCAGGCTTCTCCATCTCATGTATTGAGTAATTTATTTTTATTCATAGATTCATTGTATGTGTGGGTGCATGCTAAAGTCGCTTAAGTAGTGTCTGAGTCTGTGACCCTATGGACTGTATCCTGCCAGGCTCCTCTGTCCATGGGATTCTCCAGGCAAGGCTACTGGAGTGGGTTGCCATGCCCTCCTCCAGGGCATCTTCCCCATGCAGGGACTGAAACTGCGTCTTTTATGCCTCTTGCATTGGCAGGTGGGTTCTTTACTACTTGCACCACCTGGGAGGCCTGACTGATGGTATGCCTTTATTAAGGCCCAAGTTGACACTCATACATGAATAATTCTGAGTTCACTCTTCTCTTCCATAGTTTATTTTTTTTGTTCCACCAGTGGTAAAGAACCCTCCTGCCAATGCAGAAGATGTAAGAGATAAAGGTGGTTTGATTTCAAACTTAAACCAATTCACCAAAACCTGCACTTCTATACTCTTTCCCATCTCAGTTCAGTTCAGTCACTCAGGTGTCCAACTCTGTGACCCCATGGATTGCACCATGCCAGACATCCCTGTCCATCAACAACTCCCAGAGTTTACTCAAACTCATGTCAATTGAGTCAGTGATGCTATCCAACCATCTCATTCTCTGTCATCCCCTTCTCCTCCTGCCTTCAATCTTTCCCAGCATCAGAGTCTTTTCAAATGAGTCAGCTCTTTGCATCAGGTGGCCAAAGTATTGGAGTTTCAGCTTCAGCATCAGTCCTTCCAATGAACACTCAGGACTGATCTCCTTTAGAATGGACTGGTTGGATGTCCTTGCAGTCCAATGGACTCAAGAGTCTTCTCCAACACCACAGTTCAAAAGCATCAGTTTTTCAGTGCTCAGCTTTCTTTATAGTCCAACTCTCACATCCATACATGACCACTGGAAAAACCATAGCCTTGACTAGACGGACCTTTGTTGGCAAAGTAATATCTCTGGTTTTTAATATTCTATCTAGGTTGCTCATAACTTTTCTCCTAAAGAGTAAGTGTCTTTTAATTTCATGGCTGCAGTCACCATCTGCAGTGATTTTGGAGCCCCCCAAAATAAAGTCAGCCATTGTTTCCACTGTTTCCCCATCTATCTGCCGTGAAATGATGGGACCAGATGTCATGATCTTAGTTTTCTGAATGTTGAGCTTTAAGCCAGCTTTTTCACTCTCCTCTTTCACTTTCATCTTTAGTTCTTCTTCACTTTCTGCCATAAGGGTGGTATCATCTGCATATCCGAGTTTATTGATATTTCTCCCAGCAATCTTGATTCCAGCTTGTGCTTCATCCACCCTGTTTCTCATGATGTACTCTGCATATAAGTTAAATAGCAATAAATTGTCAAGGCTGACAATGTTCAACCTTGACATACTCCTTTTCCTATTTGGAACCAATCTGTTGTTCCATGTCCAGTTCTAACTGTTGCTTCCTGACCTGCATACAGATTTCTCAAGAGGCAGGTCAGGTGGTCTGGTATTCCCATCTCTTTCAGAATTTTCCAGAGTTTATTGGAATTTCCCACCTCAGGAACTATCATCTCTTCCCACACCCAGTTTGCTTATTTGTTTGTTGATATTTGTTTATTTATGACTGTGTTGGCTCTTCATTGCTGCACACAAGCTTTATCTAGTTCCAGCGATTGGGGGCTGCTCTTCCTCCTACTATATTCCTCTTAGTCAATAGTGTTTTCTCTCATCTATGGTGTGTACCTTTCTATACAGATTCTAGAAAAAGCAAAAGAGTAAACATATTTGTCCTCTTCTCAGTAACAGTGTGCATCAGCTGTGCTGCTACTCTTCAACCTTTCTTAAAATGCAGTCATGTCTGACTCTTTGCGACCCCATGGACTCTAGCACGCCAGGCATCCCTGTCCATCACCAACTCCCAGAGTTTCCTCAAACTCAAGTCCATTGAGTCGGTGATGCCATCCAACCATATTGCCCTTTGTGGTCCCCTTCTCTCCCTGCCTTCAATCTTTCCCAACAGCAGGGTCTTTTCAAATGAATCAGTTCTTTGCATCAGGTGGCCAAAGTATTGGAGTTTCAGCTTCAGCATCAGTCCTTCCGGTGAATATTCAGGACTGATTTCCTTTAGGATGGATTGGTTCAATGTCCTTGCAGTCCAAGGGACTCTCAAGAGTCTTCTCCAACACCACAGTTCAAAAGAATCAATTCTTCAGCGCTCAGCTTTCTTTATAGTCACTCCTACCTATCACAAAAATTCTTATTATGTATTCTTACTTTTTCCCACTTCAACTTAATCATATGGATTTTCAGTTCTTTTTTAAACTCTTCTCAAAATCTCTGTTTCTTTGCTCTCTTTCTATTTTTCCTACATTTTTAAGTATTATAAATGTTTTTATTATAAAACAAATAAGAATATACTTTCAGAAGAAGAGAAAGGTGGGCACCTGTCCGTTATTTTTGTTTGACCCAATTGTAGAGGCTGAGTTGTGTAAAAATAGTTTACTTAGATGTGGTAGCTCACTGTTTCTGCTTATGAAGCTGACAGATTACAAAGGCAAGAACCCAAGGAGATTGTTTGTGTGTCTGTGTGTGTCCACTTAAGAGTTGACTGTCCTTGGTTCTCACCCCTCAACTGTGTGGGCTAGAAGGCCTGTTTACCTTTCAGACTGGTAAATCTGTCACTGCGAGCAATGCTGAGCATTCTACAGCTTATTCTGAGGTTATCCCTGTAAAGAAATAGATGTGTTTTGCTTATATTGAGAATTATTGAAAGACAGAAATAGAAAGAAGTGTTGATAAGTATATAGTCTAATTTTTAATTTCCTAATAAGGAAAATGACTTTCAAATAAGATATGTGGTTTATTTATGGTCAAATGGATAAGGCAAAACCAATGTTTCTTATTCTTCATGTGATTTTTTTTTCTTTTCCTATTGTACCAGGCTTTCCCTAGTATAGGCCTCTACTAGTGGCTTGAACTTTTCATTTTCATAAACAAAATAACCTAAGACTCATGTTGATAATTCATAGATTTATAATTGTTGCTGCTTATTTCTCAAATTGTAAGTCCTCAGTTAGACACTTTCCTTCTTTCTTCCTTCCTTCCATTCTTTCTTTCTCTACAGAATTTTCAAGTCAGTTGCCTATCTGGGTTTGCAGTTACTTTTTGTTATATGCAAGTGCCTTGATAGGAATTTAGGAATAAAATATGTACAGAGGGATAAAAAAGTGAATACACTCAAGCCTTACCCCAAGTGTGCTCATGTTTTGTTTGTACCTAGACTGACATATCCCATATAAGTACTGGTTGTTTAGTCCGCAAGTCATGTTCAACTCTTTTGCAACGTCATTGACTGTAGCCCGCGAGATTATTCTGGCCATGGAATTTCCTAGGCAAGAATACTGGAATGGTTTGTCATTTTCTTATCCAAGGGATCTTCCTGATCCAGAATCAAACCTGTGTCTCTTCCATTGGCAGGCAAATTCTTTACCACTGAGCCTCCAAGGAAGCCCATATAGGTACTACAAACAAATATATAGTTTATCATGTTATAATGGAAATAGAGTTATCATCTTATGATGTAAATAATGAATTATTTCTCTTACCCTGTAGTGTAGAGGTTTTTCTCTTTATTCCTGATCTCAGTTCACAGTCCTTGGAAGAACTAATATTTCTTTGCACCCCATCCAGTTAAAAGCCCTACTTCTGATAAGAACAAATTTTTCTCAAATGTTAATGTTTGAGAGACTTTAGCTTATTTCTTATTTGTATACTGCTTATGTTTTAGTTAGGGAAAGTAATATAAGAACTAGATTTATAGATAGTTGGAATTTTTTTAAAAAAACAGAGACAGCTATTCAAACCTTATATAATTTGAAGTATAGAAAAGGAAATTGGATAAATCTTTTTTCTGTCAAAAAGAAACAAAAGAGCTAAGAGTAAGTGAGGAGGAGATCAATATACATAATGAATGGCAGTACAATAAAAATCATTCTAAACCAAAGCAAAATTCAGATTTGTTTGTTTGTTTGTTTTAGCCTCATCAATATTTGAAGTTCTATTTTATTTCAACTCTCCTGTGAGATTTCAAAGACACCAATACTTTAAACAATTCCTGAAAAAATTTATAATAAAAATGTGTATATAAAAATATTCCCTGAAAATTCCTACTTCATTTATTTTGCTCCAGATTCTTCCATCCCCTTGACTCTGTTATCCTTTTCTGCTCAACACTGTGGATCTTTATTTAAAGCTCTGGTGATATTAGGACAATAAAGTAAGGTCTTGGGAACGATATGCATGAAACTTATTCCTAATGAAACCCTGGACTAGAATAGAACACGTAGGTATAAATGGATGAGTGTACTCAGAGCTGCAGTTCTGACTATCCTTAGAGAACATAGTATTGTTACACCATTATCTGAAAAGGGTTTAATTATATTCACATTATATCCATCTGCCTTAAAACCCTTATCATGCCAGAACATGCTGAGAAATCTACTTTCTAAATATTCACCCTGCAGAATCCCTTGTGTAAATCTGAAACTTCCAATGGCTTTATGGAACCCAACAGTGCCTCTTGAGGTTTTCCTTTGATTTTCTCTGTCCTGCCTACATTGAGTAAACAGAAAGACCATTAACTCTCAGTTATCTGGAAATCCATTTTACATTTTATGATTTTTTTGCAGACAGGTTTTTTAATCCCTGGTGACCTGCGTCTTCCTTTGGGCCATTGCCTCTCACTTAGATGTATTAGCATTGGGATGATCTAAACAAATTTTTTTGAAAAAATAAAATAAAATAAAACAGCTGCATTCCAAATTATGATAAGCAATTCAAAACACAATATATTCCAGAATAAAAAAAGCATCGGTTTTTTTGTATATCCTTTCAGAGAGTGACTGTGTGGTTGATAATAGTAAAATGTATTTAACTAAAGTAAAATGGTAGAGGGCAATTTTTTTTTTTTTTAACAAACAGAATGATGAACATTGATGCCATTTACACAAGACTAATTTTTTCAATTTCAAGTGCACATTTAGGAATGAAATGAAAAGTGCACCCCATACTGCAAAATCCTTAAAAAATGCACATTTCTAAGCATATGAATGAACATATCTTTTTTTCTAATGTTAAGCTTTCAAAAAATTTTTATTGGAGTGTAGCTGATTTACAGTGTCATGTCAGTTTCAGGTATACAGTGAAGTGAATCAGTTATACATATATATATATACACACATATCCATTTTCAAGATTCTTTCTATAAAATAGAAACAAAGGCACAGGTTGAAAAAACAAACTGGTTAATTAATATATCTTAAATCTTTTTTTTTTTTAAATATACTCTCCCTAACCTTGGAGAGTATTGTGCTGAGTGAATTACATCAGAGAAAGACACTGTATGATATTGTTTATATGTGGAATTTAAAAAGTGAAATAAACTACTAAATATAACAGAAAAGAAAAAGATTCACAGATAAACTAGTGATTATCAATGGGGGGAGGGAAGTGGGAAGGAGCAGGATAAGGGTACAGGGTTAAGAGGGATAAATTACTATGTATAAAATAAATAAGCTTCAAGGATATATTGTACAGGACAGAGAATATAGTCAATAACTTATAATAGCTATAAGTAAAATATAACTTTTAAAATTGTGAATTGCTATGCAGTACACCTGAAACATATAATATTGTACATCAACAATACCTCAATTTAAAAAAAAAAAAAGCTTTCTCCTGGTTTCAAGAGGACTTTTTATCTGTGTCATGCACCTTTTTATACATGAACTGTTTTTGGAGACTAAAAATAAATGAACATTAAACACTATAAGAATATCTATTAATTTAGTCATATATTTATGTAATAGTCTAATTCTCTGTACAGAGAAATGTTTGTAATCAATTTCGACACTCAAGGATTTTGTTCTCTATCCTATTTTCTATTTAGCTTTTTATTTATTTTATGTACCATATACAATATATATTGTTCAGCTTTAAAATTGTCTATCAAGTTTCAAGTGGTAAAAATGTTTAAAATTTTTTGAATTTTTAAAAAAATTACTTATTTTCATTTACCATTTATTCTATGCTATTCTTATCTCCTTATTTTTATGAGGCCGCACAGGTGGTTCAAGGCTTTGTTTTATGTTAAAAAGTTTACTGGATATCTTCTGTTTGCTCCTCAAAATCCATCCCAGGTCGTCCTCCACCCTGCTCCTTCCTCCCAGGAGGCTGGCTTTGTTAGTGTACATCAATAGGCTCCCTTATACTGTGCTGCCCTCCTATTGATTCTGCCCATGGGAAATTCGACAGGTGATCAAAAAGGGTGAGAGAAGGATGCAGACAAGTTTATTCTTCTGGTTCCATCTCTGCAGGGTCACCCTGTGTTGGGGCTGTCCCTCAGCTAAAGGTCAATGCCTCTCTGGAGGAAGCCTCTTCTACCCTATTCTCTCATTCTAGGTTCCAGAAACTGGTACCTCTCCATACCCATCCTTCCCTGCTTAGAAGTGGTAACAGATCTGCAGATACACCCACTGGCTTGGCATTATCCTTTGTGACTTCTGTGCATCCTGCCCATATCTTTGCAAATAATTTTATCAGCCCTCCTTAAAAATGGTAGACTTTTTGTGTGTGCAGTCTGTTTTCATTGCTTTCCACTGGAAACTTGACTTAGATAAATAGGTTTTTATCTTGGCTCTCGTGATTATAGATTCCCCACCCCCACTCTGGGCCCAGTTCTTCCTAATAAATTTAGATTACTCATGTGTGTTTCCTTTTTGTTTTGAGATATGCTTCGGTGACTCCCAATAGGCATAACTTTTATCATTTTCCACCAATTTCCTATATTTCCATCCAAAAAAATTGTATGCATCAGTAAAATAAATTGAACTTCAAGTGTTTTGAAATGTATTAAGAAAAGGTCTGTGAATGAAACCTTCACAAAGTGAGCAATTTGCAGTTGAAAAGCAATTCCAATTACCAGTAGCCAAGTTCCTAGGCTTCTTTGTGATGGTATTTGTAGCTGATTAAATTTCTTCTAATTATATGTACAGGCACACAACATGAAAATTAAATGAAACATATTACTTCTTTGGGAAATAGCAATGTATTCCTGAAATAGCATTCTGAATATGACATTCTGCTCCAAATAAGTGAAATCACAATTAGCATTTTGTATTTAGAACAAATGTATTCTTATTGGGTTTATATAAAATAATGCGTGGAAAATTAATTTTAAAAAGCTGGAATAAAATTTCCTAACATCATTCACTTTTCTTTTCTTCAATTTGGCTAGAAAAACCTAAAGGACATTTTTAAAGAAGCATTTTCCTATGGTAAGAACAATAGATATTTTGCAGATGTTTCTAAAATAAAACATCTTATACTATATTTAAGGAATATATTAGGTTATAATCTAGTCAAAGGCAAATGAAGAAAATAATCTCTATGCAGTTTTTTTAATAGACTTTATTTTTAGAGCAGTTTACATTCCCAGCATTATTAAGCTGAAAGTACAGAGATTTCTCTTACATTACTGGCCCCAAAACATGCATAGCTTCCAGAATTATCGAATGCCCAAGAGGGTGGTACATTTGTTATACCTGATGACCCTACACTGACATATCATAATCACCCCAAATCCACAGTTTGCATTCAGCATCACTCCTAGCATTGTACATTCTACAGGTTTGGAAAAATAGTGATGTATACCCATGATCACAGCATCATACAGAGGAGTTTCACTTCCCTACAAATCCTCTGTGCTCAGCCTATTTAGTACTCCCTCTCCCTACCAATCACTGATCCTTTGAGAGATTCCACGGCTTTTCCTTTTCCAGAACGTCATATTGTCAGAATCGTATGGTATGTAGCGTTTTCAGGTTGGCTCCTTTCACTTAGTAATATGCATTTATTCCTCTGTCTTTTCATGGCTCTTTTATTTTTAGTGCTGAATAATATTGCAATGTAAAGATGTACCACAATTTACTTACTCATCCACTGAAGGTGAGAAAACTTCATTATATATTTTTCTGTGGCCATTATATTATATATTATCATATCATAATACTTTAGCAGCGTTAGTGCAGCTCAGATAAGAACTCTCCAGAATTAACCGCTCTGTTTATCACCCAGGTAAACCTCACTAAGGGTCATTTGATTTCACCATTTCATATTTGTAACATTTCTATATTAAATTTAGTCATAAGTTATTTAATTCCATGTTTGCAAAATGTGAGTCACATCTATACTATTTGCATGCCTTGTGCCTGAAAAGCCGTGATGATCATAAGGAGGCTGAACTGAAAGTGTGGGGTGGGTGGGGGCCTGGGGCTGTGTCAGAGTGAAATGAGGACCCCAGGATGGGCTGGGGAAGAAGCCAAAGGCACGTATACTCACTGCACGTGGCCTCACAATTGGTCTTCCTGAGACTAAACTGTGGGCAGCTACTCTTAAGAAACTAAAACATGAACTTCAAGTATCAGTAGATACCATGCCTTCTGAGTATACCAGATGTGGCCCATCACCTGTATATTTATGGCCCACAAGCTAGGAATGTTTTTCATATTTTTAAATGGATACATGACAAAAGATTATATAAGTACCAATATTCTATCCTCTATTTTATCACTTAACTCCCCAAATGATTTATTTTTTGGCCCTTTATGAAAGAGTGCCAACCACTGAATGAAGCACAGGTGTCCTAAAACATTTCAGCAATTTTATTCAATATCCAATTAAGATGGATATTTCATCTATTACACCATGATCAGATCAAGACAAGCAAATCTAAGCCCTATAAAAATGCCTTTGACTTTGCTGAAAGATTATGTGATTTTTCAAATATCATTAGGGCATAATTAATGGACAAGAAATATAGTATTGAAAATATTTACACTAATGAGCCCTCTGTGACCTATATTCTCTGAAGTGCCAGTATTTGCAATACTTCTTAAGTTTTCTGTTTAAAATTATAAAAATGTTTTTTATTGATTTCTTGGAGTGTGGAGTGGGGAAGGGCATTTTATTGTAATAACAGTATCAACCTGTAAAAGAGAATGTCAAGGTTAAGGAATATAACAAATATCTATGAAAGCAGGCTATAAGTCAGCTAATAAATTAGAGGTGGCAGATGACATCTATAGGTGCCTGTCCTCTGGATATTCTTGGAAGAATAAGTTCCTACCACGGTTGTCAAAGATTATGCATCACTGAAAGAAGTTCATGCTAATCAGTCCATGACTGACATTCTCCTTGGATCTGTTCAAGTCCTTCATGTGGGGCTAAGTCATCACTGAAGATACATAAATGGAAATAAATTAAATTGATTCTTTCAGCAAATTGCCTTGCAAGAAACACATCAGCAAAGTGTCCTTTAGAAAAATGAATAAAAAGAAATTATTTTGAATGTAATTGCATTGATTCATAAAAATAGGAACAACATTAGGAAAGTAAAAAATCTTCAATAAAATTTCTCTCAAACTATGTTCTACTGTTAGTAATCAATAGACCACAGCTTCACTGATTGTTGCCTCAGCAAAATATACATACTTTGAATTTTATGGTAAAATGTCAGACATACAAAAAGTGACATAATAACATGTTTGCACCTGTAAAGTAGCTTAGCAAAAAGCATTACCAAAAACAAAAAGTGTAGGCCTTCATTAACAATTACCCTAATCCCTCTCATATAAATCTACAATCCTGAAAAGGTAATTTTTTGGTCTATTCCCAGGCCTGTTATCATACTAAAATTCAGTTCAATTCAATTCAGTCGCTCAGTCATGTCTGACTTTGCGACCACATGAATCGCAGCATGCCAGGCCTTCCTGTCCATAACCAACTCCCAGAGTTCACTCAAATTCATGTCCATCGAGTCAGTGATGCCATCCAGCCATCTCATCCTCTGTCATTCCCTTCTGCTGCCGCAATCCCTCCCAGCATCAGTGTCTTTTCAAATGAGTCAGCTCTTCACATGAGGTGGCCAAAGTATTTGAGTTTCAGCTTTAGCATCAGTCCTTCCAAAGAAATCCCAGGACTGATTACTTTTAGGATGGACTGGTTGGATGTCCTTGCAGTTCAAGGGACTCTCAAGAGTCTTCTCCAACAACACAGTTCAAAAGCATCAATTCTTCGGTGCTCAGCCTTCTTCACAGTCCAACTCTCACATCCATACATAACCACTGGAAAAACCATAGCCTTGACTAGATGGACCTTTGTTGGCAAGTAATGTCACTGCTTTTTAATATGCTATCTAGGTTGGTCATAACTTTCCTTCCAATGAGTAAGCATCTTTTAATTTCATGGCTACAGTCACCATCTGCAGTGATTTTGGAGCCCCCAAAAATAAAGTCTGACACTGTTTCCACTGTTTCCCCATCTATTTCCCATGAAGTGATGGGACCAGATGCTATGATCTTAGTTTTCTGAATGTTGAGCTTTAAACCAACTTTTTCACTCTCCTCTTTCACTTTCATCAAGAGGCTTTTTAGTTCCTCTTCACTTTCTGCCATAAGGGTGGTGTCATCTGCATATCTGAGGTTATTGGTATTTCTCCCAGCAATCTTGATTCCAGCTTGTGCTTCTTCCAGTCCAGCGTTTCTTATGATGTACTCTGCATATAAGTTAAATAAGCAGGGTGACAATATACAGGCTTGATGTATTCCTTTTCCTATTTGGAACCAGTCTGTTGTTCCATGTCCAGTTCTAACTGTTGCTTCCTGGCCTGCATATAGGTTTCTCAAGAGGCAGGTCAGGCGGTATTGTTTAGATTGCTTTAAATTTTCTACGAAGTGGTATCAGGTTCATGTTGGACATTTCCTTCTGCATCTTATTTTTTTTTAATTTAAATTTATTTATTTTTTATTTTACTTTACAATTCTGTATTGGTTTTGTCATACATTGACATGAATCCACCACGGGTGTACATGCATTCCCAAACATGAACCCCCTCCCACCCTCCTCCCCACAACATCTCTGGGTCATCCCCGCGTACCAGCCCCAAGCGTGCATCTTATTTTTTTTATGTAGTATTGTATTTTGGAGATATTAGCACAAATAGCTCCAGCTCATTAACTTTCACTGCAGTGTGTTTGTGCTCAGTCACTCAGTTGTGTCCAAATCTTTGCAGCTCCATAGACTATAGCCTGCCAGGCTCCTCTGCCCATGGGAGTCTCCAGGCAAAAATATTGGAGTAGCTTGCCATTTCCTTCTCTAGAGGAGCTTCTCTAGGAGACCCAGGGATCAAGCCTGTGTCTCCTGCGTTGGCAAGCAGGTTCTTTACTGTTGTAGCCACACATTCTGGGAAACAAACTCACTCAGAAGGACAATGCAGATAGTGGAGTGCAGTTTATTACACCAGCGGACCCAAGGCAGAGTCTCCTCTTAGCCATGGACCCCAACCAGTTTTTCTGAAAACCTTATATACCCTAAGTGTATGTGCCCAAACCCACTTCCCCAAACTCCCTGAAACTAGTCTCAACAAAGGAAAGTAAAAATACAATCAAAGTTAACCCATTATTCATATGTGTTAAGCCTTGGTAGTTAACAGTGGACAGTTATCAATAAGCCTGTGGTCATACCCCAGTAAGCATAATAGAATTTATGATTCTATTCGGTTACACAGATAATTAGGGTATTCTTTTAGGCAACAGAGAGTCTAGGTACAAGCCCTAGGGCTCTTCCTTTCAGGGGGCCTGGTTTTCTAGTTGATATGTCATTTCCATAGATACTGGGCATATAGCTCAAAGTCCACAGTCCAGCCCAAGATGGAGTCCTGCTTTCAAGATGGAGCCTGTTCTGTGTGTTTCCTCTTTCATTACCACTAGCACCACTTAAGCCCATAGTGTGTATAATGGTGTAAATATAAAACTGTTTCTATCAGTATCCTGTTATGTATCTCCCTACAGACATGTGCAAGAGTTTCTCTGGGGTACATTATAGGGATTTAAATTTCTATATTTATGATTATGCAAATTTGATCAAAGATATGTCCTGTTATCTTTTCTCCAATGTAGCTTCTATTTATTTTTTGCCCATCCCTCTTCAGCAAAATAAAGTTTTTGTTTTTTTCACCTTGTTGGTAGCATGTGATATTATTAGACTTTTCAATATTTGCAAGGCTTTTTGAGATCTGAATTCCCTGATTGAGGTTAAGCTTTGTGTGTGTGTTTTCTTAGCCTGTCATTTTTCCTTTTCATTAACAGTTCATATATTTTTGTCAGTTGTGCTTTTTGATTAATTATCTTTTTGTTACTAGTATGTTTGGTTCTTTATCTGCTCTAGATATTAAATATATGTAAGTGGTATGATGACCATATCTCTCAGGCTTTGCTTGTCATTAAATGCTTCCCCATTTAAACATACCTTTTGAGAACTAAAACTTTGGATTTGATTAAGAAAACTTCTACCCTGACCACAAAAATACCCTTAAACATGTTCTAATAAAAATTTAAAGTTTAGTTTTTCATTTTTAGATCATATTCTACTTAGATTGTTGTCTATAGTATGAACTAGAAATTTAATTTCTTTTTTCCAGATAGGTATTCATATTGCTCATCGATGCATTAAAGTTGATTTTTTTCCAAAATATTTTATCTCACATTTTTAGTTGCTATTAATAATGAATTTAATTCAGGTGCACAGTGTATATTATAGTCAGAAATGAGAGGTAGCTAAAAATTAGTTTAAAAATCTTAATACATTTCAACTATCTATTCTAGGGAAACTATCTTTCATTTTGTAATGTCATAATAAGTTCTTTAAAATAATTGTCAAACTTTTGTAATCTTCCATCACTGTTTTCTTAACTTTCCATCAAAATGCCTGCAAAGTTTATGCTTCTCTGAGGATTATAGTCAAAAGTGAGATGACCAATTAGACTTTGTAAAATTAAGGAGGTTTTGCACCAAGGTAATGTGTGACTCAAGTTCTGAAACATGAGTGGGAATGGATAGACTCAGCATGGTAGACCAGCACAGACAGAAGGAACAATAGGAGGAGAAGGCACAGAGGCAGCAGCTACAGGAACCCTCGCTGGGGGAGGAAGAGGCAGAGTGAGCCAGGGCTGCATCCTCAAGAAGCTTGTTTGCCTTGTTGAGATCTCTTTTTTATGTTGTCTGACTCTGTGCAACCCCATGGACTGCAGTACTCCAGGCTTTCCTGTTCTTCATGAGTTTGCTCAAACTCATGTCCATTGAGTCAGTGATGCCATCCAACGATCTCATCCTCTGTCACCCCATTCTCCATTTGCCTTCAATATTTCCCAACATCAGGATCATTTCCAATGGGTTGGTTCTTCCCATCATGTGGCCTAAGTATTGGAGATTCAGCTTCAGCATCAGTCCTTCCAATGAATATTCAGAATAAGAATACTTAAGGTTGATTGCTTTTAAGATTGACTTGTTTGATCTCTTTGCTGTCCAAGGGACTCTCAAGGGTCTTGTCCAACATCACAGTTCAAAAGCATCAATTTTTCAGTGCTCAGCTTTCTTTATAGTCCAACTCTCATATCCATACGTGACTACTGGAAAAGCCATAGTTTGACTATAAGGACCTTTGTCAGCAAAGTAATGTCTCTACTTTTATTTTTTTATTATTTTTTTCAGATTTGATTTTATTTTATTACTTTACAATATTGTATTGGTTTTGCCATATGCTGTCTAGGTTTGTCATAGTTTTTCTTCCAAGGAGTGTCTTTTAATTTCATGGCTGCAGTCACTGTCTGCAGTGATTTTGGAGCCCAAGAAAATAAAATCTGTCATAGTTTTCCACTTTTTCCCCATCTATTGGCCATAAAGTGATGGAACCAGATACCATGATCTTAGTTTTCTTAAAAAAAAAACTCTTGGGCTTCCCTGGTGGTCCAGTGGTTAAGAATCTGCCTGCAAGCATAGGGAACATGGAATTGATACTTGGTCTTGTAAGATTCTGCATGCTGTGGGGCAACTGAGCCTGTGCACCACAACTAAAGCCTTTGCCTAGAGCCCACACTCAGAAACAAGAGAAGCCACCACAATGAGAAACTGCACACCACAACTAGAGAAGTAGCATCCACTCACCTCAACTACAGAAAAGCCCTCGAACAGCAAGAAAGACCCAGTGCGGACAAGAGTAATAAATAAATAAATTTTGAAAAAGGAAACTCTGATAGCAGTGTGTGTGTGTGTGTGCACGTGCGCACATGCGTACATGTGGGTGTGGCACGTCTTTAGGGATTGGAGCCTAGAGGCAGGAAAATCATATATTTTAACTATGTAGAAATTCCATATAAGAGTTATCATGCCAGTACTAAGGGAATGCCATATTCAAGCACAATTTAGAGGACAAATGCACCTGTATTTTGTGAAAATTGAATGTGGTGAGTGAAGAAGCAAAAACATTTAGAGAAGGGTCACCCCGGTTCATTTTCTAGTAGCTGGTTGATATTAGTAGTTGATAGCTATCGATAGAGTGGCACACACCAAATCTTGAAGGATGAGTAAAAGCTAAGATCTGATAAAACCAGTTCAGCAAGTAAATACTGAGTGCTTATTTGTCAATCCCTAGGCATTGATAGTATTCACCATAGAGGATACAAAACTCATAACAATGTTGCTCATTTTGTGTGAAATATTGCCTGACAGCAGTTGGATGGCTCTTCTCCTTTGTTACTGAAGATCAAAAAAGTGAAAAGGGTCTTTCATTACATCTTTAGATGTAATATCAAATTCCAATATTGTGCTGTGAACATTTTGGATTATTTTTGTATAAAATGTTATGGGATCACATAAGTTCAATACAAACCGATTGTTGTAAAAAATTAAATCTGGAGGGAATTCACAAAGGGTAGTCACTTGTGAATGGTTTGATTTGGGTGCTTTTTAATTTTACACTATATCTTACTCATCTTTTCCCAAATATTCTGTTATAGATATG
Organism: Oryx dammah; assembly: GCF_014754425.2. Taxonomy (NCBI): domain Eukaryota; kingdom Metazoa; phylum Chordata; class Mammalia; order Artiodactyla; family Bovidae; genus Oryx; species Oryx dammah. The sequence goes on from NW_024070186.1 coordinate 119,823,562, forward strand.
CACACATTTTATATTCACGTGAAAGTTAATGGATTTCTTTAAAATCTGAATGCCTTAAGGAGTCTAATTCCTCCTGAATTTTCATTCCAAGGCTTTGTCTTTGAGCTGAAGATAGTTTTAACTGTGTAACACATGTCTGACTTTTCTGTAAGCATAGTTATTTTCCTTTAAGTTAAATTTAAAGCACAATGTTTTAATCTGCCTCTGTATATCTTGACATGATCTTTTTATTATGAACTTTCTGTTACTATTTTCAGCAGCTATTGTTTTGTGAAATAATTACAGAATAGGCATAGTCTGGGTCAACCATTGGCTTGCCATTCACCTATCTCTTTATGAAGACATATTGAATACTTATCTTGGATGTTTTTCATAAACTCTCATTCATAAGTGTTAGGGACTTGAATACCTCGAAACAACCTGTTAATCTCCACTTATGAAAAATACCCAGTGCTATCCTGGGAGACCTCCATCTGTCAACACCTGATCTCAAATTACTCCTACGTTTTTCCTGTGGTGTGCATCCCTTCTTCCCCTTGCTAAACCCTGAAACTGACAGAGATGACTGGATTTTGCTCATGCTATTAGCCATTCGCCCCTTTCACTATGCTCTGCTAGATAGAGAAGTGGCTGCTTAAAAGCCACTCAATGCAAGCTTTATATTCACAGGCACAGAGCCAAAAATAACTCTTGTTTCCCACTTACTATGCAAGTAATATTAAAGGTGTACTGTCTCATGATTGTGGAAGGCAGTCCTACTTGAGCAGGAGCTGCTGTCTCTCCTTAATCAAGAGCTCACTGTGAGCTGGGCCATAAAGGCATTGGGTAGCCCCTGCCAGCAATTAACATGCGACATGCTGATCATTCTTGGCAAACCCAAACAGGAGCCTGGTGCCAGAAAGGCAAGATCAATCTTGAAAAAGTGTGGCCATCTGTTGGCACTGCCCATTCTTCCCACTGGGCTTATGGATGGCACAAACACCCATGGTGCTTGTTTCAATGGATAGTGTATTTCAGTTCTTACTTGTGAAGAAAACTTTTCTCCATCCTGAGATTTTGCTCATCCCCAGTTCTATAAGATGAAAGTCTACACTGATGACTTAAACTACATAAAAGGAAAGTCTTCCTGCCTGATACACACAAGAAAAAATTTTATTTGGCTCCTGAGAAATGATTCCATTGGGATTCATCTGGCAATGCAGTGGAAGTCAAAATGATACGTAAACATCCCATGGAGTATTTCTTCACCCCAAGCTTCACCTCAGGCCAAGATTACCAGGCTTAGCAAATAAACATATAGAATGCCCAGTTAAATTTTAATTTCTGCTAAGCATCACACTTTGGAAGGGTGTAAGGGAACATACTTATACTAAAAATTTATAATAAATTAAGAGTCTAATGAATGTCTTTTGGGACATTGTATATATCTGTTTTGTGTGTGTTAGTTACTCAGTTGTGTCTGACTGTTTGTGACCCTATAGATTGTAGCCTGCCAGGTTCCTCTGTCCAAGTGATTCTCTAGGCAAGAATACTGGAATGGGTAACCATTCTCTTCTCTAGGGAATCTTCCCAGTCCAGGGACTGAACCCAGGTCTTTTGCACTGCAAGTGAATTCTTTAATTTCTAAACCACCAGGGAAGCTCATATATGCCTTTACATATTTACAAACATATCCATGTATATTTAAGTATGCTTAACCTCAGATATGCAGATTACACCACCCTTATGGCAAAAAGTGAAGAGGAACTAAAAAGCCTCTTGATGAAAGTGAAAGAGCAGAGTGAAAAAGTTGGCTTAAAACTCAACATTCAGAAAACTAAGGTCATGGCATCTGGTCTCATCACTTCATGGGAAATAGATGGGGAAACAGTGGAAACAGTGTCAGACTTTATTTTTGGGGGGCTCCAAAATCACTGCAGATGGTGATTGCAGCCATGAAATTGAAACATGCTTACTCCCTGGAAGAAAAGTTAGACCAACCTAGATAGCATATTGAAAAGCAGAGACATTGCCAACAAAAGTTCATCTAGTCAAGGTTATGGTTTTTCCAGTGGTCATGAATGGACGTGAGAGTTGGACTGTGAAGAAAGCTGAGTGCCAAAGAATTGATGCTTTTGAACTGTGGTGTTGGAGAAGACTCTTGAGAGTCCCTTGGACTGCAAGGAGATCCAACCAGTCCATTCTAAAGGAGATCAGCCCTGGGTGTTCTTTGGAAGGAATGATGCTAAAACTGAAACTCCAGTACTTTGGCCACCTCATGAGAAGAGTTGACTCATTGGAAAAGACTCTGATGCTGGGAGGGATTGGGGGCAGGAGGAGAAGGGGATGACAGAGGATGAGATGGCTGGATGGCATCACTGACTCGATGGACGTGAGTTTGAGTGAACTCTGGGAGTTGGTGATGGACAGGGAGGCCTGGCATGCTGTGATTCACGGGGTCACAGAATCAGAGTCAGACATGACTGAGCGACTGAACTGAACTGAAAGAATAATATATTTATTTAGGAAAATCTTTATAATTAAGTACCTTACCATAGGAAATTATCGATTATTTTTTTCTGTTTGGGGTACCAATGAATAATATTCTGTTAGGAGGGAAGAGGTGGCAAGAATACATGAAGTATGCAAAAAGATCTTTTTGATCCAGATGACCATGGTGGTATGATCACTCACCTAGAGCCAGACATCTTGGAGTACAAACTCAATTGGCCTTTGGCAGTATCACTATGAACAAAGCTAGTGTAGGTGATGTAATTCCATTTGACCTATTTCAAATCCTAAAAGATGCTGCTGCTAAAGTGCTACACTAAATATGCCAGCAAATTTGGAAAACTCAGCAGTGGCCACAGGATTGGAAAAAGTCAGTTTTCATTCCAATGTCACAGAAGGGCAATGCCAAAGAATGTTCAAACTACCCCACATTTGCACTCAATTCCCATGCCAGAAAGTAACGCTCAAAATTCTCCAAGCCAGGCTTCAACAGTACGTGAACCAAGAACTCCCAGATGTTCAAGCTGGATTTAGAAAAGGCAGAGGAACCAGAGATCAAATTGCCAACATCCATTAGATTATAGAAAAGCAAGGGAATTCCAGAAAAACATCTCCCTCTGCTTTACCGACTGCACTAAAGCCTTTGACTGTGTGGATCATAACAAACTGTGGGAAATTTTTAAAGAGATAAGAGTACCAGGCCACCTGACCTGCCTCCTGAGAAATCTGTATGCAGATCAAGAAGCAAGAGTTAGAACCGGACATGGAACAACAGACTGGTTCCAAATAGGAAGTACATCAAGGCTGTATATTGTCACCCTGCTTATTTAACCTATATTCAGAGTATAAAATCCTGGGCTAGATAAATCACAAGCTGGAATCAAGATTTCCAGGAGAAATATCAAGAACCTCAGATATGCACATGATACCATCCTTAGGGCAGAAAGTGAAGAGGAACTAAAGAGCATCTAGATGAAGGTGAAAGAGGAAAGTGAAAAAGCTGGCTTAAAACTCACCATTCAAAAAATGAAGATCATGGCTTCTGGTCCCATCTTCATGGAAAATAAATAGGGAAACAATGGAAACAGTGAGAGACTTTATTTTCATGGGCTCCAAAATCACTGTGGACAGTGACTGGAGCCATGAAATTAAGACACTTGCTCGTTGGAATAAAAGTGGTGACAAACCTAGACAGCGTAGTAAAAAGCAGAGACATCACTCTGCTGACAAAGGTCCGAGTAGTCACACCTATGGTTTTTCCAGTAGTCATGTACGGATGTGACCCCAAAGTGGGCTGAGTGCCAAAGAATTTGATGCTTTTAAACTGTGGTGTTGGAGAAGACTCTTGAGAATCCCTTGGACAGAGAATAGATCAAACCAATTAATCCTAAAGGAAATCAACCGTGAATATTCGTTGGAAAGACTGATGTTGATGCTGAGGCTCCAATACTTTAGCCACCTGATGCGAAGAACTGACTCATTAGAAAAGATCCTCATGCTGGGAGAGCCTGAAGGCAGGAGGAGAGGTGACGACAGGGGATGAGATGGCTGGATGGCATCACCTACTTGATGGACGAATGTGAGCAAGCTCCGGGAGATGCTGAAAGACAGGAAAGGCTAGTGTTCTGCAGTCTGTGGAGTCACAAAGATTTGGACACAACCGAGCAACTGAACAACAAAAGGAGGAAATCATTTAGCTTTTTCTCGGGTATTTCCTCTAAATCAAGATTTTATGCCAGAAAGTGAAGTTTTTAAAGAAAAATCTCAAGTATTTTATTTTTATCATTCTAAAAGTGTATTAATGACAGTAGAGCTCAAAACACTAGGAACTGGAAAGTCCAGCATTGCTACCACCATGCCCCACAAACACCCAACATTGGGAGTACTCCTCTTGGGTTTGGAGTAACTTAAAGAAAATCCAGGTTCTAGTCAGGTGTGGACAAGGAGCTTGGCCGCCCTGCCTGCTAGTGCAGCATGTTCCAGGATTTCAGGCTGGATGGCCACCCTCCCTGTACCGTTTCCACTGTCCCGCCCCTGCCGCTGGCACTGGTTTCTCCACAATCTCTCTATGACCTTCTGTCAACTGTGGGAGAACTTCCTCTTTCTCTCAACCCAAAGTAGTTTCTTCAGATGTTAATAATGAAGTCATTTACTACAAAATAGAGACAAATCTTTCACCTCACTTTGATATAGTGAATTCTTGTCTCTCATCTTTCTTTGTTTATAATTTAGTATTTCCTATAAATTTTATCACCATGACAATTTTAAAAAGAAAAAATTTTTTTAAATTTAATTCTCAAGTAGATAATTATAATTTTAATAAGGATCAGTACAACTCATATACTGTTCCAGGAACTGGTTCTAGCATAAACTGAATGATTTTGTGAGGGTTACAGACCAGAAATATGTTGTTGTTCACACTTTTCTGATGAGGAAACCAAGGCAAGAGCAGTTAACTTGGCCAGGTTCACTCAGCTAGTTAGTGGTAGATCTAGGTCTGTGAACCGAGGCCATTCAACTACATCTTTTCTACACCTAAGTGAAATTATCTGGGTGGTGTTCAAAAAATAAAAGAGGACAAATTTTCACCACAAAGGCAAGTTATACAGGAGTTTGTAGACTATACCTCAGATGTTATAAATGATGATGTTTCTTTCAGTCACTGCAGTTGTAATAAGGGTGAACCAATTTCTCCTAAGTTTTATATCTCATTTGTAAGTTATTAGCTAAGTTGACAATCATAATAGTGTATATGAAATCATAGAGATCTTTTCCAACTGAATTTGACTGAAATGACCAATTATTTCTCACTAATCAGCCAAATATTAATTGTACTGCAGAACTTTTTCTACTCTTGACTCAATATAGGCTTTAATGTATTTTTTAAAAGATAATAGATTTTTCAAGAAAACGTATGATTCGTGCAGTTTTCTAGAGGTCAGTGAAACCCAGAACAATGTACTGAAGTGCTGAGATCAATGCAGTCAGTGTGCCCTTTAATGTGTGTGTGTGTGGGGCGGGGGGGGGGGGGTTTCAGAGCACTGTACCATAAAAATTCACCTTCCCCCACATAATAGCCTTCCTCTAGTTTTAATAGCCTTCCTCTAGTTTATTTACATCTCCTACCTCATCATTAGTCTAAGTCCCAAATATTGCAGCTGCTTCCCCAGCAGATATGCCCCCACAGACCCCTTCACCTGAACCAGTATACTAAGGCAGAATCATAAGTGCATACTTATACTGAGGCAACAAGGTCAGTGGGGTCAAAATCTTTGCCTTATTATTACTCAGAGATGATAAGAAATATCCTGATGGTATGAAAAAGATTTTGTTTTTTCCCATAATAGGAGCATTTGACATTTAAATTGTGCAAATGTTTTATATGAGTGAGTGAGTGAAAATCATTCAGTCATGTCCGACTCTTTGCAACCCATGGACTATACCCCATGAAGAATTCATGGAATTCTCCAGGCCAGAATACTGGATTGGGTAGCCTTTACCTTCTCCAGGGGATCTTCCCAATCCAGGGATAGAACCCAGGTCTCCCTCATTGCAGGCAGATTCTTTACCAGATGAGCCACAAAGGAAGCCCAAGAATACTGGAGTGGGGAGCCTATCCCTCTCGAGCAGATCTTCCCAACCCAGGAATCAAACCCAGGTTTCATGCATTGCAGGCGAATTCTTTACCAACTGAGCTGTTGGAGAAAAGAGAATCACCTTATGAAGTGAAGTTGCTCAGTCGTGCCCGACTCTTTGCAACCCCATGGACTGTAGCATACTACGCTCCTCCCTCCATAAGATTTTCCAGGCAAGAGTACTGGAGTGGGTTGCCATTTCCTTCTCCAGAGGATCTTCCTGACCTAGGGATCGAACCCAGGTCTCCCACACTGTAGGCAGACGCTTTACCATCTGAGCCACCAGGGAAGTCCTTCCTTAGATCATCACTGCCCAACCCACTTCTCAATAAAACCAAAACTTTGTGAGGAAGAATCAAATTATACAATATAATTTTTTTGTGATTTTAAGGTAATCTGCCTATGTTTCCACGTATTCCTAATGAAATGAGGCAAAGAGAAGGAGAAAAACTTAGTTTTCTTTTCTCCATAGTGATCAGGTTAGTGCTAATATTTTTTGTTGAAAGAGAATGTGGAAGCAGCAAAATTGGATTTAACTGCAAAACCAAACTATGATCCGCCTGCCGCTGAATTCTCAGTTTTTAAACACCATTCTCTAAAATTACCAAGGGTCCTAGGGCAAACAGCTAATTCTAGGACAGAGGCAGATAATATGCAACATGAGCCCTGGAGCATTGGGCAGTGCTAGAAAGCAACGCTCCAAAGTCAAAAGCAAAAGGTCTTGGCAAAGACATTCAGGTGTCAACTGGAAAGAGCCTCTGATAGTCAAAATGAGAATAATCTGAGTGACAAAATAAGTAACTTGATATTGGATTGCAATACGCCTGGATCCATAATGACATAAATAGGAGCATCAATAAATAAATGAGAGAGAAAAGAATTCCAAATAATATAAAGAGAAATACCCCTCTTCTGAGGTGAAATTTCAATTCCACTCCTTCGGGTTATTTGTGGATTTGTGCTTTGCTACCAATGACTAGACTGTGGAAAGGGCAGCTAGTAACTCTCTACAAGGAGAAAATTGACAAATGCTGCCTTAAACAAGTGATTAAGTTCACACCAATAGTACTAACGCATGTTGATACCATGTGCCACCTGACAAAATGTGGTGAAAAGGGCATTTAATCTCAGAGCTATTCATCCTAACACACATCACACAAGTGTAACAATAAGAAAGCTTCAGCCAGTCAGTCCCAGATTGAGGGGCAGTCTCCACACACCTCCTTAAGACTGAAAATCATGGAAAGAATGATACATTATCATGTATTATCACAGACTTGAAGAGATCCAAGAGACATGAAATATTGCCTTGGATTAGATCTTGAAATATAAAAGGGGGCATTTATAGAATCACTGGTGAAACCTAACTAAATAGTAATGTACCAATGATATACTATGAGATGATATCATTATGGGGAATTGAAATTGCTGAGGAGTATATGAAATCTCTCTGTTTTAACTTTGTTAACTTTCCTGTAAATTTGAAAAATTAAAATTTTTTATTAAAAAAATAGACCATGACCTGTAACCATAGGCAAGAAACTAAGGAAAGTGATCCTGACAGATGTGAGGTTAAATTTATTAGAGTATGATATTCTACCACTGCTTAGAAAGTTAGGCTAGAGACCCAAATACCTGTGCTCTTCTGTAGAAAACTTCCCAAAGCACCCAAAGTCATCAAAAATGAGGACAGTAAGCACAAAACCAAACCATCTTTGGCTTTATCTGTGTGTGTGACATTATCTTCATTGCTTTTGAATGATTCACTGTATATGATGGCAGGCAAGTATCTCAGTCAGTAAAGAATCTGCCTGCAATGCAGAAGACCCAGCTTTGATTCCTGGTTCTGGAAGATCCCCTGGAGAAGGAAATGGCAACCCATTCCAGTATTCTTGCCTGGAGAATCCCATGGACAGAGGAGCCTGGCAGGCTACAGTCCATGGGGTTGCAAGAGTCAAACACAACTTAGTGACTAAACCTCCACCACCACTGTATATATTAGACAAGTGGAATTTTTATTTTAGTATGATTTATTTAAGCAAAATGACTGTAAGGGCAGTGTCAAAAATGAAGATAGTTGTGAAACTGAGAGAACTTCTTTTCTTTAATGTACCTTAATAGCACTTTTTCAATTTGCACATTCTAGACATGGAAGGCATAGAATAATAACTATTTCTGTTTCTTAAGTTGGTTGCTATGGTTACTCTGCAGCTGTGATGTAACAAAGAAAATTATCAAGACGTTTTATGAAAAGGCAGATACAGCTTAGCTTTGCACAATCTCATTAATAATTTCAGGGGGGAGAACTAAATGTATATTGAAAATTCAAAAACATGTATGAAGGTGCAAAACTCTGTGCCCTTGAGGAATATGAAGAATAGACTTTTCTTTCTGAAATGAGGACACTTTCAGAACATTATGGTAATCATTTCCCATGCAATGGGTGAATATATTTGCATAGGAAAGCACTTAATAATATATATATGTATGCATATTTGTATATATGCAAAACAGATAGGGTAGAGGCAGCAGATGTATTATTATATGTGATGAACAAAAAAGGATTACCCAAACATTGTCTCCAAGGTTGTCAAACAAAGCAAATCCTTCAATATACTTGCCGGTGTATATTTAGATACTCCACTCCAGAACCAAAAATTATGACATTTTGAGCCACTATTCTTGCTTTCTGGGGCTCTTAGGTAAATTGTCTTAGAAAGAGCAGGTAACTAACATCTGAAAAGTTTGAGTTTTAATAAAAGTCTTTAATTTTGCCCTCTTCAAACTTCCAAAGAACACTTTGACATGTGATATGCTGGAATATTAATCACAATACACTACTGCATAGTAGATGCCAAATGTCAGGACCTCAATATGCAAATTATATTCTTCCTGCTTAAATGGGAACTTGACTCTGTTTGCCTTTAAGTTTCTCTTTGTCTCAGGTTCCTTGAGAGAGCTGATGTCATAACTTGCCTGTAAAGGAAATAATGCACATAGAGCTATTTGATTAGTAACAAGGGTAAAATCCTTTTAATATAACCTGATCAGAGGTCAGTTTGGGGTCCCTCTCATAGAACAAGCAGATTTTAGGGATTGGATTAATACTGATCTCTAGACTTGAATTTCCCACTAATAAAGGGTAATATAATGTAGTCTAAGACTTTTTATTTGTTCAGATCTTTTAACTCCTGAGGAACTAATATGCAACAACTGAATAAATAACTCCACACTCTGTTTTAGCAGCTCAGATGACCTCTAGGGGAGCAGACGATCAACCATATTCAGAATCAAAGATGGAAATGAGTCATTACCATTTGGAGAATCAAAAGTAAAAAGCTGTTTTCTACTCGGTTATTGGTTGATTTACACATGACTGTAAAATACATAAGCATCAGCTCTGACTAAATTTTTGTCTTAACCTTAGAGGAAAAATATTTTTGCAAAAATAAGTAAATAAAGATAATAAATAAGGTATGAAAGGAAGCTATGCATTTCAAAGTTCTATCTTTCAAAGAAAAGTTTTAATTCAGAAATTGTATTTTCTAAAGTGATTGCTTTAACCTGACTTTGTATTATTTTCTAGAATTTTCCTTCAGAGTTCTCACAGGTCACCTTTTATTTTCTTTTTCTTTGTGCCACTATAGCTGGACTGAAAACCGTTGTATTCAGAATCGAAGCTGTGTACAGTCATATTTTGCCTATGCTGAGCAAATTCTCAAGGGGTTAGAGGGCACAAGTTTATGCTATAAAAGGAAAGAGTTAAATTGAGCTCATATAAATTGTTTCAGCGTCTTTGTGATAGGAGCTGTTTTAGTTTGGGGAGCTTACTGTTCTAGCATTAGTGTTTTCTTTTTTAACGCAGAATCTTCTGAGGAAGTGTTGATATACCTGGTATTATATACTGGCCTTGAGAACTACTTTCACCTCCTTTCTCAAATGCTGTTATTCGAAGATCTGAACTCATATCCTGGAAAGTTTGGCCTTTGACTCTTATTTCCCTGCATAAACATCGTAATGGCAACTTCTATTTTCAAATTTAAGCTCTCTCTTTCAGAATTTTAATCCAGTTAGTCCTTTCCCTGCAGTGTGTAATCAATACTTGGGGCTTATTCTGTCTTTTTCGAAGAGTTTTCATTATAAAAGTTAGTAGCTTTGTAGTCTCCCCTCACAGCTCTATTTCCAGGAAAATAAATGAAAAAAAACTTCTTTGGTTATGCCCAATTAATTGGCATTTCCTCCTGTGCTTTCATTAATTTCATTTAATGATTAATATTAAACCACTTGGCTTTAGTTAAACCAAACTGTGTCCAAGTTACAAATTAAACAGTCTAAATTTTAATTTTGGAAGAGGAATTGAACTGTGCCTATATACTATTAAGGGGGAAATATCACCACACTGTTTAGGGAAGTGATTAAAATAAAATTTATTACACAACTTATAGATAGTTTTATGCATATATTACTCCCATATACAAGACATTTCCTACCCAACTAAGCAGTCTTTTTAAGGACTTTTAACTCACAATTGATGCTTTTGAACTGTGGTGTTGGAGAAGACTCTTGAGAGACCCTTGGACTGCAAGGACATCCAACCAGTCCATTCTGAAGGAGATCAGCCCTGGGATTTCTTTGGAAGGAATGATGCTAAAGCTGAAAACTCCGGTCCTTTAGCCACCTCATGTGAAGAGTTGACTCATTGGAAAAGACTCTGATGCTGGGAGGGATTGAGGGCAGGAGGAGAAGGGGACGACAGAGGATGAGATGGCTGGATGGCATCACCGGCTGGATGGCATCACCGACTGGATGGACGTGAGTTTGAGTGAACTCCGGGAGTTGGTGATGGACAGGGAGGCCTGGTGTGCTGCGATTCATGGGGTCGCAATGAGTCGGACTTGACTGAGCGACTGAACTGAACTGAACAGAACTCTACATTATTGCTGTGAAAACCTCATCTGATACTTGAAGATTATTTTGTAACATTGACTCAGTTGGCTTCAAGTGCATACCATTATTGAATGGTGACTCAGCTCTCTGAGCATTTCACCTAGGAAGTTTGGTTTCTTTTTACTGCCATAATGGATACAGAGATGCCGATGTCAACTTAGGAGCACAATCAGTCATCCTTTGTGGAGTCCCCATCTCAAAGAGCTATTTTTGGTCATGTTTGTGCTCCAGTTAAGATGCCCTCTAGATACAACATACATGTTCTAGTTTGATGACTGAAGGGAAAAAATGGATCAAAATTATTGATTGTATATTAATGTTCCATAAGAAATCTGAGAACTCTCTTTTATATCTTCTACAAGGGAAGAATTTTTTAATTTATTAACAGGCAGTTGATGTGTTTAATTAATATCATATTTTCTCTTGAAAAATAGTGCATTCACAGAAATTTATGAAAATATCATGTACATAGTTTATTATTTACTTGAGTTGAGATTTATACAAAGAAAGTTTTCTATAGTTGAGTATACTTATATAAAGTGCTTGATGAAAGAAAAGATATCAAAATTTCATTGAAAATATATGGAATTTTATCATAGAACAAAGATTTCCATTAACTCTGCCTTACCATATTTGACAAAACCTATGTGCAACTTTAAGAAAAAATAGGTCAAAAAAAGAAAGAAAGAATAGTTATACAGAATTTTGTTCTCTTCTATTCACTTGTTAAGAATATTAAAAAAAAAAAACTCTTTGAACATAAAAGTCTATTGAATAATCTATTAAAATGATTAATAGAAACATATTCTTAAATTTATAACAGGAAATAAAATTGCTTGAGGAAGTCAAAGAATTCCAGACAGTGTCCCTTCACGCCAACAGAAGCAGCATCAGCAGCAGCCCAATATTTAAAAATTAAAATCTGCACTGGAGCCAGGGGCTGTGCTCACAAAATAGCCAATAAAAGGCAGTTGTAATTGCTGGGAAAATAAATTGCTGAGGAGAGCATGTGACAAAAGCAATTAATTTTTTTTCTTTTTCTAACCATGAAGTGCCCTGCCCACCCCCCTCAAAAAAATATAGAACATTTTTTCCAGTAGAAAATGGAGTAGAAAAGAATAATGTTAGAAAAAAAACCTTTTTCTTCCTCTGACATCAGCCTGAAAAAATCTTTCTGTTTTTCCTAGGGACATATTTACATAGGATTTTGTTGTGCTGTAAAGCTCGATTCAAATGTAGCTGCTAACAAGGCATATCTTTGCCTCTTAAAGCTCTCATGGACTCTCTCCTCTTCTAATTGCCCAGGGAATGTGCGGTATCAAGATCCTTGGGCATCAGCTAATCGCTCCTAAGTGCTAGAAGCCGGAGAGCTCTTTCAGAATGAACAGCCATCAGATACAGTGAACAGATGGCTGCTCCACAGTGTAAGGGCTACTCCCAAAGACATCCTTCATTTAGGAGGTGCCAAAAAGCCACGGATGGCTCTATTAACACAGTGGCTTTTTTATTAGTTAAACTGCTTTTGATGTATTTAACTGAAATTTTAGAGAGCTTGCACAGGCATATTTTGTCCTAATAACTGTCAGTCTTCTCAATGAAAGATGCTTAACACTGACTGCATTTCAAATTCTTAGTAATTCACTGTATGACTTTGCATCTTAGCTGATTCTTAAGTATAAATGAGTGCTTGCAATCAGGAAAATTGAAAACTCAATGAAGTTATTACTGTTTTGAAAGAATTGTACATTTTTAGGATTTGAATACTCCTCTGAAGTTAAAAAAAAAAAAAGAATCAAAAAGGTACACTGTACCAGAAGACAAGGGGATATTTTAAAAATTTTATTTGTAATTATAAATAAGTTTTTGAAATTGCAAAGGGCACTCTTTTATATTTTTTGACTGAGGATTAGAGGAAGTAAAGCCTTTTAGCAAACTTTGAAAAAGAAAGTAGTCTTCTACAGTTCTCTGATGGGTTAGCACCAAAGAATGGGGGTGAGAGCTTGGATAAGATTATCCTTGGGTAAGTCATTCCTTTGGTATAGGATTTATCTTTATAAAAATATACTTGATATTTCTGGTTAAAAAAAAAAACTTTTGCATTATTAGGTTCACAGTGCCGTTTGTTTTGCTTTTACTATAACTCATATGAAGAATTATCTGGCTATGAGACTAACTTGACTCAGGACTCAAAGGAAAACAGAGACCCCATGAATGGAATGAATTCTTTTGTTGTGAGAGCTTACAGGGTACTATCTGTACACCAGTTTAAGGAATTACAATGCTAAAAATATATGGTATGAACAGTAGGCTTTCTTTTGCATTTCTGTTTTCTCTATTGAGAAGAAATCCAATAACTTGGAGCATAAAAAGAAAGATCGTATCTTGGGGAGACTCTTATTATTCAGCTTTCCTATTATGAGTCTAGAGTTTAAACATAAATCTTAAAGAACATAAAACTAGTCTTTTCAGGTAGACATTTACATAGAACCTTTCTTTCAACCTCCTATTCCGAGTCCTCAAAAAGGTCATCAGTTTGCTAATTGCTCACTACAACCTAGGTTTTAATCACCTGATCCATCCACAAGCCTTCTCACACTTTCTTTATTCTTCTTGTCAGTAAGTGACATTCTTGGTAATGAAAACAACAGATCTATTGATAGCATCCCTCAATGGAGTGGAAGGCACCCTACATTAGCTCTGTCTTGGAAACCAGTCTATCCTATTACAATTGACCTTCTCTTGCTTATTACCACACAAATCATAGTCCTCCCCCCCCACCATCCCCATCTATTAGAGTATTTCTCCTGCAGCCTTTCAATTGCCTGACTGCAGTTGGTAATTGGATTCATGTTTGAAGCACAGCACTATAAGGAAAAGCCTGGAATAATTCAAATGGAACACCCTGGCCTAAGGCTGAGGCCATATGTTACACTCAGATTTGTATCACTGAAGCTTATTGCTTTAGCAACAAGGAAACCTATTCAAATGTTATAAAATTGTTTTATTTTAGAAGTTAATTTATTTAGAGCTGTTGATGTAATATAATGTCCATAAAAATCATGATATTAAAGGGAGGAAAAAGTTACTTGACTTTGTAAAATATTTAAAAGAAAGAAAAAAAAAACTTAGTAAATTATCCTGTCTATCCTGCTGAATTTTGTATTCTGCCACAAGTAGCTTTGAATGAAGTAATATAAAAATTAGAGACCACCAAAAAGCCAATGATTTGGCAGCTAGTATTTCTTCAACGCTCACCACTTGATATATGCCTAAAAACATTCTAGTTTTGCATTATCTACCTCAAATTGATGATTGTATCTAGGCTATTATGAAAGAGACAAATACTTCCTAGTAAATTCATAGTTTCTGATAGAATAGTACAAATATATTTAGAAACACATATGAAAGTGACAAACAACGATTTAAACATGCATGTCATTGATAGGTTTGTGGTGTCCTACTAAACTTTATAGGTTACCCCATGCCTTATGTTCCTTAAAATGGATCTTAAGAATGATTTTATAAATTCTGAAATGCTAGAGTGAGTTTTACAGAGAGAGAGAGAACTGCTTTCTGGAGAAATATTGGTTTCCTCAAATCACTATTCAGTCAGTAAGTCATTTCAGTCCCTCAGTCATGTCCAATTCTTTGTGACCCCGTGGACTGCAGCACACCAGGCTTCCCTGTCCATCACCAACTCCTGGAGTTTACCCAAACTCATATCCATTGAGTTGATGATGCCATCCAACCATCACATCCTCTGTTGTCCCCTTCATCTCCCGCTTTCAATCTTTCCCAGCGTCAAGGGTCTCTTCAAATGAGTCAACACTTTGCATCAGGTGGCTAAAATATTGGAGTTTCAGCTTCAACATCAGTCCTTCCAATGAACACTAAGGACATATCTCCATCAGGATGGACTGGTTGGATCTCCTTGCAGTCCAAGGGACTCTCAAGAGTCTTCTCCAACACCACAGTTCAAAAGTATCAATTATTCGGCACTCAGCTTTCTTTGTAGTCCAACACTCACATCCATACATGACTACTGGAAAAACCATATCCTTGACTAGATGGACCTCTGTTGGCAAAGTAATATCTCTGCTTTTTAATATGCTGTCTAGGTTAGTCATAACTTTCCTGCCAAGGAGTAAGTGTCTTTTCATTTCATGGCTGCATTCACCATCTGCAGTGATTTTGGAGTCCCCCAAAATAAAGTCTGCCACTGTTTCCACTGATTCCCCATCTATTTGCCGTGGAGTGATGGGGCCAGATGCCATGGTCTTAGTTTTCTGAATGTTGAGCTTTAAGCCAACACTATTGTTTTCCTCTATTTCTTTGCATTGATCCCTGAGGAAAGCTTTCTTAGCTCTCCTTACTATTCTTTGGAACTCTTTATTCAAATGGTATATCTTTCCTTTTCTCCTTTGCTTTTCACTTCTCTTCTTTCCACAGCTATTTGTAAGGCCTCCTCAGATAGCCATTTCACTTCTTTGCATTTCTTCTTCTTGGGGATGGTCTTGATCCCTGTCTCTTGTACAATGTCACGAATCTCCGTCCATAGTTCATTAGGCATTCTGTCAGATCTAGTCCCTTAAATCTATTTCTCACTTCCACTCTGTAGTCATAAGGGATTTGATTTAGGTCATACCTGAATGGTCTAAAGGTCTTCCACACTTTCTTCAATTTAAGTCTGAATTTGGCAATAAGGAGTTCATGATCTGAGCCACAGTCAGTTCCCGGTCTTATTTTTGCTGATTGTATAGAGCTTTTCCATCTTTGGCTGCAAAAAATATAATCAATCTGAATTCATTGTCGACCATCTGGTGACATCCATGTGTTGAGTCTTCTCTTGTGTTGTTGGAAGAGGGTATTTGCTATGACCAGTGCATTCTCCTGGCAAAACTCTAATAGTCTTTGCCCTGCTTCATTCTGTACTCCAAGGCAAAATTTGCCTATTACACCAGGTGCTTCTCGAGTTTCTACTTAGGCATTCCAGTCCCCTATAAAGAGAAGGAGATCTTTTTTTGGGTGTTAGTTCTAAAAAGTCTTGTAGGTCTTCATGGAACCATTCAACTTGAGCTGCTTCAGAATTGCTGGTCGAGGCATAGACTTGGGTTATCATGATATTGAATGGTTTGCCTTGGAAACAAACAGAGATCATTCTGTCATTTTTGAGACTGTATTCAATTATTGCATTTATGACTCTTTTGTTGACCATGAGGGCTATTCCATTTCTTCTATGGGATTCCTGCCCACAGTAGTAGATATAATGGTCATCTGAGTTAAATTCACCCATTCCAGTCCATTTTAGTTCACTGATTCCTAGAATGTCGACGTTCACTCTTGCCATCTCCTGTTTGACCACTTCCAATTTGCCTTGATTCATGGACCTAACATTCCAGGTTCCTATGCAATATTGCTCTTTACAGCATCGGACCTTGCTTCCATCACCAGTCACATTCTAAACTGATTATTGTTGTTACTTTGGCTCCATCTCTTCATTCTTTACAGAGTTATTTCTCCACTGATCTCCAGGTGCATATTGGGCATCTACCGACCTGGGGAGTTCATCTTTCAGTGTCCTGTTTTTGGCCTTTTCATATTGTTCACGGGGTTCTCAAGGCAAGAACACTAAAGTGGTTTGCCATTCCCTTCTCCAGTTATTATTTCATGTTATTGGGATCCATTATTGGCAGAGACCCTAGTGGTGTATGTAAGTTGATATGGATTACTCCAACAAATAATTGATCTATTAGTGGATCATCCAAAATTGCACCTCACACCATTTTGGGGTGAAATGGCTATGAAATATCTCACTTGTCCCATTTTACAGATAAACAACTTGAAGGAAGCAAGCAAGAGCTTGAAACAATTCAATAAAAAGGTTATAGAATCCAATTTCTTAAGACACAATTAGAAAATATTTCAATAAATTGTTTAATAATTAAATAATTATTTCTTTATTAATAAAAATAAAATGCTTAATAAATAAATTTTACTGATTACAATTTAATAAAATTTTTAAAATATGTCTTAATAAAAGCACAGCTATGGCAATAATTATTGGTTACCTTGTAGATGAGAAGTAAATGGATTTTTTTCTATATATGATGCTGAACTTATTTTTGTGTTTATATTAAAATATGATATAACATATTCTTAGGAAATCAAAATATTTCAAATAAATAGTAATACAAGTATACACAGCTTCACAAAATTTTAGTGCATATGTCTAGGTGCTAGAAATTTGTGAAATTTTATAAATATGCTCAAAAATTCAGCTACTACTTGCTATCCATTTCATTCTGGGAATGAGAAAGTATCAATTTTCAAAGTGGAAGGGAATCCACTTTCTTTTTAAGTTTTATTTTTTCTGACTTACAAAGTGACTTTCCACTCAGGGAATTTTGAGTATCAGGGCTTAAAAAGTTTGTTTCTAAGTTTGGCTTACAGAGTAAAACAAAATTAATGAAATCAGTAGTAATGAAAAGCTAAATTAACTAAGTTTGGTTATCTCAAAAAGGACTCTTTTGAAGCAAGAATTTTCAGATAATTATAATACAAATCCGTGCCTTCAGAAATCAGAGAGGCTAATGTGTTGCAATAAATACTTCTGTTGATAAAATGACTTTCAAAGAGAAGAAGTTGGATATACTTACTGACTTTGAATTAATAGAACTTTTCCTGGTTAATTTTTTTCATGAGACCAAAATATTGATGAAGATTTATCAATACTTTCTTACATATTCATAATTTTTCTTTCAAAATAACATAACACAAGCATGATATCAAGAAATCTATATTTGCCTCTGTAAGAACTATATGCTTTTCAATTTCATGCATAATATTTTAATGAAACAATCAGATAATCACAAAATAATTATTTTTCAAGATCATTCCATAGCCATCATCTCCACTTACTCTCTTCTAGCATGATGTTGGGCACTCCAAATTTGCATTTTTGTGAAATGCTCAATTCAAAAAATAAATAAATAAAAGTTTACATTTATTTTAAGTATATTCAGTCAAATTGCACTTTAAATATATATTTAAGGATCACATTTACCCTCTATTTTGTACCCTTAGGTATTTTTTAATACCACTAAGTACTTTAAACTACAAAATCCTGTATTTAATCTCAGATACCTAGATCAGACTTGATGTTTTGTAGAATCTAGTGAGAATCTTTATCACTTCTCTCTTTTAAGATTAATTAGGGCTCACTCAACAAAGTGTAAAGTAATAGGAAATATTCAAATATGTGTGTGTCAGAATTTGAAACCTATAAATAAAACTAGAACGAATCTTTAGGTTTCCAGGAATACAACTGTTGCATGTGGCTGGATTTTTAACAAATTAAAAACAAGCTAGGAAAAATGCCTGTAACTGACATCTGAGTATTTCAATACTGTAAGTTTTGAGGAGCATTTAAAACTTTTTTTTTGAATGTCCAATAGTTCTAAATTATTCAAAACAACACTGAAAAAATGTTGGGTAATTAGTGTCACTACTTTTCACTAAGTATACAGCTTAAAATCTATCTCTAATTCTTCTTTTCTGAACATCATACTTTATGAAGGAACTAACTTCCTTTTCTGGGAATCTTTGATTGTCAGAACTGAGGTTATTGCTCTCATTTTCTCTTTATCTAAAATTCTTTTGTTCAGGAATTTATACAAATTTGGAGTTGTTTTTTTGAGAGATAAAATTTACAATTTTCAATGGTTAAAAATAATAGAGAAAAAGTGAGTAGCAACTTTACTGAAGTAACCCCAAGGTCTATCTAAAATAGACCCCAGCTTGAGAATCTGGAGCTTTGATACCAGCCACTGATAACATGTGCCCTCTCTGGATATGTTACTTGATATCATTGTCCTCAAAATCCTCATCTATGACATGGTGAAAAGAGGGAGAGGAATGATTTTTCACTGGCAACTTGTAAAAATAAAACAAGATATGTGAACACAGGATTTATGTCTGCTGTCTCAATTAATATGTAGTTATGCTCCCTGATATGCAGAAAATCAAAAGACTATAAATGTTTTTAATTATTTGTAAGTCAGACAGAGAAGTAGTGGAAAAATTCAAAGTGACATTCACAAATTGTACAAATTGATGGTTTCAAAACTCATTTGGAGAATGAGACTAATTAAGTCATGCTCTGGAGACTTAATGAAGTGAGTAACTTCTGGGGAAAATACAGATAACAAAATATTCCTTACTTAGAGGAAGTCAAGTGTACAAATGAAAGCTCGGATTTGCTTTGTACAATAAATAACTACAGTAAGAAAGATAAAGAGAAAAGCATAAAGGTAATCAAAGAGTTGCCTACAAATTATGAATTGGTTTGGATTCTTTATTATGATTTACAAAGTGTACAAAAATATGATTAATTCTAAGCTTATACCACTGTCAAATTAATGGTGGTTTACTTAAATAGGAAGGAAGATACTCAAGAATTATATACCATGTCTGGAAAGCTAGTCTTAAAATGAAACCTATAACGTGGTGGTGGATGTCACACACATATCATGCTACTCCTCACAGATTTATTCCTCAATGTCAAATCTGCCCTGTACATGTAAGGTGAAAGTGTTAGTAACACAGCATGTCCAACTCTGTGACCCCATGGACTCTAGCCCACCAGGCTCCTCTGTCCATGGGATTCTCTAGGCAAGAATATTGGAGTGGGTTGCCATTCCCTTCTCCAGGGGATCTTCCTGACCCAGAAATCGAACCCAGGTCTCCTGCATATGCAGGCAGATTCTTTACCACCTGAACCACCAGGGAAGCCCTGTACATAGTAAACATATTTATTTAATTCATATTTGCCAATATTATGGCAATAATATTTTACAATTATTCTATAAATATTTACTGATGTGGTATTATAACACTTAAAGAAATGCCTTCTTGCTCTGAGAAATGTATCAGTCGAGCTCTCAAGAGAACGGTATGTTGCAATGAATTATCATTTGAATTAAAGAAAATGACACCATTTCCAAAACCATATTTGGGGGTGACTTTTTAAGTATACAAAACCAGGGATAATATTTATATAAAATTGTAATTGAATACTTGTAATTAAGAATCTAAATGACTAACTCAGAAACAAGTTTTTAAATGTACAAAACTTCCAGAGAGACAGATGCAAATTAGAAATCCAGAGAGTCACCAAAAGAATTCCAGAGACCCAAAACATTAGTTATAGTTCATAACTGGTGATGTTTTCTGATTTTAAATGCATTCAAATTTTTGTCATAGACATTGAATTCAGCAAGGTAAATGGTTTAGAATAAAATGACAGAATCATAGTGATTTATAAATCTTCAATATGGTATCTAGTCAAATGTCTACTTCAGAGAAATACACACACACATCACACATACACACACACATTCCTAGGATGATTCCATAACCTCTCTTAATAGGATATTCCAGTCTATACATTCCCCTCCAATAAGTAAATAAATAAATCAATATGACAAAGAGGTCAAGCAGTATTATTAAATTATCTGCCGGTTCGGTTATATCTCTCCAAAGACCAAGTTGAATAACATGCTCTTTATCTTCTGGCAGAAATCCAAAACTGAAGGAAAAGCAAAGAGAGCTCTTTGAAGGAACAGGATAGGAGACTTTGACAAGGTTTCTTTCTGATGTTTTAACAATACCAGGGTTTATTAAAATATGTCTGTGACTCCTCCAGCTCACATGGGGGTGTCTAGAGCATAGTTTCATGTTATTGGCATACAAAACATGACAAAGATAAAAATATATATATTTTATTTAGAAATAACCTTGACTATATGGACTTTTGTTGTCAAAGGGACGTCTGCTTTGCAACACACTGTCTAGGTTTGATATAGCTTTCTGGCCAAGAAGCAATTGTCTTCTAATTTCATGGCTGCAGTCACCATCCGCAGTGATTTTAAAACCTAAGAGGAAATCTGTCATTTCTTCTACATTTTCCTTTTCTATTTGCCATGATGTAATGGGACCAGATGCCATGATCTCAGTTTCTTTAATATTGAGTTTTAAGCTGGTCTTTTCACTCTCCTCCATCACCCTCATCAAAAGGCTCTTTAGTTCCTTTTCACTTTCTGCCATTAGGGTGGTATCATCCGCATATCTGAGGTTGCTGATATTTCTCCCAGTAATTTTGATTCCAGTTTGTAACTCCACCAGCCTGGCATTTCAAATGATTCTCTCTGTGTATAAGTTAAATAAACAGGTGACAATAAACAGCCTTGTCACACTCCTTTCTCAATCCTGAACCAGTCAGTTATTCCATACAGGGTAGTAACTGTTGCTTTTTGACCCATATACAGGTTTCTTAAGAGACAGGTAAGATGGTCTGTTATTCCCATCTCTTTAATAAGAGTCTTCCACAGTTTGTTATGATCCACACAGTCAAAGGCGTTAGCGTAGTCAATGAAACAGAGGTAAATGTTTTTTTCCGAAATTCCCTTACTTTCTCTTTGATCCTGCAAATTTTGGCAATTTGATCTCTGGTTCCTCTGCCTTTTCTAAACCCAGCTTGAACATCTGGAAGTTCTCAGATCATGTAATGCTGAAGCCTAGCTTAAAGGTTCTTGGGCATTAACTTACCAGCATTGGAGTTGAGTGTAATTATCCAATTGTTTGAACATTCTTTAGTACTGCCCTTTTAGGAAGGTAAATATAAATTATTATTTTTTATTGGCTGCTCAAACTTTGAGATATAAAATAATTTCTTCTTATTTTTCTGCTCCCCATTGTTATTTTGGTAGCACTCAGGTAAGATTTGAACTAATGTGTGAGACAGGTAAAATGCTTCAAAAATCCAGAATTAATCTTAATTTCCCTATCTCTGCTCTTCCTTCCATAAACAATACTTCCTTTATTAAGGTACATTATGTATTTTTAGAGCATGTCAGTGAAGAATTATAAAATGCACTGTAAATTCCTAATTGGATAGAATTTATCAGCAGTCCTGTTTTCCTTAATGTCTTACACCCTGGTTGGGTGCTGATTCTTGAGCCTTTCCAACATTTGCTTGCCTTATTCCCTTTGATTATTGTCTTTCTTAACTCTAAAGTCCTTTAAATCCTCTCTGTGGTCTCCAGGACATTTGAAAATGACAAGGAACCCAGTCACTGCCTTTCAGAAGCTTCAAATCCCTCAGAAACTAAAATCTCCAATTATTGCTTGAGTTCTTGTTTTTTGCTGTGTTAGAGCTTCCTCTGCCATGCCATAAATATTTGAACACAATACAGTTATTTAAAGATTCACAACACTTGGTTTGTCAGCTTCTTTAGGAAGTTTCGAAAGGAGCTACTTTTTAAATTAAGTTGAACTATATAAACAGCAACAAATCATATTTTTTTTTCTCAAAAATGCTCTGCTGTAGGTGCTGGAACCAAATTGGAAGGATATACACAAACTCTTTAGTTTAAAATGTATGTGTATAGGTCTATGTACTTATTTATATGTGTGTGTGTATATGTATATATATATATATGTATACTTATATATAGAGAGAGATAAATATAAATATAGATATAAAACATCAAATTTCTTTAAAGAAAATGACTCAAAATCAGCTATCTTCTCTGTAAAATGGGGTCATTATAGTACTAAACCATAGAGCTTTGTAATAATTAAATGAGAAAAGGCTTATAAAAAAATGTCTGATATGATTCCTGCTATATTACTCTGAGTTCCTAAATGGGCATTTTAAGAAGAAGTGACCTCTATTGTAAACTAGTTATGTCCTACAGCTCCCCTATATTTCAGAAATGACTTCAGCCTCTTGGGGGTGATTGTTAGTCTGAAACTGAGTGTAGAGGACCACCCCTTTGGTGTATGGAGCTAAGGTTTTACCAATGTGGAGGATACTGACTTTAGAGGTTGCAGTTAAAAAAGCAAAGGTGAAATAATTTCAGAGATCCCAGATTTAGGCTTTAGTCATGTTAGGCCTTAGTTATATTAACATATAAATAAGTAGACTGAATCCCCTTTAACTTCAGTGTTGTTTTTTTTTTTTTTAATTGAAGTATAGCTGATTTACAATGGTGTCAGTTTGAGGTATACAGCAACGTGATTTAGTTATATATATTCTTTTTCAAATTCTTTTCATTATGGGTTATTATAAGATACAGAATAAAGTTCCCTGTGCTATGCAGTAGGTCACTGTTGTTTATCTATTTCATATATAGTAATGTATACCTGTTAATTCCAAACTTCTAATTTATCCCTCTTTTCTCTTCCCCCTTTGGTAATCATGAGTTTATTTTCTATGTCTGTGAGTCTATTTCTGATTTTTTAATAATTTGATTTGTATCACTTTTGAGATTCACATATAAGATATCATATGATATTTGTCTTTCTCTGACTTACTTCACTTTTTATTTTAACTGGAATTCAACTTGTATAGGAAAATACTAAGGAAACTTTTAAGAATACATCATTAAGATAAGATAACACAATTTATAGGAAGGAAAGAATAAAGATTATATAAACTAATACATAAAGGAAGCCAGGAAGGAGGCCAAATCAACATTCATACCATAAATAGCTATTTATACTATTTTAACAAGGGTACATAAATAGCTATATATACTATATTTAACAAGGATACGTTTGGGCAAAATTTTAGTTGACTTTCATGAAAATTCAAGCATGATAATGTAAATAAAAGTGCTTTACATTCTTATGGCACTATGGAAGTACTACTTAATTTTTAATAAAATTGTATAGAATCCTTCAATAAATCCATTTTTTCATTCTCTCTCTCCAGTACTTCTAGAATCAATAATCACATACTGTGGTTCCTAGTCCTCAAAGCAGATAAGAAAAAAATGAACTTAATTTTTCAAAGTCTGGGTGGCATAGCTACAATGAAAAGTTGCTGCTAGTCACTTTAGTCATGTCCGACTCTGTGCAGCCCCATAGACGGCAGCCCACCAGGCTCCCCTGTCCCTGGGACTCTCCAGGCAAGAACACTGGAGTGGGTTGCCATTTCTTTTTCCAATGCATGAAAGTGAAAAGTGAAAGGGAAGTTGCTCAGTCGTGTCCGATTCTTCGCGACCCCATGGACTGCAGCCTACCAGGCTCCTCCATCCATGGGATTTTCCATTGCCTTCTCCAACAATGAAAAGTTGGGTCTTCATAAATCTGAATTGATAATGAAAAAGGAGCCATACTCTCCTTACTTGCTATTTCCTTGACTTTCTTACAGAGATTCCAAAAGCCTTTCAACTACTAAACAGTTCTTACTATGTATATATATTATAATATAATATATAAATTATACTAATATAAATCTAATTAAATTTACCCTAAAATATCCACATGGGTTTAAAAATTCAACAGTATTAAAAATCATATTTTACATTCTTCCTAATACAAAACATTTGAAAAAATAATTCAAAGCAATAATTCAAAAAATATTTTCACTCTAATACATGGCTGTGTTCATTGAGCCCTTATGTGTATGCACAGCCACGCAAAAGAAACACCTGGGCCATGCCAGAAATGAAATAAAACCGTACTACCTGGAAAAAAAATGCACATATCTCTAATACCTCAACATACCAGGAAACCTAACAGAATTCATATGTGTAACTAAATAATATTCCTGTAAGTAAGCATTGACTTTTCCCTTGTTGACAGAGCTGGAACATAGAAAATATTCTGGGAGCCATTTGGTAGAAGCTTTTCTTTGTGTCTCAACCTGAAAAACTGCAAACCTCTGTCCTTGTCATGAGTTGATATGAATGCTGTTATTAATGAGGCTCAGTTCAACTTTGTATAATTCTGTATTAAATCCCCCTAAATGTATAGTATGAAACTTTCAAATAGTACCAGGAAACTATATTTATCTCCAATGCAATGCAAATTAAAAGAGGACCCATTTCCTAGAGAAAAAGAAAAGTTTAAAAGCAATACCCATATCCAATATTATTTGCTATTCTGTCACTCAAAGTAATTATGAAAATTATCCAGTGATTTAAAATCATTTCATTATAATGTATGTTTTGTACTATCTTCAGGAGTCAAAGAGTCATAGCTGGAGCTCTAAGTCATGGTCATGAATAGAGTTCTAAGGAGGTTGACATTTCATGAAACTCTATTGCTCTCAATTGATGTATTCATCCCAGAATGTTTACCACCTCTGAACTTCCCCTACTGATTCCACCAAGGGTGCTCAGGACTTGGGCTTCCTTGGTGGCTCAACAGTAAAGAATCAGCCCGCAATGTAAGAAATGCTGGTTCGATTCCTGGGTTGGGAGGATCCCCTAGAAAAGAAAATAGCAACCCTCTCCAGTATTCTTGTCTGGGAAACCCCACAGGCAGAGGAGCCTGCAGGCTACATATAATCCATGGACTGGAAAAAAAATCAACAGGACTTAGCAACTAAACACTTGAGGCTCACTCATTAAAGACAAAACTGCTCCTTTTGCTTCTATTACTTTTCTTCTTGATTCTCACTGCAAAGACCCATTCCTCCTCAGTAAATCACATTGCTGGGGTTGGTTTTTAATCCTGTACTTGCTATGAAGACAGACCTAAACTGTGACCAAATTTTCTGCTAAAATTTCTAACCTCTCTCCAATCTACTTTCTACTTCCACCCTTATGGTTATCTCTGGGCTTCTGCAGCCATCTCCTGACCTGATTGTCTGCTTCAACATGATTCTCTCTCCTGTTCAGAGTTTCCCTTACCAGGATCTTTCATATCACAGCCAATGCTGTCTGCACTACCCTTTAGTCATGACTCCCTTGGGTCTGTAGTTCCCCTTGATTTTTCTAGGATTCTCTATCCTTTTTTCCTAAAAATTGTATTTTTCTTAACCTACTTAGCACTAACTTACTCAAGCAACAGTTTTGGTGCTGCTTTTCCCTGAATTCTTTTCTAAACAGAAGTGTCTAGGAAGTGCATGCTCAGTTGTATCCAACTCTTTGTGACCCTTTGGACTGTAGCCCACCAGGCCCCTTTGTCCATGGAATTTTCCAGGCAAGAAATACTGGGGTGGGTTGCTATTTCCTTCTCCAGGGGATCTTTCCAACCCAGGGATTGAACCTGAGTCTCTTGTGTCTCCTGCATTGGCAGGTGGATTCTTTACCACTTGAACCACTTGGGAAGCCCTCAAAGTAGAAGACAAAAAGTTATTTCATTTTTATCTGATCATTTTTATAATTGGATTTACTCTGTTCTTCAAATTAATTCTTTCACTTTTAAATTTTATTTATACACACACATCATTTCATGCACATTTTTATAGATAACTGTGATCTTATTGAAAATAAGACAAGAAAGATTATATCTGTATAAATCTTCATAGGAAAAGTGAAATCTCACATCCAGACAGAAATTTTGGTCTTGATTTAATAACTATAAAGATGTTTATAATAAACACTAGAACTAAAATGTATGGGAGATTTGATAATCAGGTTGACACTTCCTAAATTACATAATGATAAACTATATTTTAAAAAACCTGAATAATTACAACTCATATAACACTATTTAAGTAATTCTAATAAACTCCTGAGCATTAGAATTATAAAACCATGTTCAATATTAACTGCAATCAAATTACTAACATAAAGAAAAATAGGATGGCTAAAAATATATAAGTAAAATAAAGGGAAATATCAAGCCAAGTATTGCCAAATAAAAAAATGTGTGAGCAAAATTTGATTTATTCTGTTTCTTAATGTTAATAGCTCTCCAAAATTAATGACCTGGGTCATACACAAAATTGATAGTTTGGAATTCTATCAATAAAAATAAAGTTCATTATTAAGTGGTAGAAAATCTAAAATAATAGTAACTTAAACAAGATAGAAGTTCATATCTCTTGTATAATCCAAACCAGTGTCACAAGAAAGTCTCATAATTATCAGGTTTTCTGATTTCTTTGATAACATTGTCCTGTGCTCCTCCACACATGGCTACACTTCATAGTCAAATGAGGCTGCTTAAATTCAGCCATCACATGTGTTTTTCAGCCTAAAGGAAGGAAATGAAGACATTCATTCTGGTTAGGAATATTTTCTAGAAGTCACAGCATCCCATTCCTAGAATTAAGCACCTGTACTCACCTACCTGCAAGGGTCTCTGGGAAATATGGGGTTTATTGTGTCTGGTAAAAATCAAGCTCCCATTATTAAGAAGCTGAGATTTGATATCTGAGGACAATAGCAGTCTCTGCCACAAGGTCATAACAATAAATTTTATACTTGAGCACAAACTCAGTTCTGCTTTCCTCCACAAAGGATGTAAATGACCCAATTCAAGCCAGTCTCAGAGCTTATGGGGGACCTAGCAGATGAGAACTCACATCTATTGCACTAGCAGCCGTGCTCTGAGTCTGAAGTCAGTGGCTAGTCAGCCACTGATTAGAACTTAAGAACAGGGCCAACCAAAAGCCAAAGCTATAGACCTGGTGTATCATTTGAACTTTCAATCAAACTGTGCCTATAACTAGTCCTACCTACATGTGTCAGTAAATTTGTTTACATAATGATAAGTCAATTTTTGTCAAGATTTTCAAGCTTCTATGTCCAGTATACAGAAGATAGTAGTCTGTATTCACAAAGGCAGTATGCATCACTTTGTTTATTTTAAATTCTTATCAGGGTTTATATATTAAGGTGATGTGTACATTTATGAAATTATAATCAACATTAATATAAAGAAAAATGTCCTTTGTATCTCACTAAAGTTTAAATTTTTTCCTTTTTGTATGCCCTAGGCAAACACTGTCCAGTATAAATTTAATGCAAACCACAAGTGTGAACCACATATGCAATTTTAAATTTTCTTAGTAGTCATACTTAAAAGGTAAAAAGAAATAAGTAAAATTAATTCAATATATTTTGTTCAATCTAACATGTCAAATACTAACATTTCAACATGCATTCAATATGAAAATTATTAAAAATATAATACATTCCTTTTTGTCATACTATGTCTGCAAATTTCAGTACGTATTTTATACTTAGACTCTATCTCAGTTCAGACTAGACATATTTCAAGAGTTCAACAGCCACATGTGGCCAGGGGTTGCCATATTCAATGGCATTGCTGAAGTCCAAGTTAATTTATAGGAATGATCCATTTCCTAAAGAATGGAAAGAACTTACTATAAACCAGTTGTGTCTGATAAGTTTGATGGAAAAGGCTGAGTACATGTGGAAAATTTGATTATCTTTTAAAATCTTCATCTTTCCTTAAATCTATTTTGATCATTTATGTTTTCAACTCTATAAAAATAGAGTTGGCATAAGCTTGCATATAAGCTAAAAGATCATCAAAGCTGCTTTGGTTACTTTGAAAGCAACCTGAAACACAGTTTCAATTGTCTTAAGACTAAAAGAAAGAATGTATTGTGTTGTGTAAAATCCATGAGGAGGGTTAGATGCCTAGAACTTAAGATCCAGGGGATCAGCTCTATTATGTATGTTGGTTTCACTTTCAGTACAGTAGAAAATTCTAAATTTATGCCCACTTGGTTCAAATTCAGCAGAAAAAAAGCACTATTTTCTATGTCCATAAAAACTTCAGACCATTGGCCTAAACTGATTCACGTGTCTAATTCTTAAAGCAATTTTGGGGGCTTGGGTGGCATTTGGAGTAGATTAAGATGTTTTATTGCCTTAGATCACATGTCAAGAGCTGGAACTGGTGATGGAAACTGTCCTTTCCTGAATGCAATGTGGCCAATGAATATTTTGTCAAAAGAAAACTGGAAAAATAAGGTGACACCGAGGAAAAGCAGCAGATGCCTACTCCACCTCATTTAACCATTGGTAATGTCCTCTAGGATAATTGCGTTATCAATCACAATATTACGCAGCTGAAATTTTCTCCTTTATTTCTTGCCAAAGTTGTTAAATTCTAAGTATTTTGCCTCACTTTTGAAAGACTGTTGGCTTTATTTCTGCTTTCCTTTGTATTTAGTATATTCAACATCTATTTATGGTGTTAATCCTTTCCTTGCTTTTTTTCAGCTACTTGTGTAGTTGCCTGAAATTGTACTAGGAGTCAGGTGACAATTTCCCAGCATTTACCCCTGTGCTGAGTCATGTAATTTTTTTCTGCATGGTTACCATGTCATCCTAAAGTTGTGTGTAGCCTTCTGCCTTACTCTTCTGAACAATTCCAAATGTTAATTTCAGGAGACTGTCATTGCAAATCCTGGTTTTAGTTGTAAATTATTCCAATCCCAAAGAAAGGCAATGCCAAAGGATGTTCAAACTACCACACAAGTACACTCATCTCACATGCTACCAAAATAATGCTCAAGATTCTCCAAGAGTGGCTTCAACAGTACGTGAAACAAGAACTTCCAGATGTTCAACTTGGATTTAGAAAAGGCAGAGGAACCAGAGATCGAATTGCCAACATCCACTGGATCATTGAAAAAGCAAGAGCGTGCCAGGAAAACATCTACTTCTGCTTTAGCAACTATGCCAAAGCCTTTGACTATGTGGATCACAACAACTGTGGAAAATTGTCCAACAGATGGGAATACCAGAAAACCTTACCTGCCTCCTGAGAAATCTGTATGCAGATCAAGACACAACAGTTAGAACTGGACATGGAACAACGGACTGGTTCCAAATTGGGAAAGGAGTACGTCAAGGCTGTATATTGTCACCCTGCTTATTTAACTTATATGAAGAGTATATCATGTGAAAAGCCAGGCTGGATGAGGCACAAGCTGGAAACAAGATTGCCTGGAGAAATATCAATAACCTCAGATATGTAGATGACACCATCCTTATGGCAGAAAGTGAAGAGGAACTGAAAAGTCTTTTGATGAAAGTGAAAAAGGAGAGTGAAAAAGCTGGCTTAAAATTCAACCTTCAAAAACAGAAGATCATGGCATCTGGTTCCATCACTTCATGGCAAATAGATGGGGAAATAATGGAAACAGTGACAGACTTTATTTTGGGGAGCTTTATTTTTATTTTTGAGCTCCAAACTCACTCCAAAATCATTGCAGCCATGGAATTAAAAGATGCTTGTTCCTTGGAAGAAAAGCTATGATCAACCTAGACAGCATATTAAAAAGCAGAGACATTACTTTGCTGACAAAGGTCCATCTAGTCAAAGCTATGGTTTTTTCAGTAGTCATGTATGCATGTGAGAGTTGGAGTAAAAAGAAAATGAATGCTGAAGAATTGATGCTTCTGAACTGTGGTGTTGGAGAAAACTCTTGAGAGTCCCTTGGACTGCAAGAAGATCCAACCAGTCCATCCTAAAGGAAATCAGTCCTGAATATTCATTGGAAGGACTGATGCTGAAGCTGAAGCCCCAATACTTTGGCCACTTGATGCAAAGAACTGACTCATTAGAAAAGACCCTGATGCTGGGAAAGATCATAGGCAGGAGGAGAAGGGGACGACAGAGGATGAGATGGTTGGATGGCATCACCGACTCAATGGACATGAGTTTGAGCAAGCTCTGGGAGTTGTGATGGACAGGGAAGACTGGCCTGTTTCAGTCTATGGGGTCACAAAGAGTCAGACATGACTGAGCTACTGGACTGAACTGAACATGCAATTAAATTATCACTGTGGTTTTTATTTCCTTCTTTGTTCACTTGACTTTATAGCTTTTACAGTAACTGTAAACCAGAAAATAATAAATTTTATTTTAGAAAAAAATTTAAGTTTTTCCTAAAATACTTTTAATCATTCAATAATACAGTCTTCTTACTTTGGAGATAGCCTCTTCCACTAAGTCTGGGATAAGTAGTTATAAAATTGACCTCTTTTCTAAGACTTCCTTCTTAAAAAAATAAGTAAAAACAAAATCCCTAAATTTTTCCTACCCTTTTGTGTCTGCTTACATACCAAGGAAGGGAAATTTTCTGAGAGTTCTTTTCATTTTTATCTGTAGTTCTTTACCCAATGTTGGGAATCGATGGATTCAACCACTTAAGGTCCCACCCAGATTTTAGTTTCCTGAATTCTTATGTTTCCTTATTTTTGCTGTGAAACTGTAGCTTTTATATGTTGTGTGTATTGCTGATTTTGGGGGAAAAACCTCCCCTGTGTTGAAACTAATTTTCTAAAATACATGCCTCCTGTAGTGTTTGCCCCTTTGGTAAGGCAAACAAGCCCTTTCCAAATTTATTTTCATTTTTTCTAATGTTTTTTAGTTGAAAGAAATACAACCATACACTCTGTCAGTTTTGGGGCTTTATTAAAATAACTCTGATATGTACAAGCATAAAATTTTACAGATTTTTTTCTTTATGGGACTTTCTTCTCATATTTAGATACCTTACAAGAACTGCTTCCCTTGTTGAATTTATCAAGGAGAAGTTATTTAAGACACGTATTTAACTTCATTTTAAAGAATAGTTTTCTCTCTTCTGTTGAGAACTAGAGGTCTTTGAAATGGACTATAAAATGCTCTTCAACCCACTACGTCTTGGAAAGAACCACTGTTTCTATAGAGTTTGAGAAAACCCTCTTGATGTGAGGTTATACTGACACATATACCTTTAATTATATGATATACAAACACAAGCTGTAGTTTCACAGAGAAGTTTAAAATATTATTCTATACAGTAAGAATGGGAATTCTAGTGTCTTATCAAATAGTAAGTTAGCTTAATTTGAGTGAGGGAACAGTCTTTAATATGAAATAATTTTTCATTTTTCAATTCTGTTTATTTAATAAAATTTTTGTATAGTAATAAGCAATTCAAATGGATTTATATGAGGTTTTCATGGTGGTAAGTTTTCATAATTACATATTGTAAGACACTTGGCATTTTTGTGCTGATCCATTAAATCAGCCATTCAAAGCACCTGCTTTGTTCAAGGGACTCTCCCAAGTTCTAGAAATTTTGTAGTGAAAAAAAAAACAAAAACTTCCTATTTCCTGCTCTTTTAGGGCTTAGAGAAAATGAATGAAAAGGATGTTGAGTGTATGACTAAGGCAAATAATGACTGAATGTTCTGTAGAGAAAAAGTACACACATAGTACTATGAGAGAAAGCAAGAAGGAAACTAACTTGAAAGTGCCATTTTAGCTGAGATAATGATGTTGTCCAAGATAATGAGAAGCTAAAGTGTTTTTGCTGAAGAGAATGGTGTGTGCAAAGGACCTGGGGCAAGAAGATACATGACTTGAGTGACAAACTGAAAGAAGGGCCATGTTATTGATATGTATGAAGTAACAGGAAGTATGAAATACAGCAAGATTATACCTTCTAAAGTTAAATGTTTTTTCTCCCAAGATCATGTTCCATAGTTGTATTTTTAGTGTCTCCTGATATCTCAGCCTCTAAGAAATCACCAATTAGTACACATGCAAACACACACACAGACATATACTGAAGCTCAACTTACCAACACAGCTACTATTATTTACTGAAGTTATTATTCCCATGGCCTCCCCTCTGACCCTGAGTGCTGCTCATCCCCCAAAGAGCAAAATCCTCCACAAAATTCAGGCCAGACCCAGAGGAGAGCACAGAAGTCCTCTGAGGTTTTGTCCCTCTCTCTAGTCCTCATTTTACCTTACTGCTCTCTCAATAGTTCATCCTACATAAGTTTTCTTCTTTTTTAAATTCTAGACGGCTCACTGCTTATCTACAGAAAAACGCAATTCATAACAGGAAAGATAATTAAAGCATTTATCAGAAATAATTGATTGTCAGAGGCCAGAATGAATCCAGAAAATTTCTCACATCCTGGCATTAGAATGTCACTGAAAAATATAAGCAGCTATGTGCTAT
The DNA here is from genome assembly GCF_014754425.2 of Oryx dammah. Taxonomy (NCBI): domain Eukaryota; kingdom Metazoa; phylum Chordata; class Mammalia; order Artiodactyla; family Bovidae; genus Oryx; species Oryx dammah. The sequence continues at coordinate 119,856,379 of NW_024070186.1, forward strand.
GTAATGTAAGTTCATGCCTCAAAACTCTCCTCTTTCCCAAATCCCTGACTTCCACCAGACTAGTTCGTTGGCAGGCATTACAGACTACTTAACCCTCCAGGCCTCCTATCTCTAGACCCTTTGTTCACTCTTCATTGAAATCCTCCCCAGTCATCTGTTTTCAACTCGTCCTCACCTTCTGCTCTTTCCTTTGAACTGAACACACCATCTGATCTCACCCCACCTCTTCTAAATCTTTCCATTCTCTGGTTAACACACTACCCATTTCCTCACCCTCTTCTCAGAACATTCCATCTACCAACTGGCCCCAAACAAAACCTGGCTCTTCACTGAGGATACAACTTCACACTCTCAAATACAGACTGCTTGTTCTCTAGATGCTCTCAACCCTTGATAAATTCAACTGCACCTAGCTTGCTGGATAGAGATGAGGAAGAACTTTTTATAGTTGTTCAGAATTAAGGTCATAGTAAGCTTCATGGTCTCCAAACTCAACAGTGCCTGGCTATTCTATGATCTTTTTCTGATGTGCATACAATCTCATTTTCCAATGTGAATAATCCAACTTCCCCTTGTTTTCTTGAAACTCCAACTTCATCAGCGTCTCTCTTTCCACATATAACTTTGTTTTCTGTTTCAAAACAAAGATAAAGACATCAGAAAAAAACTCTCAAACTTAAAACCTTACTTACATCTGTGCTTGTGATTTTGTGTTTTGTTCCAGTTGCAGTGAAGTCTCTACAGCTCATTCTCCTTTCTTTTAGGTGCTCCATGATCTTGTCCCATCAACTATTCTTTCTCTCACATCTTCAAACCTCACTGCAAAACATGAAAATGCTTGCTTTTCCTCAGGTTTCCACTAGGGCCCCTGTCACGCTCCCTTCCCCTTTTCAGCAAACAGTATTGAATATCTTACTGTTTTTAATGCTTGACATACTATTTATCCTTATTCTTACCTGCAACACTCCAAATTCCCTAAGGAAGTTCCCTGGTGGTCCAGTGGTTAAGACTACTTCCATTGCAGGGGGCATGGGTTTGATCCCTGGTGGTGTTATTAAGCTTCCTCATGCCATGTGGTGCTGCCAAAAAAGAAAGAAAGAAAGAAAGAAAAAAAAAATTCCCTAAAATTGTTGTCTCAAAATCCACCTTATTTTCTTGTCTCACAATCAAGTAGAAACTCCTTAAGCCTTAATTTACTTCTATCTGGGAAGCACTCAAATATTTTTTCTTAAAGTGAAAGTGAAAGTCACTTAGTTGTGTCTGGCACTTTGCAACCCCATGGACTACACAATCCTTGGGATTCTCCAGGCCAGAATACTGGAAGTGGGTAGCCTTTCCCTTCTCCAGGGTATCTTCCCAACCCAAAAATCGAACCCAGGTCTCCCACAATGCAGGTGGACTCTTTACCAGCTGAGTCACAAAGGAAGCCCAAGAATACTGGAGTGTGTAGTCTATCCCTTCTACAACAGATCTTCCCGACCGAGGAATCTAGCCGGGGTCTCCTGCATTGCAGGTGGATTCTTTACTCACTGACACAGTCACTTTCCTTGACTTCTAGGATATAATATTGTCCTGGGTACTTTTATTTTCATTTATTTTTTAATTGAAGGATAATTGCTTTAGAGAATTTTGTTGTTTTCTGTCAGACCTCAACTTGAATCTTTAGGAGGGAGGTTCAAAAGGGAGGGGATATTTGTGTACCTGGGTACTTTTATTTTCTTCTTTTTAAGTAACTAAATAACGTGGCAGTTTTTTTCTTCACTTATTATGTCTTATAAATCAGATTAACATCTACATGTGTGTACATGCTCAGTCACTTCAGGACTCTTGCCTGCCAGGCTCCTCTGTCCATGGGATTCTCTAGGCAAGAATACTAGAGTGGGTTACCATGCCCTCCTCCAGGGGATTTTCTCCACCCGTGCATTGCATCCATGTCTCTTAAGTCTCCTGAACTGGCATGTGGGTTCTTTACCACTAGCGCTACCTGGGAAGCCCTAATATCTACATATCATTACTTAATATACCAATATTTAGTGGCAAGACCTATAAATGAGTTACTTTTAATATCTATTTCATTCTTAACTTTATTTCTTTTTCTGTTAACTTTAGTTTGCTATACTTATTTCTAGGCTCTTGAATTTAACCCTTAGAATATATATTTTTCAGTCATCTTTTTTTGCACTTTAAAGCTATATGTTATCCCACAGGCTATGACAACTAGTATATTCACTGACATTTTGTAGGAAATGTACATTATCTTCCATCTTATTTTCTCTTTACCTCAAAGTTTAGCTAAGAGGATACATTTTAAGTTTCCCAAACATATGGGAAGGGTAACTATTTTTGTTTTTTTGGCTGAAATCTAATTTAATTTCAAATAGGTTTGTTCCTTGTTTTCATTCCATTCCTCTATTTGCTTCTTTTCAAATTCATTTGTAGCTACTTCTTCATCTCTCTACTTTCATCTACCCATAGACTTGCCTTGAGCAATATACTCGTTTCTATAGTTCCAATAAATATTTTCAAATGAATAGGCTTTTAAAATATGCAACTTTGAGAAGTCAGAAAAGAATTTCAGGTATAGACAGGTTGACCAAATAATATTTTAGTTGAGCTATTATTTATTCCAGTTCAAATACTGAAACATAAAATTAACTTTAATCCTTTTCTTTGATGTCACACTTTTTTAAAAACAGCCTAATAATTTTCTTTAATATTCCAAATAAAATGGCTAAGTTAATGTCTATATTTAGCAATCAGCTATTTCTAAATACTGATAACTATTTGGCTATAACTTTTTAAAATAGTATTTTACAATTACTCCTAGTCACATAAGTGGTGACTTTGATATTTTTATGAACAGGCAAGTGAAAATTTTCAAGACCCAGTGGTATTTTTCCTATTTTCTCCACTATTTTTTTCACCTGAAATACAAAATGAAAAATTGTGGTACCTTTGGACTATGCCACACGGCTCTGGAATGAAAAGAACACAATGGGCATATAAGTTAGGCATTATATTATTTTTCTCAAAATGTTCTCAGAAAATCTCACATCACCTGGGGGTAATTTAAAAAATACAGATTCCTGGATGTCAATCTGGACTAATAGAATACCTGAGCATGAGGACCAAGACTGTATATATTTTATACTCCACAGTTTTTCTTGTGCATCTACAGTTTGAGAGATACTATAGTAAATAATGGAATTCCAGTGGGACTATTCAAAATCCTGAAGGATGATGCTATCAGCATGTTACATTCGATATGTCTGCAAATCTGGAAGACCCAGCACTGGTCACAATACTGGAAAAGATCAATCTCATCCCAATTCCCAAGAGGGGTAGTACCAAAGAATGTGCTAACCATTGGACAATTGCACTCAATGGATATGAGTTTGAGCAAGTTCTGGGAGATGGTGAAGGACAGGGAAGCCTGGCATACTGCAGTCATGGGGTCACAAAGAGTTGGACAAGACTGAGCAACTGAACAACAATAACAACCCATGCTAGTCAGGTCACGCTTAAAATCTTGCATGCTAGGCTTCAGCATTACGTGAACCAGGAACTTCCAGATGTTCAAGCGGGGTTTAGAAAAGGAGGAAGAACCAGAGAACAAAATGCCAACATTCGCTGGATCACAGAGTAAGCTAGATAATTCCAAAAGAATATCTACCTCTGTTTCATCAACTATGATAAAACCTTTGACTGTGTGGAGCATAACAAACTGTGAAAAGCTCTTGAAGAGATGGGAACACCAGACCATCTTAACTGTCTCCTGAGAAACCTGTATGTGGGTCAAGAAGCAACAGTTAGAACCCTGTAGGAACAACTGATTGGTTCAGGATTGACAAAGGAGCATGACAAGGCTGTCTGCCATCACCTTGTTTGTTTAACCTATCTGCTGAGCACATCATGAGGAGTGCCGGGCTGGACGAGTTCCAAGCTGGATAGGTGGGAGAAATATCAACCAACTAAGATATGTGGATGATACCGCTCTAAAGGTAGAAAACAAAGAGGAACTAAAGTGCCTCTTGATGAGGGTGAAGGAGGAGAGTGAAAGAGCCAGCCTAAAATTAAATATTAAGAAAACTATGATCATGGCATCCAGCCTCATTACTTCATGGCAAATAGAAAGGGAAAATATGGAAGCAGTGACAGATTTCCTCTTCTTGGGCTCTAAAATCACAGTGGATGGTGACTGCAGCCATGAAATCAGAAGATTGGCAGGAAAGCTATGACAAATTTAGACAGTATATTGAAAAGAAGAGACATTACTCTGCCAACAAAGGTCCGTATAGTTAAGGCTCTGCTCTTCCCAGTGGTCACATATGGTTGTGAGAGCTAGACCATAAAGAAGGCAGAACGCCAGGGGATGAGGTGGCTGGATGGCATCACCAATGCAATGGACACGAACTTGGGCAAACTCGGAGATGGTGAGGGACAGGCAGTCCTGGCGTGCTATAGTCCATAGGGTCACAAAGAGTCAGATATGACTGGGCAACTGAACAGTGACAAGAACAACAATAATAAATAAATTATTGTCTAGTGGGACAACCTGTTTACAATGTTTTCAGAATATGCTCTGTTTAAAGCCTCAAATGTTTCATAGAAGGCCTTTCTATGTTGAAAGCAGAAAATGCATACGCTTATCAGTAAAAGTAGACTTCTGTGTCAAGAAATCATGACAAATTTCCACATAAAATGGAATAAATAGGAAAATCCTGGCATCAAAAATGGCTTAATTCTGACTACTTAGAGTTAGTTTCAATGTTATAAAGAAGTGTTTATCAGACTCTGGGCTTCCCAGGTGGTTCAGTGGTAAAAGAGTCAACCTGCTAACTCAGGAGACATGGGAGACAAGATTCAATCCCTGGGTGGGGAAGATCACTGGAGGAAGGCAAGCCCACTCCATTGTTCTTGCCTGGAGAATCTCATGGGCAGAGGAGCCTGGCAGGCTATAGTCCGTAGGGTGGCAAAGAACCAGACACGACTGAACACACGTGCACACTATCAAAATCTATGTACATAAAAATCAGCTGTGGAATTTGATAATCTGGACGTTTAGAAGGAGACAGACAGGAATGAGGTTCTGCACGTCTCATAACTTCCCGGTGAGGCCACACTGAGTAACAAAGTTACAGAGAAGAGTTGGCTCATGGGAATAAAAATAATGTGTGCATGCTCAGTCACTTAGTCACGTCCAACTCTTTGCGACCCCATAGACTGTAGCCCGCCAGGCTCCTCCGTCCATGGGGATTCTCCAGGCAAGAACACTGGAGTGGGTTGCCCTGCTTCCTCCAGGCGATCTTCCCAACCCAGGGACCAAACCCATGTCTTATACATTGCAGGCAGGTTCTTTATCATCTGAGCTAGCAGAGAAGCCCAATAGAAATAACCTTTTCTAATGTTATTTGCCTTTCTTTTAAAACATATTTTTAAATAAATAAAGATAAAAAATAGCTCTTTAATTAAAGGGGAAAATGTAGGTGTTTTTGAAGTTATTGTTGATTTTGAAAATCTTGTATACAACAAGATTTATCTTACTTCTACAAAAATATGTCTTTTCTCTATTTTTTAGATAAAGCCCTACAGTAATATAATTAAGTACTCAGCAATGAATATCATATAATAACACCAGGAGCAAATACTTCAGGGATGAGAACATAGAGCTGTTTCAAATAATTTTGCCTGGCTGGACTAATACTTCTATTAGAATAATTCAATTAGAGAAAACACATTGAAAAGTTAGTATTTTTTAGGATTTAAATAAAGATTTATATTTTTAAATGAATTCCTAAAAGTTAGGTCAATGCCTAATGAGTATTACACCTTCAATATAAAAATATAAGGTAGAAACATAAATATTAAACATCTTGGGAATTTTAATTTTGGCCCAGTGTACAAAAGAGACTAACATATGGGAGCATTCAGATCTGAGGATAGTTCAGGCTATTTGTAAGAGCTGAAATCCCAGAGTTTCCAACTCCAGTAGCTGAGGCTTGGTTTGGAGTCAGCTAAGGGTTTGGCTATTATTCAGACTAATGACACTTTTAAAGGGTAAAGACCCAGAAAACCTAGTAATGCTGACTCATAAGCACACATTTGTTCTGGGCTTCTAAGGGAATTAGGCATGCAACTCCCATTAACATTAACAGGAGACAGAAGTTCTATATCTAATTTCCTTCTCAGCAGGCTGGAAACCAACCCCATAATTTGGAGGATTTGCAGCTTCAAGGCAAACTACCTTGTGATCAAGAATTGCATATGATGACATGGAAATGATGGAAAAAATGCCTTATCCTTAATTTTAAATGACCTTGTGTTTTACAAATCATTTCAGGCCCGAATTAAGGAACAATTGTACTGCAGAGTAGCCTTTATCCTTAAACATAAGAATTATGGCCCCAGTGCCCTGATCTATTAAACATGGTGAGTTCAGCTTTCTTGAAATGCCACTTTGAAAATCTGTTTTGCCTGATTTGTACAATTTTGTCAGTAAAACAGCTCAACCTGGGTTTAATGTATAGAGCGGAACATAATGTTTAAGAGAATTGCAATGCTTCTCCTTGAAAGGGAAAAGCCACATGTGTATGAACATACTAAAGACTCACTTCTAGTGTCATTATTTTAGCTGACATCTGTGGGCCTATTTTTGTAGAGTTGCATCGTGATAGAGAAGAGCTTTTGTTTTCCTCTTTGGCACAGATGAAAATCATTAGAGATGCTGCAAAAGAGTCAATGAAAAGTAACACTAAGGTAAAAGGTTAGTACTCCACACAATTATCCAAGAGACAAACAGAAAAGGTTACTGCAAAAAACTAAGATGCCAGTTCCCTTCACTCTCTTGTTTGATAACAAAGAGAAGATAATTCAGTAGTTTGAAGAATGGTGTGTCTGAAAATTGAAGTTCAGTGCCAAGTGTTTAAGGCTGAGGGACAAAGTGACATAACTTACATGTGTAACTTCACTAAAGTAGTCCCAACATAAACTATTAAAATATGAAAAGGGGGTATTTCAGGAAGAGCGTATTATCATTGACCTTATTGAGTCAATTGTCTCAATGACCTTATTGACCTCAATCGACCTTATTGACTTATCATCTTCTGTTGACCACTGAGATTTTGCTAAATTCAGGAGCTTTTTCTCACTCATCACTTTCACTGATTTCTCATCTCTCTTTTACACTTATCCATCACTCACCCAACAGGTAGACATTCTTTTTGTCTCTGCATGGAGCTCCTCATCCCCTTTTTCTCATGTTGCTTTTTCTCCTTGAAGAAGTGATGCATGTGCTGTGCTTTGTTGCTCAGTCGTGTCCAACTCTTTGCACCCCGTGGACTGTAGCCTGCCAGGCACCTCTGTCCATGAGATTCTCCAGGCAGGGATACTGGAGCGGGTTGCTATGCCCTCCTCCAGGAGATCTTCCCAACCCCAGGGTCAAACCCAGGTCTCCTGCATTGCAGGCAGATTCTTTACTGTCTGAGCCACCCAGGAAGCCCAAGAATACTGGAGCGGGTAGCTTATCCCTTCTCCAGGGGATGTTCCCAGCCCAGAAATCAAACTGGGGTCAGCTGCATTGCAGGCGGATTCTTTTCCAGCTGAGCTGCCAGGAAAGCCAGAAGTGATGCATATAGCCTTCCAAACAGAGTCAGAGAGGATGTGGCTACTTATTACCAGAAGCAGATGAGGGGTACTGCTCACGAGGACTTCACTCCTCCTACAAACCAATTGCATTTCTCAGGAAGCTTCTGTTACTGGCCATTTGCTAACAACATAAAATCTACTAATTAACCTGGCTGTTCTGTCGTCTCTTCATGGGACCCTGTCTACACATCCTGTGCTTCAGACAAAGCAGATTACTCCTATAAAAATAATTTCCCTCATGGTTTGCCTCATTCCAAGCCTTTACCAGGCTCTTCCTTCTGTCTTCATTGTCCGAAGCCTTTCATGTTATGACTTTGAGGCTCACATGCCCTCCCAAAAATCTCCTAGCACCAGTTGTTATTTTCATTGCAAAACATGTTTTCCCTTGTATTATGAGTATTGGTTAACTGCTTTATTCTTCCTATTGGATTCTCTGATTCTTGGATATACTAAGTATCATCACTTTCTGAAATTTCTAGTCCAAAACCTAGGATATAGTAGCTACTCAATCAAGATATATTGCAAGGTCGTGTTAAAAAAACTTGCTTGTGGGAGTAAACATAGATGAATGTAAATATAACTGAAATTCTCACATTGTACACTTTATACATACTATAATTTTATCTGTCAATCACACCTTCACAAAGCTGAAATGGTATGTCATGTCTTTCAAATGTACTTTAAAATTTTTGAATAAGTTTAAATATTTTAAAGTCATTTATTAGAATGTTTTAAGTAAAAATCTAAATGATTCATTTGGAAAATGATCACTGCACTCTTAGAGCCTAGAAGAGTGCCTAACTAATAGTAGACACACAATTACAATGGATTAAATGAATGAATATATAATTAAATCCACTTAGCTCCCAGTATCACTTTTTTATCTTACAATCTGCACCTCTAATTTCTAAATATATAATTTTGGCCAGTCTGACTGAAAATCAAAGCATATTTTTCCAGATAAGTAAAATGTAGATAGTATAAAAAAAAGCAAGGGATGAGAAAGTTTAGATGAAAACATGTTTTCATTATTACAGGGACCATTTGTTAGTGATAATGTTGATGATGATTTTGATAGTTATGTGATTGCATGCATGCTAAGTCACTTCAGTTGTGTCCACTTCTTTGTGACCCTATAGATTATAGCCCATGAGGCTCTTCTGTCCATGAGATTCTCCAGGCAAGAAAACCAGAGTTGGTTTGCCATGCCCTCCTCCAGGGGATCTTTCTGACCCAGGGATCGAACCTGCCTCTCTTAAGTCTCCTGCATTGGCAGGCAGATTCTTCACCACTGAGCCATAGTTATGTGTTTACCACTGCTAGATATTTAAACTATTTTGCCAGAGTTCAGTAAAGAGTGTTAATCTTAAGGAGCATGTGAAGAAGGATGATTTTCTTTACATCTTCTTAGGTGCTATAAGAATCCCAAATTATAAGATATATAATTTTATATGGAAATTGGCCTATCGTGTAAAATGTTTTATATACTACCTCTGGAGGTAGATGTCGACTGGGTGAGGTGAAATTCCCTATAGCTTCCAGCAGTGAACACAAACTGACACCTTGCCGCTGGGAGCCTGCAGACATTCTTAAGAAGACCCCATTGTAGAAGCAGTCAGGACAAATTTTTTGTTATCACCACTTTCATGCTTTGAAATGCGGCGGATTTCTCAAAGCCCTTAGATAGAGCTATAAAAGAACTTCGTGTTATTTTACTAGAGTCACAGAAAAGAAACCTAAAAATAAAACGTCCTCGCTGATCCAAGGGTGTGAGCACTTCATGTGGCTTTGTGATGTGACATCACAAGAAATTCCAGGGGAGGCCGCCCACGCAGAGAGGAAGCCAAGGTCAAGGAGCCACGGGTCTGGACCTGTGCTTGACTTCCTTTGATGAGCTTATTTGTTATATCAAATGGAGCAGAAAAAAGGCTCTCCAATGAGCATAAGAGGCTACTCTCGGTTTTAATTCACTCTCTTTCATTTCCCTCGGCAGCGCAGATTAAAGATGGGTTTTTCTTTTCCCCTGGTGTGTCTCACTGTGGTTACTCAGTAGGAGAAAGAAAGAGCCAGCTTTAAAGGATTCTTTGTCCAACACGGTCTCTTGAACCACCAAAACATCTTCCAGGATGAAGTGCTGAGGTGTTTGATGGAAGCTGAACTAGAAATCATTTTCTGTCAATCAAATGCCAACCCAGTACCTGGTAGCCACCTTATGAAAACCGGACCAAATAATACAGAAGGGGAAAAAAGAGAAAAAGCTCCACTTTAACAGTTCAGTTTTGAATTACCTTGCTTCATTCATTTACATAAATATGAAGTGCCAAATGGAAGAAACCACGAAAACAGCTCACCTGAAATGAACAGGATCAGGACTGCTATAAGAGGATGGTACCCAGCTCCCTGGGCTCACATCTCAGATAAAGGCTCCCGGGGGTGAAGTCACAACCCATCCCCCTTATCAGTTGATAATGGCAAGGCTGATGTTTCAGAATCAGTAGCCATTGCCAGCTCACAAGAGCAGACATGTTTTAAACATATGTTTTACATGGTACAATCAATCCACGTACTAGTGATGTGCCTAACACTATGTGCATGGCACTGAAGGACCCCAAGAGCTGTGCTACGGAGAGATAACACATTTCACAGATCATTGGAGGCTCGAATTCGCCCCTTATGCCTCACAGCACTTTCCAAGAAGTGTGTTATCTTGAAGTAACACACCCTTGGCTTGTGCCTTATTGCTTAATTATAATCGCAAAAGTGTCAGATGAGAATAATTGCTATCCCAATTTGCCATTACCCATTGTAGGCTTTCCGACTTAACCTAAGTGAGCATTTAAAAAATATGTTCAAGTTTTATTGACCTTGGAGGTAGAGATTCCTTTACTCGTTCCTATAATTATATTGTGAGCAGAGAATGCCTGGGGAGAGAAGCAGAGAATCAAGGAGTTGACTATTTCTGCACTTTTTGTGTTTAACACAGTCCAGTTTCATCACTTTACCTGCATTTCAGAGAGCACACTTTCCACTACATCACCACGAAGCCATGAATGCATACTGTTGGCGCTATATTTGGAAAAAGTTGACTTTATTTGCCTTTCACTGGCAGATTACAAGACTCTCTAGTCAACTCTATAGCTTAAATCTCTGAGATGTACTTTATCCTCCTCAGTCCTCTATGCATACCATTTATTTGTACTGAGTTTGATACACCTTATAGTAAGTTTAAGTTTTCCCTGCCAGCACCTCAAATGAGTAAAACATCTCTTAATGCTTTGTGTATGTATGTGTGTGTGCACGCTCAGTCATGTCCAACTCTTTGTGACCCCACAGACTGTAGCCCACCAGATTCCCTTGTCCATGGAATTCTCCAGGCAAGAATACTGGAGTGGGTTGCCATTTCCTTCTCCAGGGGTCTTTCCCACCCAGGAATCAAACCTGCATCTCCTGCACTAGCAGGCGGATTCTTTACCACTGAGCCACCTGGGAAGCTCGCCTTCATAGTATTAATGCTCCATTTTCTCAACAAGATTCCCTAGTACAGGGAGTCATCTCTGTAGCCCGTCCTAGCCATCACCACTAGAGGAATTTTAGAAGCCCAGCTCTGTGTCATTAATGTTCTAAAAATATTTCAGGCTGCCTATTTGTTTGAGAATGAATATCTAGATTCCTAATCAAGAATTAAAAGTTCCAAACAATAAGACCTCAATATGTTTCTTCAAATGGCTTCCAGTTCATCACTCTCACTCACGTCATGATTAAACTAAACTCAAAATCCTGCTTCACTGAGCTTGTGCTTTTCCATGTCCATGCTTTCCTTACACTGTTTCCACTTGGAGAATCCCTTCTCCCCATTGCTCTGAACCCACATTCTTTTTCTTTCTCCTTAAATTCAGCTTCACCTATTCCTAAGTCTCCTATCTGAGTCAATCTCTACCTCTGCTCTGTCAGACACTGGAGCAGATGTTCCTGTGAGAAAATGAGGTCAAATCATCTAATATTTAGCATGTAGTGGAAGAAGTACTGTGACCTGGGCAGCCTAGAGGCAACAGGTGACCAGATGAGGGCTCCCTTACTCAGCCCATGTAGTCAAGGAAGGCTTCCTGAAGGAGGTGGTCTTTGAGTAATAATTGGAAGAAGAGTATGAGCTTGGTCAGTGGGAGAAAGGGGAAGGGCTTTCCAGATGGAGGGAATGGTGAGCATTGTGGACCCAAATCTTCTCCGTATCTAGTGCCTTGGTCCTGCTCAGGACCTGTTTCTTACCTCACCTTCTTCAACAATCTCCTGCTTCCGCCGCAGTCACCACTTTACTACCAGAGAGCCTTTCATCAAAAGCCCAGTTACTTCCTGTTCATGGATCATGAGATCATCTTTCATGAATCTTTTCGGTCTTCCCTTGCCACATTGGACACCTTCACACCTCAATGGCATACATGTTATGCCATCCGAATGGCATGCCTTTGCCATCATTTTTCATCAGGTTAATTCAGTGCAGTTCCTTCCTTCCTTCTACTTTTACAAAGCACATTTCATCACGTCCTCCTCTGTGACCTTACATAAATTGTATGTCCTTCTATCATAACTATTGCTATTTTTGGAGCCCATGGGAATATATCCTTTAAGTATCTCCATTGTATATCAGTTTGTCCTTTTATTTGTTGCCTGGCTCAAAAAACACTAACAGTACATCTTCATTCTCTCTGAAGAAAAATCAATTCAATGATTTGTATTTTTTTCATTTATTTTATTTGTATTGTGGCATAATATCTGAATATATATTTAGGCACCATTTAAACTCTTTATGAGGTTAAGGGGGAAACTACCTGACTTATATTGAAAGCAACTACATTCCTGGCTCTGGGTAAAGGCACCATGATATCTCCCAGTCCTCATCTCCTGGTCTCTCTCTCATACACACACCCAACACCAGCACCACCAGCACTGCCACCACCAAAACTAACAAACCAAAGGAAAAGAGTGCATTATTCTACAGATAAGGTGCAGCGATTAAGAATCTCATCCAAGAATGCATGGCTTGTGAGAGCTAAAACTGATTTGTAAGTTCACGTCTATTTGTTCCCAAGGACTTTTCCCTTTCCTTGCAGCATACAACATACTGAAAGATTTTTTTTTCTTTCTTTTCTATTTTTGAGTGCTGTATCTGACCATGTCTTTGTGGTTCTTATGTGTATCTGAGTTCTTACTGTGTCTTATTTTATATTAAAAGTATCCAATCTCCTTACTATAGACAATAATCTTCTGTGTTGTTCATATTATGAAGAGAAAGAAGATGATCCTTTTGGGTGCTGCAGTTGTTTCATAAAACTGATCATCTTACGAATAAGAAACAACTTTATTTCTTATGAAATTTCTGAATACTTGAGTTTCAAGTACAATATAGGATAAGCCTAGCTTATAAAATTTAATATACCTTAATTTTGGATGGCAATTTTGGCCCCAACTAAAGCAGTCATGGCCTTTTTTAGTTTATTATACACTAGCTACTATAAGAAATAACTGTCTATTTCAAAGACTTAAAAGTACAGGAGTTCATTTCTTGCTCGAGGAGTACTTCAACATGGGTGTTCCTGCTGTCAGGGGAAGTGGTGAATCTCTACACCATAGAATCACTCAGGGTGATGGATGCCCTGGGCATCAGTATCCATCAGGCAGACGGGAGAAGCACAGCGTGGAGAAACACAACTCCCTTCTTCAAAGCCCAGCTCAAAATTGCAAACCTGCCTTCATACTTCATCTTCTGATGAGAATTAGTCATGTGCCATGTATCATGCTGCCATATCCAGGTATGAGAGGAGGCTGCAATCTCCAAATACCATGAGTTCTGAACCTTATACAACACTGTTGTTGTTCAGTCGCTCAGTTGTGTCCGACTCTGCATCCCCATGGACTGCAGCACACCAGGCTTCCCTGTCCATCACCAACTCTCAGAGTTGCTCAGATTCAGGTACACTGAGTCAGTGATCCCAACCAACCATCTCATCCTCTGTCACCCCCTTCTCCTCCTGCCCTAAAATTTATCCCAGCATCAGGGTTTTTTCAAAAACAATGCTAGAGTTTCTTTTAAACATTAAAAAAATTACTGATACAAAATAAGATATAAAGCTTTGAAGAGACCTTTGAAAGTGAAGAATATTAAAACATAAATGTCTTTAGTGTCACAGCAAATCAGCCTCAGAGGCCAACAACCCAGTACCTGAACTGGGAGCTACCCAATGGTGCCCAGATTCCTCTAAGACGGGGCAGGCACATGCTAGGTGGGCAGCTATCTCTTTCTACCATATAAACCACATATCAGTGCCCTGGGGAGGTAAAAAATACAGTCAAACAATATTTATTATGATCTCTTATTTAATAAATGCTCTGATAAAGCAAACATTTCCAAACAACTGTACAAAAAAGATCTTCATAACCCAGATAATTATGATGGTGTGATCACTCATCTAGAGCCAGACATCCTGGAATGTGAAGTCAAATGAGCTTTAGGAAGCATCACAACAAACAAAGCCAGTGGAGGTGATGGAATTCCAGTTGACTTATTTCAAATCCTAAAATATGATGCTGTGAAAGTGCTGCACCCAATATGCCAGCAAATTTGGAAAACTCAGCAGTGGCCACAGCACTGGAAAAGGTCAGTTTTTATTCCAATCCCAAAGAAAGGCAATGCCAAAGAATGTTCAATCTATTGCACAATTGCTCTCATCTCACAGACTAGTAAAGTAATGCCCAAAATTCTAAGCCAGGCTTCAACAATACGTGAACCGTGAACTTCCAGATGTTCAAACTGGCTTTAGAAAAGGCAGAAGAACCAGGGATCAAATTGCCAACATCCACAGGATCATTGAAAAAAACAAAAGAGTTCCAGAAAAGCATCTATTTCTGCCTTGTTGACTAGGACAATACCTTTGTCTGTGTGGATCACAATAAACTGTGGAAATTCTGAAAGAGATGGGAATATCAGACCACCTGACCTGCCTCTTGAGAAACCTGCATGCAGGTCAGGAAGAAACAGTTAGCACCGGACATGGAACAACAGACTGGTTCCAAATAGGAAAAGGAGTATATCAAGGCTGTATATTGTCACCCTGCTTATTTAACTTCTATGCAGAGTACATCATGAGAAATGCTGGGCTGGAAGAAGCACAACCTGGAATCAAGATTGCTGGGAGAAATATCAATAAGCTCAGATATGCAGATGACACCACCCTTATGGCAAAAAGTGAAGAGGAACTAAAGAGCTTCTTGATGAAATTGAAAGAGGAGAGTGAAAAAGTTGGCTTAAAGCTCAACATTCAGAAAACGAAGATCATGGCATCCAGTCCCATCACTCCATGACAAATTGATGGAGAAACAATGGAAATAGTGGCTGATTTTATTTTGGGGGCTCCAAAATCACTGCAGATGGTGACCTCAGGCATGAAATTAAAACATGCTTACACCTTGGGAGAAAAGTTATGACAACCTAGACAGCATATTAAAAAGCAGAGACATTTTCACCAACAAAGGTATGTCTAGTCAAGGCGATGGTTTTTCCAGTGGTCATGTATGGATGTGAGAGTTGGACTATAAAGAAAGCTGAGCCCTGAAGAACTGATGCTTTTGAACTGTGGTGTTGGAGAAGACTCTTTAGAGTCCCTTGGACTGCAAAGGGATCCAACCTGTCTATCCTAAAGGAAATCAAACCTGAATGTTTATTGGAAGGACTGATGTTGAAGCTGAATCTCCAGTACTTTGGCCACCTGATGTGAAGAATTGACTCCTTGGAAAATACCCTGATGCTGGGAAAGATTGAAGGCAGGAGGAAAGGGGTACGACAGAGGATGAGATGGTTGGATGGCATCACCAACTCAATGGGCATGAGTTTGAGTAAACTCTGGGAGTTGGTGATAGATAGGGAGTCCTGGCGTGCTGCAGTCCATTTATTTGCATAAATTCAGACACAACTGAGCAACTGAACTGAACTGACCTAGCTCATGTGAATCCAGTGGGTCATAATGAAGTGGAAGATCTAGACAGCATGTTTATTATCTTTGTTTGTTTCATTTTAACATTATTTTAAGACACCAAAGCTTTCCCTGACTCATTTTGCTAAGGAGACAATATGGTAAATTTTAGCCATAGTGTTTACGTCCACAGAATTATGCATAATATGTAACATAATATGTAACTCATTACATATCACATGCTAAACAGTCATTTTAATTTATTTTCATTTGCAGTTTCTCAAGATGCGTGTATGTGTGTCTGTGTGTGTGACAGAGAGAGATTTAATGGGATCTTTTTAGTAAGTAGTTTTACTGAAATGACATGAGTATCTGAGTTGTGTAAATTGCCTCAGACTGGGGAATCATGAACTCGCGTTTCCTGCTCTGACTCTGCTGTTTCCTACCTGAGACACATTACTTACCTGTCCTCAATCAATAAAATAATAATAATATTAATTAACCCATTCAGTTGAAATGTTTCTATAAAAAACCAAACACATATCTGGATGGAAAAGTAGTAACTATATAGCACTCAATAGATTATATTCTTTGTAGCTGAAGATGGAGAAGATCTTTACAGTCCACAAAAATAAAACCAGGAGCGGACTGTGGCTCAAATCATAAGCTCCTTATTGCAAAATTCAGACTTAAATTTGAAGAAAGTAGGGAAAATCACTAGGCCATTCAGGTATAATCTGAATCAAATCCCCTATGATTCCACAATGGAAGTGAAAGATAGATTCAAGGGTTTAAATCTGATAGACAGATTGTCTGAAGAAATACGGATGGAGTTTT
This sequence comes from Oryx dammah, assembly GCF_014754425.2. Classification (NCBI taxonomy): domain Eukaryota; kingdom Metazoa; phylum Chordata; class Mammalia; order Artiodactyla; family Bovidae; genus Oryx; species Oryx dammah. The sequence goes on from NW_024070186.1 coordinate 119,872,821, forward strand.
GTAACATTGTACAGGAGGCAGTGACCAAAATCATCCCATAGAAATAGAAATGTCAGAAGGCAAAATGGTTGTCTGAGGAGGCCTTACAAATAGCTGAGAAAAGAAGCGAAGTGAAAGGCAAAGGGGAAAGGGAAAGATACACTCAACTGCAGAGTTCCAAAGAATAGCAAGGAGAGATAAGAAAGCCTTCCTAAGTGAACAATGTAAAGAAATAGAGGAAAACAATACAATGAGAAAGACTAGAGATCTCTTCAAGAAAATTACAGATACCAAGGGAACGTTTCATACAAAGATGGGCAGAATAAAGAACAGAAATGGCAAGGACCTAAAAGAAGCACAAGGTGTTAAGAAGAGCTTGTAAGGATACACAGAAGAATCGTACAAGGAAAAAAAAAAAGTCTTAATGACCTGCTGCTGCCGCTGCTGTTGCTAAGTCACTTCAGTTGTGTCCAACTCTGTGCGACCCCATAGACGGAAGCCCACCAGGCTCCCCCGTCCCTGGGATTCTCCAGGCAAGATCACTGGAGTGGGTTGCCATTTCCTTCTCCAATGCATGAAAGTGAAAAGTAAAAGAGAAGTCACTCAGTCGTGTCTGACTCTTAGTGACCCAATAGACTGCAGCCCACCAGGCTCCTGCATCCATGGGATTTTCCAGGCAAGAGTACTGGCGTGGGGTGCCATTGCCTTCTCTGCTTAATGACCTGGATAACCACAATCATGTGGTCACTCACCTAGACCCAGATATCCTGGAGAGTGAAGTCAAGTGGAACGTAGGAAGCATTACTACAAACTAAACTGTGGAGGTAATGGAATCCCAGATAAGCCATTTCTAATTAGAAAAACTGATGTTGTTAAAGTGTTGTACTCAATATGTCAGCAAATTTGGAAAACTCAGCAGTGGCTCCAGTATGGGAAAATATAAATGTTCTTTCCAGTTTCAAAGACAGGTATGCCAAAGAATATTCAAACTTTGCACAGTTGCACTTAGCTCATATGCTAGCCAGGTAATGCTCAAAATCCTTCAAGCTAGGCTTCAGTAGTAGGTAAACCAAGAACTTACAGATATAGAAGCTGGATTTAGAAAAGGCAGAGGAACCAGATATCAAATTGCCAAAATCCATTGGATCATAGACAAGGCAGAAAAAAAAAGAGAAAGAGAGAGAGAGAATTTCAGAAAAACAACTACTTCCGCTTCATTTGGTTCAGTTCAGTTGCTCAGTAGTATCCAACTGTTTGCGACCCCATGAACTGCAGCATGCCAGGCCTCCCTGTCCATCACAAACTCCCAGAGTCCACCCAAACTCATGTCCATTGAGTAGGTGATGCCATCCAATGATCTCATCCTCCATAGTCCCCTTCTCCTTCTGCTCTAAATCTTTCCCAGCATCAGAGTCTTTACAAATGAGTCAGCTCTTTGCATCAGGTGGCCAAAGTACTGGAGTTTCAGCTTCAACATCAGTCCTTCCAAGAAACACCCAGGACTGATCTCCTTTAGGATGGACTGGTTGGATCTCCTTGCAGTCTAAGGGTCTCAAGAGTTTTCTCCAACACCACAGTTCAAAAGCATCAATTCTTCAGCACTCAGCTTTCTTTATAGTCCAACTCTTACATCCATTGGGCTTCCCTGATAGCTCATCTGGTAAAGAACCCACATGGAATGAGGGAGACCTGGGTTTGATCCCTGGGTTGGGAAGATCCCCTGGAGAAGGGAAATGCTACCCACTCCAGTCAATCTAATCACACTAGGACCACAACCTTGTCTAAATCAATGAAACTAAGCCATGCCCGTGAGGCCACCAAAGATGGGCGGGTCATGGTGGAGAGGTCTGACAGAATGTGGTCCACTGGAGAAGGGAATGGCAAACCACTTCAGTATTCTTGCCTTGAGAACCCCATGAACAGTATGAAAAGGCAAAATGCTAGGATACTGAAAGAGGAACTCCCCAGGTCAGTAGGTGCCCAGTATGCTACTGGAGATCAGTGGAGAAATAACTCCAGAAAGAATGAAGGGATGGAGCCAAAGCAAAAACAATACCCAGTTGTGGATGTGACTGGTGATAGAAGCAAGGTCCGATGCTGTAAAGAGCAATGTTGCATAGGAGCCTGGAATGTCAGGTCCATGAATCAAGGCATATTAGAAGTGGTCAAACAAGAGATGGCAAGGGTGACCGTCAACATTCTAGGAATCAGCGAACTAAAATGGACTGCAATGGGTGAATTTAACTCAGATGACCATTATATATACTATTGTGGGCAGGAATCCCTCTGAAGAAATGGAGTAGCCATCATGGTCAACAAAAGAGTCCGAAATGCAGTACTTGGATGTAATCTCAAAAACAACAGAATGATCTCTGTTCATTTCCAAGGCAAACCATTCAATATCACAGTAATCCAAGTCTATGCCCCAACCAGTAATGCTGAAGAAGCTGAAGTTGAATGGTTCTATGAATACCTACAAGACGTTTTAGAACTAACACCCAAAAAAGATCTCCTTCTCTTTATAGGGGACTGGAATGCAAAGTAGGAAGTCAAGAAACCTAGAGTAACAGGCAAATTTGGCCTTGGAATGTGGAATGAAGCAGGGCAAAGACTAATAGAGTTTTGCCAAGAAAATGCACTGGTCATAAGAAACACCCTCTTCCAACAACACAAGAGAAGACTCTACACATAGACATCACCAGATGGTCAACACTGAAATCAGATTGATTATATTCTTTGCAGCCAAAGATGGAGAAGCTCTATACAGTCAGTAAAAATAAGACCAGGAGCTGACTGTGGTTCAGATCATGAACTCATTATTGCCAAATTCAGACTTAAATTGAAGAAAGTAGGGAAAACCACTAGACCATTCAGGTATGACCTAAATCAAATCCCTTATGATTATACAGTGGAAGTGAGAAATAGATTTAAGGGCCTAGATCTGATAGATAGAGTGCCTGATGAGCTATAGACTGAGGTTTGTGACATTGTACAGGAGACAGGGATCAAGACCATCTCCATGGAAAAGAAATGTAAAAAAGCAAAATGGCTGTCTGGCGAGGCCTTACAAATAGCTGTGAAAAGAAGAGAAGTGAAAACCAAAGGAGAAAAGGAAATATATAAGCATCTGAATGCAGAGTTCCAAAGAATAGAAAGAAGAGATAAGAAAGCCTTCTTCAGTGATCAATGCAGAGAAATAGAGGAAAAGAACAGAATGGGAAAGACTAGAGATCTCTTCAAGAAAATTAGAGATACCAAGGGAATATTTCATGCAAAGATGGGCTCGATAAAGGACAGAAATGGTATGAATCTAACAGAAGCAGAAGATATTAAGAAGAGGTGGCAAGAATACACAGAAGAACTGTACAAAAAAGATCTTCACGACCCAGATAATCACGATGGTGTGATCACTCACCTAGAGCCAGACATCTTGGAATGTGAAGTCAAGTGGGCCTTAGAAAGCATCATTATGAACAAAGCTAGTGGAGATGATGGAATTCCAGTTGAGCTGTTTCAAATCCTAAAAGGTGATGCTGTGAAAGTGCTGCACTCAACATGCCAGCAAATTTGGAAAACTTAGCAGTGGCCACAGGACTGGAAAAGTCAGTTTTCATTCCAATTCCAAAGAAAGGCAATGCCAAAGAATGCTAAAACGACTGCACAATTGCCCTCATCTCACACGCTAGTAAAGTAATGCTCAAAATTCTCCAAGTCAGGCTTCAGCAGTACATGAACCATGAACTTCCTGATGTTCAAGCTGGTTTTAGAAAAGGCAGAGGAACCAAAGACCGAATTGCCAACATCCGCTGGATCATGGAAAAAGCAAGAGAGTTCCAGAAAAACATCAATTTCTGCTTTATTGACTATGCCAAAGCCTCTGACTGTGTGGATCACAAGAAACTGTGGAAAATTCTGGAAGAGATGGGAATACCAGACCACCTGATCTGCCTCTTGAGAAATCTGTATGCAGGTCAGGAAGCAACAGTTAGAACTGGACATGGAATGACAGACTGGTTCCAAATAGGGAAAGGAGTAGGTCAAGGCTGTATATTGTCACCCTGCTTATTTAACTTCTATGCAGAGTACATCATGAGAAACGCTGGGCTGGAAGAAGCATAAGCTGGAATCAAGATTGCCGGGAGAAATATCAATAACCTCAGATATGCAGATGACACCACCCTTATGGCAGAAAGTGAAGAGGAACTGCAGAGCCTTTTGATGAAATTGAAAGAGGAGAGTGAAAAAGCTGGCTTAAAACCCAAAATTCAAAAAAAAAACCCCAAAGATCTGGTCTTTGTTTTGGCATCTGGTCCCAGAATTTCATGGCAAATACTGGTGAATCAATGGAAACAGTGACAGACTTTATTTTCTTAGGCTCCAAAATCATTATGGATAGTGAGTGCAACCATGAAATTAAAAGATGCTTGCTCCTTGAAGAAAAGCTATGACCAACCTAGACAGCATATTAAAAAGCAGGGACAATTTTGTCAACAAAGGTTGGTATAATCAAAGTTGCGGTTTTTCTAGTACTCATGCACAGATGTGAGAGTTGGAACCCAGAGAAGGCTGAGCACCAAAGAACTGATGATTTTGAACTGTGATGTTCGAGAAGACTCTTAAGAGTTCCTTGAATTGCAAGGAGATAGAACCTCAATCCTAAAGGGAATCAACCCTGAATATTTACTAGAAATACTGATGCTGAAGCTGAAGTTCCAGTACCTCGATCACCCAAAGTGAAGAGCCAAGTAATTGGAAAAGACCCCAATGCTGGGAAGATTGATGGCAGGAGGAGAAGGGGATGACAGAGATGGTTGGATGACATCACTGACTCAATGGACATGAGTCTGAGCAAACACTGGGAGATTGTGGGGGACTGGAAGCCTGGGGTGCTGAGGTCCATGGGGTCATAGAGTCTGACAAGACTGAGAGACTAAGCACTGCACAGCACCTGATAGTAATGACAATAAGGATAGAGTAATAACCTTACTAGGCGATTGCTTATAGAGTGCACTGTGTAATATTCATGTCACAGGGCCCCACTCATGAGTTTTGGGATTTTGAACAAGATACATAATTAGCTGTATCTCATATTATTCCTGTTTAACAGGAGGATCATTACATACTACCTACCTGCAGAGTTGCCATGAGGATTAAAGGAACATATACAAAGGACTGAAAATAACACCTGGCTCATAACACACACACATTCATCAGATCAAACAATTGCTTTAAATGCAATCTAGTTTACTTTCAAAATGATCTCAGTTTTTTAAAGCAGCTCAGACATAGATTTTATGTTCTTAATTATAACTACATATCTACTTTAAAACATCTCAATATACATTTTTTGTTGTTCAGTAGTTGCTAGACTCATCTGTAGCTATACTTCCCTGAAAGGATGAATACAATTTGGAATCCATTCAGTTGTTCTGAAGAGTGTAGATTCTGTAGTCAAAGTCTCTTTATCACTAGTTCCATGTAAATATATATATATCTATATTCCTTTTCTTCTGATTTCTGAACCACTGATTTCCTAAAACAATGCTTTTCCTATCAGACCTCACCAAGTGTTTTTAGACAGTTATAATTTTCATAATTTTTCTGGAGTGATGTTGATAATAACCAAGGCAGTTGTCCTATCTTTGTTCAGATTCTCTTACTGGAAAATGATTTCCTCTTTGTTGATTTATGCCTGCCCTTCACAATTTCATGTTTTAGAATTTCTGATATCCTCACTATTCTCTGAATCCTTTCAGCAGATTTCTATTACTGAGACAGTAGAACTTGCCTATTATTATTTTGATTTATTAATTCATCATCTTCATAGTACACTTGTGACAGACTGGGGGAACTATACTATCATTCTGTTTCCTTTCTTATAACATTAACTAGTAACAGCTGATTTTAAAAAGCAGTACTTAAATTTAGCTTATGCTTCCAGGAAATGTTGTACCCCATTTTGTTTTTATTTTTATATTTGATATTGACCTTTTTATTAAATATTTTAAAATAAGTTGTAGTTCTGAAATGCATTGCAAATGTAGAGTTCAAACCACTGAGTATTTCATATTCTTGTTTTTAAAATTACTTTCTAAAAGGTAAGTTACTTTATTAGCCATGGGGTAGGAGAGTGGGAAGTGGCAACCAACTCCAGTACTTTTGCCTGGAGAATCCCTTGGACAGAGGATCCTGGTGGGCTACAGTCCACAGGGTCGCGGAGTCAGACGCGACTGAGCGACTGATACACACACAGTAGAGTGGGTAATGAGATGAACAACGTTAAGCCATTTTCCCATATGTTTGATCTATAAAATTTTTACACCCCACAAATAGAAATAACAAAAAGGGTAATTTTATTATATGAAATCATTTATTTATAATGACCTAAATAGTTGCCCATAAGATATACATTTGACAGAAAATCTTATTGTATATATACAAATATATATAGTCATGCATTTGTATGTAAATAATTTAGTTTCCAATGTTTCACATTTTATTTTTATTACAAACCAATTTCTTATTCACAAGAATATGTGTTATGACCAAATTAAGAAGGTCACATTTACATAATGTTTATATTATATGAAAGTATTTCTTTTATTTTTATGTTTCCTGACTGTGTCATTTATTAGATTTGAAATTTGGGGTAAGTGCATGGGTCTATCTGGACATCTGTTTCCTTGTTTGTAAAACTCTAAAGACAGTGTCTTCTTTTCAGTGTTGTGATGCACAAACACAGGCACAAACTGTGTTATTTGACATAACACAGTGTAGGGGCTGGAAAAGTCAATGTTCTGTCAATACAACTGCTATTTTTATTTTCATAATTATCAATAGCATTTTAATTTTAAACCTCATGTTAAGGCAAGTATTATAGGAATATTTTTCATCAGAGTCTAAGAACCAATGAAAAGGTGTAGTTGCAACAAACTTTAAATCATTGAGACTTTTTTCTATGTTCTTTCATTAATATAAGTACTAAACCTTAATATTTAGATATTTCAAGGTGGCGCAGTGGTAAAGAACCTGCCTGTCTTTGTAGGAGATGTAAGAGACATGAGTTTGATCCCTGGGTTGGAAATATCCTCTGGAGTAGGAAATGGATACCCAATCCAACATTCTAGCCTGGAGACTTCCATGGACAGAGGAACCTGGTGGACTGCAGTCCATGGGGTTGCAATCAGACACAACTGAACACACAGGAACACACAAAATCTGATAATTACCAGGAGCTTTGGTCAACGTATCACTCCCTTAGTTCATTTAACCCTTTGAGAGTATTATGAGGAGGTATTAGGCTCACTGTATAGATCTAAGTACTGAGCTCCAGACTAATTTGTAATAATTAGCAATAATTCTTAGTAGAAATAACCAAATTATTTATGGTAACTAGATAGATGCTTATCAAATGGTGAATCAAAAATTTACAATCATGAGTTCCTGATTTTAATATTCATACTTCCTCCTATTTTCCCGCTAAGTAAAATAAATGTATTTCTCTTCCTTTTTTTTTTTTTCTTTTTTTTCTGTTTGTCAAATTGTGCAGCATATGAGATCTTAGTTCCCCAGCCAGGGATCTAACCGACACCCCTGTAGTAGAAGTACAGAATCCTAACCACTGAACCACCAGGGAATTCCCTATACCTATTCTTTATTTTCTCTTTATGTATGTATAGTTTTACACTTAGAAATATCAGCTAACAAAAATTTCTTCATAAGACTTTTTTATATTTATGATATTCATAAATTATAATATCCTGGCACATTCTGTTTCATATATTTCCATGTGTTATGAAGAATTTTAAAAAGTGACTCATATATTTACAGAATTAATACATAAATGAACATTGAATGAATAAAAATATTCTATAAATTAGTTATGAGGTAAGATGTAGAAATAAAATTTTACAGTTTTGTTCCATGTACTTATTTATCGTCCAAATAATTATGATTGATAGGGAAAAGTTCTTTATAGCCTAATTTAAATAGAAATTACACACATGACTAAGCCTTTGCTGAGATATAAATATTTAAAGAGTAATCTGTTTACATTAACCTTCTTTAGGACCCAGAGAAATGACTGTGGATCCATGTAGCCTAAATTCCTATGTGTGACAATATCTGAAGGAGAACTTTTAGTTAGGATGCTATCAAATTTCCTGAGTAGGGAACATATCCTACTTAAACAAGAAAATACACCACTGTAAATACTAGATGTCTGACCTCAACTTCTGGTTCTTTCTAAAGATATTGTAACTATACTTGTTATTTTAAGGTTCATTCTGGCTTTTTCCCTCCAGTTTGGGCAGATTCTCCATTCCATCTTATGCTGTTCCTCTTTACATATGCTGCTGCTGCTAAGTTGCTTCAGTAGTGCCTGACTCTGTGCGACCCCAGAGACGGCAGCCCGCCAGGCTCCCCTCATCCCTGGGATTCTCCAGGCAAGAACCCTGGCTTGGATTGCCATTTCCTTCTTCAATGCATAAAAGTGAAGTCGCTCAGTTGTGTCGGACTCTTTGTGACCCTGTGGGCTACAGTCTACCAGGCTCCTCCGTCCATGGGATTTTCCAGGCAAAAGTACTGGAGTGGGTTGCCATCACCTTCTCTGTTACATCTGCTAAAATCAATCAATTAATCAATTTTTTAAAATCAGAGGTCTTCTTAGTCCTTGGAGATTTGGCTTTGTCTCAGATTTGGCTAATCTAGTTGGCCGAGTTTTGCTTCAAGCATCAAGTTTTTAGCAATGTTTTGGGGGGAGTTTGCTTCTGTTGATAAATTGCAAAATGCCTGCTGCTAAAAACCCCAGGATACACCCATCTCTCTAATCTGGATACTCCTCATAAAATCTGTGTGCTTTCCTGCCCTGCTGTGTTTGCATCCTGTCCTGTTATGTTGTTGTTCAGTTGTTCAATCCGACTCTTTGAGACCCCTTGGATTACAGCATGCCAGGCTTCCCTTGTCCTTCACCATCTCCTGGAGCTTGCTCAAATGCAAGTCCATCAAGTTGGTGATGCCATCCAACCATCTCATCCTCTGTTGTCCTCTTCTCCTCCTGCCCTCAATCATTCCCAGCATCAGGATTTTTTCTAATGAGTTGGCTCTTTGCATCAGGTAGGCAAAGTATTGGAGCTTCAGCTTCAGCATCAGTCCCTCCAATGTATTTCCTTAGGGGAAATGTCACTCTCTAATTTGATTAAAACAGCAAATGAACTTCCACTCATTGGGTAGTAATGTGGGTCTTCATCAACACACTTCTTCCCTTCTAACGAAGAGGTATGGAGTGCATATGATGTAATACTTAGTCTTATGTTGGCTATCTTAGGAATACTTTAACAGTGTTTAACAGATGTATTTTTTTTTTCTACATCACATAAAACATCCTTGACTGGATCTTTTCAGGCCTCATGAGGGTCAAGGATTTGCTCTGCTATTGAGTTTGGTCAGTTGTTAATAATCTACTAAGAGTATTAGCCTACTATGAAGAAGTTAACAGAGTTTTCCCCAGTAGCTCAGTGGTAAATAATTCGGCTGCCAATGCAGGTCCAATCCCTGGGTCAGGAAGATCCCCTGGAAAAGGAAATGGCAACCCACTCCAGTATTCTTGCCTGGGAAATCCCATGGATAGACGAGCCAGGCAGAATACAGTCCATGAGGTCGCAAAGAGTCAGACATAATTTAGTGACTAAACAACAACAATGTGATCACTAATCTAGAGCCAGACATCTTGGAATGTGAAGTCAAGTGGGCCTTAGAAAGCATCACTACGAACAAAGCTAGTGGAGGTCATGGAATTCCAGTTGAGCTGTTTCAAATCCTGAAAGATGATGCTGTGAAAGTGCTGCACTCAATATGCCAGCAAATTTGGAAAACTCAGCAGTGGCCACAGGACTGGAAAAGTCAGTTTTCATTCCAATTCCAAAGAAAGGCAATGCCAAAGAATGCTCAAACTACCACACAATTGCACTCATCTCACATGCTAGTAAAGTAATGCTCAAAATTCTCCAAGCCAGGCTTCAGCAATACGTGAACCGTGAACTCCCTGATGTTCAAGCTGGTTCTAGAAAAGGCAGAGGAACCAGAGATCAAATTGCCAACATCCGCTAGATCATGGAAAAAGCAAGAGAGTTCCAGAAAAACATCGATTTCTGCTTTATTGACTATGCCAAAGCCTTTGACTGTGTGGATCACAAGAAACTGGGAGATTCTGAAAGAGATGGGAATACCAGACCACCTAACCTGCCTCTTGAGAAATCTGTATGCAGGTCAGGAAGCAACAGTTAGAACTGGACATGGAACAACAGACAGGTTCCAAATAGGAAAAGGAGTACATCAAGGCTGTATATTGTCACCCTGCTTATTTAACTTATATGCAGAGTACATCATGAGAAATGCTGGACTGGAAGAAACACAAGCTGGAATCAAGATTGCCGGGAGAAATATCAATAACCTTAGATATGCAGATGACACCACCCTTATGGCAAAAAGTGAAGAGGAGCTAAAAAGCCTCTTGATGAAAGTGAAAGAGGAGAGGGAAAAAGTTGGCTTAAAGCTCAACATTCAGAAAATGAAGATCATGGCATCTGGTCCCATCACTTCATGGGAAATAAGCGGGGAAACAGTGGAAACAGTGTCAGACTTTATTTTTTGGGGGGCTCCAAAATCACTGCAGATGGTGACTGCAGCCATGAAATTAAAAGACACTTACTCCTTGGAAGAAAAGTTATGACCAAACTAGATAGCATATTCAAAAGCAGAGACATTACTTTGCCGACTAAGGTCTGTCTAGTCAAGGCTATGGTTTTTCTAGTGGTCATGTATGGATGTGAGAGTTGGACTGTGAAGAAGGCTGAGTGCTGAAAGAATTGATGCTTTTGAACTGTGGTGTTGGAGAAGACTCTTGAGAGTCCCTTGGACTGCAAGGAGATCCAACCAGTCCATTATGAAGGAGATCAGCTCTGAGATTTCTTTGGAAGGAATGATGCTAAAGCTGAAGCTCCAGTACTTTGGCCACCTCATTCGAAGAGTTGACTTATTGGAAAAGACTCTGATGCTGGGAGGGATTGGCGGCAGGAGGAGAAGGGGATGACCGAGGATGAGATGGCTGGGTGGCATCACGGACTCGATGGACGTGAGTCTAGTGAACTCCGGGAGTTGGTGATGGACAGGGAGGCCTGGCGTGCTTCGATTCATGGGGTTGCAAAGAGTCGGACACGACTGAGCGACTGAACTGAACTGAACTGAAACAACACCAAAGAAGTTTACAGCAACAATTCATCAATAAATGGTAGTGACCTTCACTGAAAGGTATTGGACTTTACCCAAACTGAAAACACCTCCTTAAAAATTAAATATTTTTGATAACATATAAATATGAGCCTTTAGATTTTGGCAAAAAAGAAGTTCAAAAACAAATTAAACTCTAACATTTTAAACTTTTGCTGCTGCTGCTCCTGCTGCTGCTGCTGCTGCTGCTGCTAAGTCACTTCAGTCGTGTCCAACTCTGTGCGACCCCATAAACGGCAGCCCACTGGCCTCCCCCGTCCCTGGGATTCTCCAGGCAAGAACACTGGAGTGGGTTGCCATTTCCTTCTCCAATGCATGAAAGTGAAAAGTGAAAGTGAAGTCGCTCAGTCGTGTCCGACTCTTCATGACCCCTTGGACTGCAGCCCACCAGGCTCCTCTGTCCATGGGATTTTCCAGGCAAGAGCACTGGAGTGGGTTGCCATTGCCTTCTCCAAACTTTTGCTACTAACCTGCAAAATATTCTGGGGAATATGTAACAAATACCACCAGAAAATGTCTATTAATTTGACTCAGTTTGTGGGTATGTTGAGACGCTTACTCCTTGGAAGAAAAGTTATGACCAACCTACATAGCATATTGAAAAGCAGAGACATTACTTTGCCAACAAAAGTCCGTCTCGTCAAGGCTATGGTTTTTCCAGTAGTCATGTATGGATGTGAGAGTTGGACTGTGAAGAAAGCTGAGTGCCAAAGAACTGATGCTTTTGAACTGTGGTGTTGGAGAAGACTCTTGAGAGTCCCTTGGACTGCAAGGAGATCCAACCAGTCCATTCTGAAGGAGATCAGCCCTGGGATTTCTTTGGAAGGAATGATGCTGAAGCTGAAACTCCAGTACTTTGGCCACCTCATGCGAAGAGTAGACTCATTGGAAAAGACTCTGATGCTGGGAGGGATTGGGGGCAGGAGGAGAAGGGGACGACAGAGGATGAGATGGCTGGATGGCATCACTGACGCGATGGATGTGAGTTTGAGTGAACTCTGGGAGTTGGTGATGGACAGGGAGACCTGGTGTGCTGTGATTTATGGGGTCGCAAAGAGTCGGACATGACTGAACGACTGAACTGAACTGAACTGAACCCATGCTTTAGAGTCGGCATGAGCTGACAAAGATTCAAAATAATTACAGGTTAATAGATTTTTCTTATTGTTTAAAAGGAAGTAAAAATTAAACAAAGTTAAAATATTTTGCCCTTATTCAAATTTATTCATTATATTTTCCTACTTGAAAGCATTTCTACCATTATATTTCTTTCCTTATAGACTTTTAAAATAAGACCATCATGCACAGGGCTAATTGAAATAGAACTCAAGTGCTGAGAGTGTGAAATTATAGGACTAAAGGTTACATAACACTAAATAATTTATGTTCAAGTATAGCAAAAATTAAATTAAAAATTTATCCCCATGCTGTAAGACAATGTTCTACCTCATTTTCAGAACTGTTAAAAAACTATTATTTTATGGAAAAACAGAAGCTTCCTTTTTCTTAAAAGCCATATATTTCAATTGTTCCTACTGCATCATGCTGCTTCTTGCAGAAACCTATGCAAACTAACCATTACTCCACAGATCCTAGACATTATGTAACAGTATATTTTCATTTGACAAGAAAACTGACAAAAGTGGTTGATTACTCCTGTCCCAGGGTCTTGGCACTGTTCTCTCTGCCTGAAATGTGCTTCCCTTATTTCTGAATAAACTTTACCATGTTTAGATCATGATTCAGATGTCATTATTAACAAGGTCTTCCCTGACTACAGTACTTAACATTACCATTCCTTATCCATCCGCTCAGTCTCTATTTTGTTACCTTATTTTTCAATTTTCTTTATAGGTAATCTCATTGATATGTATATGCGTTTTTATTCATTTATCTTGTCTCCATCTAGTAACACGTTGGCAAAAAAACAACATATTTTTCACTGCTGCATCAACAGTGTCTAAAACACAACCTACCCAGGGTAGGACCTCAATGGATATTTGTTAAAAAAAAAAAAAAAAACTGAAAAAATAAATGAACATGTTTGAAAGTTATAATTATATATACCATGTTTAATAAAGGCTCTCAGAGAATATATTATTGGTTCTATTTTATTTACTAACTCTACTGCATAGTCACTTCCCTCCCTACTTCACACACACACACACACACACACACACACAGAGCCATGAATTACCTCTAATTAGTTCAGCTGGTGCAGGAGACCCCAGTTCAACTCCTGGATTGGGAAGTTCTCCTGGAGAAAGAATAGGCTACTTGTTCCAGTATTCTTGGGCTTTCCTGGTGGGTCAGACAGTAAAGAATCTGCCTGCAACACGAGAGACCTGGGTTCAACCCCTGGGTCAGGAAGATCCCCTGGAGGAGGTCATGGCAATCCACTCCAGTGTTCTAGCCTGAAGAATCTCCATAGACAAAGGAGCTTGATGGGCTACAGTCCACGGGTTCCCAGAGTCAGATATAACTGAGCAGCTAAGCACACACACATATAGTTTTTATAGTTTTCTAACTCATGCCTGGAAAATCCCATGGACGGGGCAGCCTGGTAGGCTGTAGTCCATGGGGTTGCCAAGAGTCAGACATGACTGAGCAACTGAACTGAACTGAACTGAACTTACCAGGTATGTTTAACTTCATACCAATTTCTCGATATGAAATATTTTTCTTACCAACCCCCACCCCAATTCAAGTTATAGTCATTCTGACCATCTTTTGAAGCTCAAATTAAAAGAAATTTCCTTCACAAAGCTCTCTATTTTTCCAAGCATAATTAATCAATTGTTTGCCCACCACTGGGTTTCCCTGATGGCCCAGACAGTAAAGAATCTGCCTGCAAGGCAGGAGACCTGGGTTTAATCCCTGGGTGGGGAAGATACCCTGGAGAAGAGAACAGCAACCCACTCCAATATTCTTGTCTGGAGAATTCCATGGACAGAGGACCCTGGAGGGCTACAGTCCATGGGTCACAGAGTTGGACACGACTGAGTGACTGGCAGTTTCACTTTTTCACTTGCTCCCACTGCTACTGTTATGTGTCAGTCGATCAGTCCTGTTTTAATTTCTACTTTAGTTTTTCTATTCATCTGTCCCCAGCTAGATACTAGAATTTTAACTCTTATTTAGTTTAACTTATCTCTCAATACTGTGAGGTACCCAGTGTTTTTAAGATATTTAAAATATTTTGTGATAGAAAAGAAAGAATAAATGAAGATAAGTTCATGTTTTCAGTCAACGTTCATAATAACATTGAGGCACAGACAGGTTGATGCTAAAGTCACCTCAACTTGTATTTCATTCATTTGACCTACCTTTAAAAGCATGAGACCAGCTAAGTCGACCAACTTGTGTAGAATAAGAAGTAAACCTAAAAAATTGTCCATTTTGTCCAAAAACTTCTATCCATACATGAATTGGAGGGAAACACATCCACAGACTGAGTAGTGCTTCCTTTAAAAAGGAAAATCCATATAGTTTGCAGAAACTGAAAGCCTGATGTTTCTGTCTCTGTAATAATTCATAGGTTATAAAATGTCAAAACTATCATATGCAGCCTTTAGACTGTCATTGCAATCACTCAATAGTATAGACACTCAAGATCTAGGCCAATGAACACATTTTGAATGTACATCTAGTCTCTCTCCCTTGTGTGTGTGTGTGTGTGTGTGTGTGTGTGTGTGTATAACCTGGTGATAAAGAGAAAACGTCAAGAAAGAAGATGAAATGGTGTCCTTTTTATCCCAGGCTTCTCACTTTCTAAATACATTTCCCGTTGCATGGGAAGCCAATAAGAATCTGTTCTGCCTATATCCTGACATGGCATCAGATCCTACTCTTTGTGGCCATTTCTTAACATTAGTGGGAAGCAGCACATATTGACACTGAAATCTATTTAAAAGCAAAGTTCCTGACAACTAAACTTCAAGAGGGCAGAGCCTTTAAAAATGCACATAGGCACATTGTGTTGACAGCGGGTGCTATTGACTTTTCCCGCTGAACAATCCCATGCCACCAGCTCCGTAAAGGCATGAGGAGCCTCGGAGAGAAAAGCAGCTGGTTTTCCTTAGAAACTACCTGCTGTCAGTCAGTTTGGCATCATTTGGGGCAGCAGGTGCTCCACAGATAAAAAGAAAGATCGTTAGAGACTCTTTTTCTTTTTCTTGCAGTTTTTTGACAATTCATTGGTGGTGGGACCTAGTTGTGATGAAAGTTCAGTTTACTTTGACAGATAGCTTTTGCTCTCCAGGCTATTAACCCGATCATTGGCCTGTGACAGATTAGGGAAAGGGAAATCATAAAAATTTGTCTTTCCTTGTCTTGACTCTTTTTTTTTTTTTTCTACACACACAAGCTATAGCTGGATAGAGAAGAACTTTGCTTGCACTTCAAATACAACTTCCCCAAACCAATTGCTATGTAAGTTTTTCACTTTTGTGTGTCTGTTTTTCTTTAAATCTGTTCCTTTTGACATCTGTGATCTATGGGAAGATTATACTATGTCTGATGTTACTGTGTTGTATTGCCTGAGGTGGATGAACTGATTGTAAGGTCAATAGACTAAATGTATGTAACTCTGTGTTATGGTATTGGTCATAATTTACCATTAGGAACAAGTGACAGTGTACAATGTCATGCTTTCACAATTTGATTTCCTATTCTGTAGTGATAGTACAAGGTTGTTTTGTGTCTGAATTAGGAGCCAAAATTGTGTCTGGATTAGTAACCAAAATCTTTACCTGTCTGCAGAAAGGTCACAGAAAAATTCATGGAAGATGCCAAAGGTTATAAAACATCAAAAATTACTACTAGTAGGAAACGGTGAAAAGTGAAGTGAAAGTCACTCAGTTGTGTCCAACTCTTTATGTGTGACCCCATGGACTGTAGCCTGCCAGGCTTCTCTGTCCATGGAATTCTCCAGGCCAGTACACAGGACTCCCACACTGCAGGTGAATTCTTTACTGTCTGAGCTGCCTAGGAAGCCCAAGAATATTGGAGTGAGTAGCCTATCCCTTCTCCAGGGGATCTTCCCGATCCAGGAATCAAATCGGGGTCTGCTATATTGCAGGCAGATTCTTTACCAGCTGAGCTCCAGGGAAGCTCAGGAAACAGTAACAAACCATGAATGCAATTGGAAAATGCATGTGAATATTACATGTAACAGACTTCCCTGATAGCTCAGTTGGTAAAGAACCTGCTTGCAATGCAGGAGGCCCTAATTCAATTCCTGCGTAGGAAGATCCCCTGGAGAAGGGATAGGCTACCCACTCCAGTATTCTTGAGCTTCCCTTGTGGCTCAGCTGGTAAAGAATCCTGCCTGCAATGAGGGAGACCTTGGTTCGATCCCTGGGTTGGGAAGATCCCCTGGAGAAGAGAATGACTACCCACTCCAGTATTCTGGCCGAGAGAATTCCACGGACTGTATAGTCCATGAGGTCACAGAAGGTTGGACACGACTGAGACTTTCACTATTATATGTAACACATGCATATGGAATCTAGAAAGATGGTTATTGATGAACATATTTGCAGGGCAGAAATGAAGATGCAGACATAGAGAACAGATTTGTGGACACAATGCGGGGGGAGAGGGTGGGACGAATTGAGAGAATAACATGGAAACATAGACATTACCATACATGAAGTAAATAGCAAGTAGGAATTTGCTGCGTGACACACGGAGAACAACCCAGTGCTCTGTCACAACCCCCAGGGGTGGGATGGGTGGAAGATGGTAGGGGGTTCAGAAGGGAGAGGACATGTGTATACCTGTGGGTGATTCATGCTGATGTATGAGGCCAACACAATATTGTAAAGCAATTATCCTCCAATTAAAAAAAAAGTTAAAAAAATAACAGCTGATGGAGACATTTGGTTTAAACAATGAATTCATTGTAAGTCAAAGCTGTCACTATTACAACTTAAGGAAAGAAAGATTTTTAAATGTTCTTGTTAAAAGTCAAGTAACATGGAGAAAAGAGACATATATAACAAGCAAAATCAAGAAAGATTAGAGACCAAACCTATATTCCTCTAACTGTAATACAAAGTATATAATTGTAAACCTTTAGTTACAATAAAAATTTCACTAAGCTGGTCAAACTGCTCAAGGGTTATTCCCCAAACACAGGGGCCTTGAATAATTCCTATCCGAAAGGAAAGCAAATGTCTGGTGTATTGCTAATTATTTATACTGCATTATTAAAAGTATTCCTCACAGGAAGTTAATCTCTGTCCAGCAGCCACAAGTACCAAATTCTTCCAGAAATTGTCTAATGATTGGAAGAATTTTTAACAGACCACTTCTGCTTCTGCATCTGATCTGGGAACGTTGATGAAGCGGCAGGCTATTTGGTTGCCTGGGACTCTGGACTAGGAAACTAAAAGGTCAGGCTAAGGAGTTGGGTTTATTATGGTGGCAAAGGACTTGCCAAAAGTTGTTTTGTATTTTAGAAACAGAAACAGCTTTAGTGAAATACAATTCTCATACCATACAGCACGCCTGTTTAAAGTGTACGTTCCATGTCTATATTCAGCATGCTGAGATTTCTTCCATAACCCCCCAAAAAGCCCCACACCATTTAGCACTCACTCCCATCCTCCCTACTTCCAGCCTAAGGCAATCACTAATCTGCTTTCTGTCTCTATAGATTTACTTATGCTGAACATTTCAAATATATGGAATTACTGACATTGTTCTTTTGGATCTTTTTTCAATTAGCATAATGTTGTCAAGGAGTATCCATGTTCTGCTGCTGCTGCTGCTGCTAAGTTGCTTCAGTCATGTCCGACTCTGTGCGACCCCATAGACGGCAGCCCACCAAGCTCTCGTTCTAGTTTGTATTAATAGTTTGTTCCTTTTTATTTCTGAATATTATTTCATTATATAGATAATACCACATTTGATGAAGCCCACAAAGAAGTGGTCGTGTGAGCACACAGCAAGATGATGGCAATCAGCAAGCCAGGAAGAGTTCTCACCAGATTGTAGCTCAGTTGGTAAAGAACCTGCCTGCAAAGCAGGAGACCCAGGTTCAGTTCCTGGGTCGTGAAGATTCCCCTGGAGCAGGAAATGGCAACCATTTCCAGTTTCTTGCCTGGAGAATCCTCTGGACAGAGGAGTCTGGCAGTCCATGGGGTCGCAAGAGTCAGACACAACTTAGAGACTAAACTACCACCACCAATTCTGGCCCTTACTAGTTAAATATTAGATATTCAGAAGTGAGAGTTTAACACTAACATTTACCATTGCAATTAAGAACCACTAGTTCTGGCAATAAAAACCCATTTTAGCTATCTGGTAAGATGATTAATGGAACATCAGCCCTGTTTGTGAATTTCCTGATGTATGCTAACTGACTCAGAGCTTTCTTGTTTATAACTGGATGTTGTATGCATAATCTTCTTACTGTATATAAGTGTGGTGGAAGAACAATGCCTCCCCAAAGATGTTCAATTCTTAACCTAGAACCTATGGGTGAATATATTACCATTCACAGACAAAGCAATTTTCTGGAGATGAGACAGGTTAGGAAATTTGAAATGCGTAAGAGTAGCCTGGATTATCGAGATGGACCCAATCTAATCCCATGGGTCCTTAAAATTGGAAAACCTGTCTTTAATGTGGTCAGAAAGAGGGAAATATGACTATAGAAGAACGGTCAGAGAGAGGCAGAGAGATGCCATGTTCTTGGCTTTAAAGAGTAAGGAAGGATGTTACAAGCCAGGGAATGTTGGTAGCCTCTAGAACCCATAAAAATCAAGAACATATTTTCCCCCTAAAGCCCCCCAAAAAAGGAGGCACATCCCCGCCCATTGAGTCTCTTGTTGAACTTATAACCTACAGAACTGTAAGTTAATAAATTTGTTTTAAGTCACTGAAGTGATAATTTGTTACATCAGCAATAGGAAATGAACACAATAAGAAAGTGTTTTAAAGTATATTATAGGTAGACTTCCCTGTTGGCTCAGATGGCAAAGCGTCTGCCTACAATGCGGGAGACCTGGGTTCAATCCCTGGGTCGGGAAGATCCCCTGGAGAAGGAAATGGCAATCCACTCCAGTATTCCTGCCTGGAAAATCCCATGGATGGAGGAGCCTGGTTGGCTACTGTCCATGGGGTCGCAAAGAGTCGGACACGACTGAGCTACTTCACTATCTATTGTAAAAACAAGGTTTATTTATAGCAGAATTGCTTCTCTAGCTGAAGAATCAGACATCAAAATGGTCAACAATAGGTCATAGTTTAATATAACATCCAACTAATTGAATAATTAAACACTCTGTTGGTCCTTTTTTTCCTCCCAATAACCTTTGTATGATTTTATGACTATTGTTTCCCTGATAATTACAGAGATAATACTGAAATTAAAGTGAAAGATGAGGAAGTGGTATAGTCAATAATTATTACAGAAAAATTAACAAACAGAACCCAGATGTTTCTACCACATTCTAATCTAGTTATCACATATTAATCAATTAAGTTGTTCTAATAGTTTTATGCTCATGGATAGATGGATTAGATTATTCCTTAATTCAATTATGTTCTAATGTAATCCATGAAGTCTGGGATAGTTAATAGATACTTGCTTGAAGTTGATACTCCTTTGAAGGATGACAGGATTTAGATATATTGGATGATCACTGTCGGGATTTTCTTTCATTTTATTTCTGCTATCAAAACCCTTTGCTATATTCCTAAATGAATTTCGTATATATGTTGGAGACAAACACATAACTTGCAATATGTTTATTTGACAATGTATGAAAGGATCAAACTTAAACTGCATGCTTGAAAAGTGTCAAATATCAGAATGTCTACAACTTTCTTTACCATAATGGATTGTTTGTTAGAAGGATAAAAGTAAGCCAAATAATGAGAAAAATGACTCAGAGTTTTTCTAGCACATAACTTAAAATGTATATTAAACAAACAAACAAACGAAAGGTTCTTAAGAGTGGGAATCATGAATTTTTATGGCACTTTCCATACTAACTCAATTTGGCTTCAAACCAGACTGAAATAGACTTGTGGCCAAGGAAAGTGTTTCATGTTTCCTTATACTATTTGTAAGGTCGGACCCCAGTTGCCATGATGGGACACCCCTCCTCTCCCCCGCCGGCGGGGGAAGTCCCTAATGGAGGGAGCCTCCCAGATGCCAGGGACCAAGGACAGCACACTCCGCCAGCTGCATGAACCACGCCGCCTCAGCTGCATAAGCCGCCCTGCCCCAGCTGCATAGAGAAACCTATCAGCTCTCGACACCTCGAACCAGCAGCCTATCCAAACTCCCATCCGCTAGCCCAACCATCCCTCGCAACGTGCATATATAAACAAACTCCCAACGTGGTTCCGCGCGGATTCCCTCGACCTGCCCCGTTTGGTCTGGGAAGCCCGCCCGGGAGCGCTTCGCCATTAAAGCCCGTTAGACATTTTTTGGTGTACCTGGTCGTCTTTTACCTAACAGTTGGCGCCCAACGTGGGGCTCGAGGCGAGGGCCCATCCCACTGAGAGCGGGATTTGCGGCCCCCTCGGGTCTGGCCCGCACCGGACCAGGTCACCCCATCACTCCTCTGGGACCATTCAGCCGTCTGGCAGGATACGGGGTAAGTCCATCAGTCGGGCTCTGGGGGTTTTTGCTTCCATGGCGATTATACCTAGGGTGTCCAGGTTCCACTAAATCACGGCCGCAGCTGGACCCCTCCTCCGCAAGCCAGGCTTGCTTCCTCGCCACCTACCAATTTGGAGACGTCCATCTTGACTGAGTGGCCTTCTCCTCGCTGGGTTGACGGCCCGTTTGGGGACGCCTGACCAGACCACTCCCAGCCCTCTTAACGACTGGTCCAGGACCTTCGTTTCATACTCGCCGTGGGGGCAGCTGCCTCCAAGCCTGACCGGCCCTGGTCTACACCACTAGAATGTTTACTTGCCAACCTCAGAACTCTACATATCTCTGGGGAAATTCTTTCCAAGCGCTTAACTCACCTTTGTTCTGAGGCATGGCCCCAATAGTCTTTAGATAACGGCTCACAGTGGCCGCCAACCGGAACTTTCAATTTAGATTTAAACATCCTCCGTGACTTAGTTAATTACTGCCAGAAGATGGGAAAATGGTCTGAGGTACCCTACGTAACGGGCTTTCTGGCTGTTGCGCTCCCGTCCCACCCTGTATACCCACTGTTCCCCTTCTAAAATTCTTCTATCACCCTTGCCAACTTCTCCCATGTCTTCCCCTCCTCCACCGCCCTCACAGCCCAGCCCTCCTGTAACAAAGGTGCCTCTATATCCACCCCCCCTTCATGCCCGACTTCACCGACCTCCCCCACACCAACCTCCCCTCTCTCGCCCTCACCCACTCCCTCCATATCCAGCTCACCTATGACTGTGCCTCCCGCAGCCCCCTTGACTCCGTCCTTGGCTCCGTCCTTGGCTCCGTCCTTGGCTGTGTCTCTCCATCCACCCCTTCCCCACCATGGTCTCCCCCTTCACTGTTCTCACAGCCCAACTCTCCTTTGACTGTGCCTCTCGCCGCTCCCATGGCTCCACCTCAATATCCACCCCTTCCTCCATGCCCCCCCCTTTTTTTGACTCACCAGTCAGTTCACACACAAGGTTGCAGACCGCTGCCAGTCTGCCACCAGCTCCCCTGCTTCCTCTCCACCAGGTGGCCAGCCCAGAGGGTCTCACCCAAGTACACATGTCCTTTTTTACTCCAACATCTTGCCCATATTTAACAATGGCTAGGTTCCTACTTGGCCAACCCCTCTAACTACTTCAAAAACTTCACCCAGCTATCTTGATCTTATGCCCTCACCTGGCAAGACATATTTGTCATCCTGGGGTCCACTACTACCCCAGAAGCAAGAAAGGCCATTTGGGCCGCAGCAGGGGAGACAGCAGACTGGAGGCATCTAGCCAACCCAGCTGACCCTACTTGGCCACCTGGAGTGGCTGCTATTCCGGATGTAGACCCAGACTGGGACTATCAAGAGGGACAAAGAAGGAAGGCCAATATTCAATACATGATAGAATGCCTATTAGAAGGAATGGAAACCACCTCCCTTAAAGTGGTAAACCTACTTAAACTAGATGAAGTGACCCAGGGCCCTGATGAGAACCCAGCAGCCTTTCTTAACAGGCTGACAGAGGCTCTCACCACCTATGCCCGGATTGCCCCAGATTCTCCGGCGGGGGTTACTACCCTAGCCAACCGTTTTATATCCCAATCAGCTTCAGACATCAGAACAAAAATTTCCAAGGCTGCAGATGGGCCTCAGACCCCCACTCCGAGACCTGGTAAAAATGGCCTTTAAGGTTTACAACGCCCAGGAAGAAGCCACCAAAGCCAGCCGCAAGGCAAGGCTTAAACAAAAAGCCAAACTCCAGGCTATCCTCCTTGAGAGACACACCCAGGCACTGGTAGCAGCCCTGAGGCCGGCCATGGGACAGAAGGTGGGTCCCCAGAAGCCACCACCAGGAGCCTGCTTCGGATGAGGTCATGAGGGCCACTGGGCCTGCCAATGCCCAAACCCCCGGCCCCCGACAAAGCCGTGCCCTCATTGCAAACAACCGGGACACTGGGCGAGTGATTGTCCCCAGGCGACTCAGGCCCCGACCTTACCGGGCAGAGGTCTGGGCCCCCAAAAGGACATTTCCTCCCCACACCCCGCCTTGGAACTTCTCTCCTTTGATCAAGATTGATGGCGCCCAGACTCAGAGACCCCCCATAACCCAAGCCGAGCCCAGGGTAATGCTTCAAGTGCCAGGTAAGTCTATCAATTTTTTGATAGATACAGGGGCTATTTATTCAGTTCTTCCCTCCTTCGGGGGCACCTTACATCCTTCCCAGGTCTCGGTGGTGGGTATAGATGGCACATCTTCACAACCCTTGCAGACTGGGCCACAGCCCTGTCAGCTTGACCACTTCTTGTTCACTCACTTTTTTCTGATAATCCCTTCATGCCCCACTCCCCTGCTGGGGCAAAACATTGTAACTAAACTTAGGGCCACCATTCACTTATCTCTTCCACTTTCCCAATCTCTCACCTTGCCCCTACTCCTCCTCTGCTCCCCTGAGGCTCCAATTGTCGACCCTACCATCTGCGACACTGAAATCCCTCTGGTAGCAACCCATCACGCCCCCATCCTGATCAAACTACATGATCCTTCCCACTTCCCAAGGCTCCCTCAATTCCCCATCTCTCACATTCACCTACGTGGTCTTAAGCCAATCATAGACCGCCTCTTAGGCCACAGCCTCCTGGTCCCCATGGCCTCGCCCTGCAATACCCCCATTCTCCCAATACGGAAACCTGCTGCTGGCTACTGACTGGTCCAGGACCTTCAACTGATAAATGAGGCCACGATCCCTGCCCATCCTATTGTCCCCAATCCCTATACCTTACTTTCTGACATCTCTAGCAGTATGACTCACTTTACTGTCATAGACCTCAAAGATGCCTTTTCACTATTCCCTTACACCCAGACTGCCAATTCTTCTTTGCTTTCACATGGACCAACCCAGAAACCTTACAATCCTCCCAGCTAACATGGACAGTCCTTCCCCAAGGGTTTAGAGACAGCCCCCATTTCTTTGACCAGGCTCTGGCCAGAGATCTGGCTACATGTCCTCTGGCCCCTAGTGTCCTCTTACAGTATGTGGATGACCTTCTGCTCAGCAGCCCCTCACAAGCTCTCTAAGACACATACCACTATTCTTCTTAACTTCCTTAGCTCTAAAGGATACCGAACATCTCAACAAAAGGCCCAACTCACCCAGACCTCTGTAACTTACCTAGGTCTAAAGATTACCCCAACAATTAAAGCTCTAACTATTGACAGACTCGGTCTTCTCCAAGACCTCTGCCTCCCTTCCACTGGGGGACAAATCTTATCCTTTTTGGGGTTAACAGGATTCTTCCAGCACTGGGTCCCCAACTATGCTCCAATGGCTAACCCCCTCTACACGGTCGCAAAAGACACCCCTACTGGACCACTTTCTTCAAAAACAGAGGTCAAACAGGCTTTCTACAACCTCCGCTCAGCTTTGCTGTCCTCTTCCCTGCTCTTCCTGCCCAATCCCAATCTCCCCTATCACCTGTATACTGATGAAAAGGGGATAGCCTTTGGAGCCTTCGTGCAGCCTGCGGGCCCTGAAATGCTGCCAGTGGCATTTAACTCCAAACAGTTAGACCCCACTGCCCGGGGATGGTTCCCCTGCTTACATGCCCTGGCAGCAGCAGCTTCTCTATACGCAGATGCAAAAAAGCTAATTCTAGATCAACCCCTCACTATATTCTCAACACACCACCTGGCTGACCTCCTGGCTTCCAAATTCCTGTCAGACCTTAGCAACTCTCGGCTCCAGCAATTCATCATTACTAAGACACCCCTGCCTCCTGCCAGTGAGTGACATGCCCTGGTCAATGCTTGACTGGCCTCATCCACTGTGGCTGTTGCCAATCACAACTTTGGCTATACTCTTCACCATTGGACTGGCTGTCACACACCCCCACGCCCCAGGACTGGCCGCCCACACTCCGACTTTCACTGGCCCTTACTTACCTTATCATCTGTTCCCTACTCCTGGGGTGCTATTCCCTTGGGGCACCCTGACTTGGCCATATGTCTCTCACCCTAGCCTGCCTTGAGGACTTTATCTTGGTCCTACTACAGGACCTTTGGCTGGCTATCCCGATCACCGACTGTGACTCTTTCTTTCAGTCAATTTTTGATCTACACTTACATGGGACCTTCCTCCTTTTTACAGAATTTCAAATTGACTTCTTCTATCACTCTCCTTCTAGTATTATAGCTAAATATGTTCTTGCCACTATTCCTCCTGGCCATGATAATATGAGCTGGACAACCCACACCCCGCCCCCAGGGCTGCACAGAACGAGGCTGCTGGGGAACTGGGTTCACAGCCTACACTTATGTCCACTGAGACTGTTATGCTCCACCTGCCCAGTCATGCTCTCATGGAGATCATCCTCCAGAGGGTCAGGGACCTGACCCAGACGGCTACTGGATGGATGCTGATGGTGGCTGCATACTCCAAACTCCCGTCCAGATATCCTGAGGCCCCCTAAAGGTCACCGGGATCTGGCCACGACCCCCAGCCCCAACGACGCCCCAGTTCAGCAGGAAGTAGCCAGGAACGATAATGGCGCCCCTTTTCCTATCAAAAGGATCAGAATGTAAGGTTGGACCCTGGTTGCCATGATGGGCCGCCCCTCCTCTCCCCCGCCAGCGGGGGAAGTCTCTAACAGAGGGAGCCTTCCAGATGCCAGGGACCAAGGACAGCACACTCCGCCAGCTAAAGCCGCCCTGCCCCAGCTGCATAGAGAAACCTATCAGCTCATGACCGCGAACCAGCAGCCTATCCAAACTCCCATCCGCTAGCCCAGCCATCCCTTGCAACTTGCATATATAAACAAACTCCCAACGTGGTTCCGCGAGGATTCCCTCGACCTGCCCCGTTTGGTCCGGGAACCCCGCCCAGGAGCGCTTCGCCATTAAAGCCCGTTAGACATTTTTTGGTGTACCTGGTCGTCTTTTACCTAACACTATTGATATTACACAATTGCATGGTAAGAAAAAGAATTAAATAATGCTTAATCGGCATTTATTTAATGTCTGACTTAGCTCTTCCACATTATTCTCCAATAAACCAGCACAAAAGAGCTATCTTGCTGCTGCTGCTAAGTCACTTCAGTCATGTCCTGTCCGACTCTGTGCGACCCTGTGGACTGAAGCCTGGACTGCAGCCTACATAGACACAATTCTGATCATTTTATTGTTACCTTGTGGATTTTAGCATATACTATATCTATTCGCAGATACTATTTGGGATCTAAGTCTTTTCAAAGTGTGAAAGTGTTAGTTGCTCAGTCGTGACTGACTGTAACTTCATGGACTGTAGCCCACCAGGTTCTTGTCCATGGAATTTTCCAGGAGAGAATACTGGAGTGGGTTGCCATTCCCTTTTCCAGGGATTCTTTCCGACCCAGGGATGGAACCCCGGGAGATTCTTTACCATCTGATTTTTATTGTCATTGTTATTTAAGAACTGACAATAGTCTAAAACATGTGTCAGCAAATTATGATCTGCATTGTCAAGTCCAGGCATAAATAAACTTTTATTGAAATTCAGCCATCCTTGTTCATTTACATGTTGTCTAAGGCTATTGGCTTAAAACTCAACAATCAAAAAACTAAGATCATGGCATCCAGTCCCATCACTTCATGGCAAATAGATGGGGAAACAGTGAGAGACTTTATTTTGGGGGGTCCAAAATCACTGCAGATGGTGACTGCAGCTAGGAAATTAAAAGACAGTTACTCCTTGGAAGAAAAGCTATGACAAATCTAGACAGCATATTAAAAAGCAGAGACATTACTTTGCAACAAAGATCCATCTAGTCAAAGCTATATAGTCAAAGTTTTATAGTCATGTATGGATGTGAGAGTTAGACCATAAAGGAAGCTGAGTGCCAAAAAATTGATGCTTTGAACTGTGGTGTTGGAGAAAACTCTTGAGGGTCCCTTGGACTGCAAGGAGACCTAGCCAGTCAATCCAAAAAGAAATGAGTCCTGAATATTCATTGGAAGGACTGAGATTGAAGCTGAAACTCCAGTACTTTGGCCACCTGTTGTGAAGAACTGACTCATTGGGAAAGACCCCCGATGCTGGGAAAGATTGAAGGTGGGAGGAGAAGTGGACAACAGAGGATGAGATGGTTGGATGGAAGCACCTACTTAATGGACTTGAGTCTAAGTAAGCTCCGGGAGTTGGTGATGGACAGGGAAGCCTGGCATGCTGTAGTCCATGGGATCACAAAGAATCCAAAAGGACTGAGCAACTAAACTAAGGCTGTTTTTGCCCTAGGCTGAAAAAGTTGAATAGCTGGGACAAAGACATTAGGACTTGGGGCAAATTTGTCAAAATATTTACCATCTGGCATTTATAGAAAATGTTTGCTGATCCCTGGCTTAGGTGAAAAATAAACATAACTATAGAAGAAACTTTACAGTAGACTTGGATTTAACAAATGAAGAGAGCTAAGTGAATAATGAGTGGAAAGTTTTCATTAGGAAAAATCATTAAGTAGTTCAATAGTAAATTGTACTGTAGTTTAAGAAATCATTGGGTTATTGACTATTAATAGATTTTGCTGGAATAATATTTTCAAAATACTTAAATAATATATCTAAGAAGTAAGAATTAACAGTGTAACATCAATCAAAATCAAGTCTCAATGAGAATTAAAATCCATCACTTGGGTTATTATTTAGTATTAATATCATGATTATCATTCTCTGTTGATACAGTTATTTTCAAAAGCAAGTGCTTCTAAGTGAACTCTAATTAAATAAGTGTGTGGTTAGCTTAATGCATATTGACTTTAAGAAGTGAACAAATGGCCAAAGTCAGTTCACTGCATAAATGGATTGTTTTAGTTATCTCTTTTTTGGACTATATCCTTTTTGTCCCTCAGTATTATAACAAAATATGTTTTCAGGTTTAATCTCACAATAATTAAAACACAATAAATCCACCACAATTAGCAGGTGTCTATTTACACACATTAAGCCGCAGATGTACTGAAAATAGTCTTATTTGTGGTAAAATTGTTATACCAAATCTGGTTTGTTTCTACCATACTTTACAAACACATATTTATGTTGCTTTACATTTGAAAAGTTCTATAGACTATTCCACTAAATATTTGTTTACCAAATCTGGTTTGTTTCTACCATACTTTACAAACACATATTTATGTTGCTTTACATTTGAAAAGTTCTATAGACTATTCCACTAAATATTTATTTCATTTTATTTTTCAAATATACTAATGTGTATTTGGTTATAGGTAGAATTTCATTTTACTGTTTCCTTAAATTCCTATCTATCTATATTTCTTTAGGACTTGACTAGATTGCTCAGGTTTAAAGCATGTGCCTGGAATGTGGGAAACCCAGGTTCGATCCCTGGGTCGGGAAGATCCCCTGAAGAAGGAAATGGCACCCCACTCCAGTACTCTTGCCTGGAGAATC
The DNA here is from genome assembly GCF_014754425.2 of Oryx dammah. Taxonomy (NCBI): domain Eukaryota; kingdom Metazoa; phylum Chordata; class Mammalia; order Artiodactyla; family Bovidae; genus Oryx; species Oryx dammah. The sequence goes on from NW_024070186.1 coordinate 119,901,156, forward strand.
CCATGGAGGGAGGAGCCTGGTAGGCTACAGTCCATGGGGGTCACAAAGAGTCGGACATGACTGAGAGACTTCACTTTCACTTCACTTTCACTTTCAGTTGAGAAATACTGATTATGTTAGTTTTCTTAATTATGAAGGTATTAAAGAAGGTCAGACTTAACCTTAATCCCAATGAAAACTGCTAGATAATTAATAATATACATCCACCTGTTATTACAATTCAGCCAATTCTTCATCCATTTAGCAGCTAATGTGCAATTAATTTGAAACACCAGTGAAACAGTGTTAAACTGTTAAATCGTATTTTATACTTGACAGTTTTTTAGAAACAAAATTTGACCACAATAAAATAAAAATCAGATGAATTTATATTTTTTAATTTTAGATGTAATGCTTTTTACCTTTGCTTATTTTAAAAGTATAAAGATACACATATTTTCAGCTGTGTGATTAATATATTAAATAAACTATTTTTCTTTAACTATTTTTAAATATCTTTTTCTATTTTCTTATATATGATTCTGAATCTCATGTATAAAATTTAGAAAGTTATACTTAACTCAATGTTGTTTAAAATATTGAACTATAATGTATATAAAAGCATTTTATCAACTACAAAGCAAAGAGAAAAAAATTATTTGACATCCTTATGATTATCACATGCATCTAGTATCTTTGCTGTTTAGTTGTGTGTGGCTCTTTACAACCCCATGGACTGCAGCATGCCAGGCTCCTCTGTCCTACACATCTCCTGGAGTTTGCTCAAACTCGTGTCCATTGAGTCAGTGATGCTATCTAACCATCTCATGATTCTTACCACTGAGCCACATGGGAAGTCTGGTATTTAGAACACAGCAGTTATTAAATTCTAATACTATAACTTACCATTATTAAGCATTATTTAGTATAATTATTTTTAATTGAAGGTTTTTACTCTTAATTATATTAGAAGGATAAATGATCAATATTAAGAACAAACAAGTTTACTAAATACTTCTATGCTAGGCATTATGAGTGGTACATTATACAAGAAATACAGATAACTTCATTTCTTTCTAACTTTTGACTATACAATTAATGGCATTAGATTTAATACTTATTAATTGTAATCCCCCAAGTTTCTGGTCACGCAGAACTAAAGCCCCATGAAAAGTGGCCCCTCAAGCTTCCAGCAGATATTTTGGCAATATCCAAGGGGTGCTGTGTTTATAAATTAGCCCTGATCCTAACATGGGAAAGTCATCACCATCTCTACAGAGCTAAAATTTTGCTGAGCAGAAGTTCCGCACACCTGGAAATCCACAACCATGACTGTAATTCAAGCTACATGTTTGCCAGTGCCAATGGGCTGGAAAGCCCTGTCCTTAGCCCTCCCTGACAATTAATACCCTTGATCCTTGTTGCAAGAAATCTTGGGCCTGAGAAATTTCTGGTTTACACAGTCCCTGTCAAATCAGATGACATATAGTGACACCAGGATGGGTCAGACCAGATCCAAATGTGAGCCTTTTAAACTGCAACTGGAACCTTTACATTCTTCTGACCTCTGGCCTTTCGGCTGAGTCTAGCTCATTATGAAAGAATTATTTCTTGTGATTGTGAAGGTTGGGAGTGTTTTGTATCATATGAAAACTTACTTCTTTGCCAACTTCTTAGCCCTGCAACAGTTCACCAAATGTGTATGTATATCTTAATCAATGCTGGATGAGAACACCATTTTTGTTCCCTAACAAGCGTGAAGGTATTCTGAGCCACCACATAAATCATGAGAAAAAAGGAAGTCTTGGTCTGTGCTAAAGAGGTTTGGGCTTTAGGAAAAAAGAGTATCACTGAAGCAAATGCATTTGTGTCTCATATCTCATTTAAGTGTGCATTATCCAATTTTATCATTATTTAGACTCATGAAGTGTTAATAGATCTAGAAGAATTACTATTTTAGAGATAATAAAGTTGAAGCTTAGAAAACTGTAAATCATGTGCTCATAGTTACATCCTATAAGGGTTAAAATTCAAACTCAGGTTTATGTGAGTTCAATGCCTTTTCTTATTTTTATGACATTAGAAAATTATAATATTATACAGTACACATACATGTAACATACACACATACATATAACATTAGACATATCTCATTATTATTATTACTAGATAATTTAGGAGCACAGAGACTCTCTGCTCCCTCTCTCCTGACTTTCCTGAGTGTGTTGTGTGTGTGTATGAGTCAGTGTATTTTCTCGGTTGCTTGTGCTTATTTGCAACAAGAAGAGATGGGAAACGCTGACTAGGAACAGATATGAACTCTTCAGGGAAGTGGAGCAAGTACACAGAGTGCCATGGAGTAGCTCCTGGCTAGTCTTCTCCTCAGTACCTCTGAGCCTTCCCCCACAACCTATCTATATTACGCAAGTATCTATATTATGCAAGTGTTCAAGTTGATACCTGAAAGCTTCTTTTCTGAAAGCTTTAACCCAAAAGCACATTACCAAGCTGCAACCATCTAGCAGTAACAATTGATTATTTTGAAGGTGTCTGGGCCCATTTTTAAATGTACAAATCATACTAGAACAAAATTTCTCCTGAAGTATGAATTTCCCCTAAAATCAAATTCTTAAAAGAACAAGTGAAAACACAACGTATCAGAGATCTCTTCAAATTGCTGGCAGGTTATCAGCAAGACTTGTGACAAATGTCTTCATCAAACCCTCTGTAGCAGCATAACACAGAATTGCAAAGGACCTGCATTACAACGCCTGCTAGGCAGTATAGGTTACATGTGTGCACGTGGGTGGTTTTGTCATAATATTAGGCCACGGGTTTTTGAATCGTCAAGTGCTAGACTGACTCTTCAAATCTAGGCTTTGACAGGCTCAGAATCCAAGAATTTCAGTGGATGATGTGATTCCCATGGACTAATAGCATAAACTCTTCTTCGTTTCAAATCTCAAACAAGAGACTCCATCATTCTGAGGACTAGTGACCTCTGGGTTAATATTGTCAAGGGTGCTGTCAACCCTATTAACATATTGCCATCATTTTTTCCTTTCCAGAAGCTCTGTTGTAAAGAATACTCACTCACCTTTGGACAGCTCTTTTTCCCAGCGATCTTCAATCTTACAGTTCCTACAACTATACACAACCCCATAAACATGAAAGTAAGTTTATGCATTGCAAAGATGTTTTCCCCAAGTGTCTTCATTAAAGGGAAATAGAACACAAAACAATCCCAAGAAAAAAGACTTTAAAATGGTTACTAGTCATAATAAAGATACTGATTTTTGTTACACTAACAAGAGGAAAGAACAAAACTGAAAAAAATCATGTTTTTGTCAAAAGAAATTACTTATAAGATTTTAATTCACATATGCTTTACCTGTTTAAACAGAAATGTTCTCCAAATGAAAATATATGCCACTCTCGAATGAGTTCTAATCTTGTATTCTTCCTTTTTTTTTTTTTTACAGGTGTGGACTATTGGTGATGTGGTATAATTTAAAGCAGTATATTCAAAACACCTGGCAACCTGTTGAAATGTAAATTCCTATTCAGTTTTGCTGAGGTGGGGTCTGATCATTGGCATAATATCAGTTCTGTTGATCCAGGGATCATACTTTAAATAATGAGTTTCTACTATAGAAATTTTGGAGAAGGCAATGGCACCCCACTCCAGTACTCTTGCCTGGAAAATCCCATGGACGGAGGAGCCTGGTAGGCTGCAGTCCATGGGGTCGCTAAGAGTCAGGCACGACTGAGCGACTTCACTTTCCCTTTTCACTTTCATGCATTGGAGAAGGAAATGGCAACCCACTCCAGTGTTCTTGCCTGGAGAATCCCAGGGACGGGGGAGCCGGGTGGGCTGCTGTCTCTGGGGTCGCACAGAATCAGACAGGACTGAAGTGACTTAGCAGCAGCAGCAGCAACTATAGAAACTGCACCTGCTCCAGATAAACAGTATCCATCAGATCATAAATGTATGTATTGAGACATGCGTTTAATGGAGTAGTTCTTAATGGAGAAACACAAAACCTTTCATTGATGAACAGTTTCATTATAATTATAGATTTATTTCAGTTTCATTATAGATTTATTAAAAGAGTGCCATAACCTCTACCCTATTTAATTCATTCATTTAACAAATCCTTACATAACCCTATGTAACTATACAATGCTTATATATATTATAATACCTCTATAAACCTTATATAACTATACAATGCATATGTTAGGCCCTGGTCCATATATTTTATGGTTAGAAACCTCCTTTTTCCCCTATAATCTATGAGGTAGGCACTGGTTTTTTTCCTCTCACTGTATATTATAGTGAGAAAACTAAGATATAGAGTGGTTATATGACTTATTTAATGTGATGGTCTATTAACTCTAGCATCTCAGTGGCTAAAAGGTTTCTAGATTTTCTTATAGGAGTGAAAATTCCACTTAGCTAAAATTTTCTCACTTTGCTAAATAATAATTTTAAAAGTCATATTCAACTTCTTAAAAAATTTAGCACCTAATATGTGCCTAGAGCTAAGAGCTATGCTAGAGAGTTTTCCCCTCTTACTTCATTTTCTTAATAACACCTTGAGACATATACCTTTATCAACAGTTTGCAGATAAAGCTGCAAAGACCAAAATGAGTAAAGTGACTTGACTTCAGTTGGAAATCATTGGCAGCACCACGTTCATGTCTACCGAATTCAAGGATTCTTTTTTAATGTGTTATGTGGACTCCCAAGTAAAAATCACCCCCAAATTATGCAAATTATGTAAAAAGTAATAGAGTTCACCTATGAAAACTAGATATTTCTTTAAATATGTGTAACATCTGAATTAGCATTTTATATCTCAACACAATTTAAATGTTTTTATACTAAAGAGTATATAGCTCAATAATTAATTTATTCCTTTTTTCAAACTCAATAAAGATTTGCTGTTACTTGTAAAAGTTTTAAAAATAATTTGAAAATAAAGACATTATTTCAAGTTACTAATAGAGTGATTTGTAAATACCTAAATTAATTACAAATTTAGTAAAAACTGGGCTATGAAGGGTTAAATGAATGTTTTCTCCTTTAGGTCACGATCTGAATGCTCTTGATATTTAATTAATCAAATCTAGTCATTATACAGCTGTATTCCTTAGTATGAAGTTAATTAGCAAAGCTTTCTGTGAATTTTCAGGAGAAAGAGACACTAGGAAAAAGAAACGAAAGGAACATGACCAGTTGGTTTTAAAATTGTAGTAGAAGAAATAAAATTGTATCCATAAATACATAAGGTAAGAGGCTATAAAACCCTGGGGAGGCCAATGACACTAATGGAACAGCCAGAGTGAGGGAGGGACAGCTGCTAGCTGCCTTTTACTCAGAGATGGTATTACTGTAGACAAACCAATCTGCAGCTGTCACTCAAAGGCATAACCTTCACACTCACCTTTTGCAAATTATCAGGACCATATCCTTGCAATAACAGGCATGCATGCCCATGGATATGTATTGAGAGTGACACCTGACTTAAAAGGTTAATCCACATTTAAAAATAAATTCTCCTACTGACATAAACAATGGATTACACATTTGGCTCTTACTTTTCCCTTTTTTATACATTTTCTCAACATGTATGTTGGACTTTTGATCTCATTCATACATTTTCTTTCTTTCTTTCCTCTCCCTGTCCTTGCTTCTTTCTCTTTTTCTTTTCTCTTACCTTCACCCAGGGCTCCAGGACCAGTAGCAAGAGTAGACCAAACCAAAGGAACATCCAAGCAAACTTAAAATTTTAGAACATCTGCAAACAGAGGAACTGTATATATGTTCCCAACATTTCTGGGTAGGACTTGGGAGCAATTGGTTTTCTGTTTATTAAAATGAAAAGTCTTTTATTTGGTGTAACCTATATATAGGCTATGGAGAAGGCAATGGCACCCCACTCCAGTACTCTTGCCTGGAAAATCCCATGGATGGAGGGCCTGGTAGGCTGCAGTCCATGGGGTCACGAAGTCCCTCATGACTGAGGGACTTCTCTTTCACTTTACACTTTCATGCATTGGAGAAGGAAATGGCACCCCACTCCAGTGTTCTTGCCTGGAGAACCCCAGAGACAGGGGAGCCTGGTGGGCTGCTGTCTATGAGGTTGCAGAGTCGGACATGACTGAAGCGACTTAGCAGCAGCAGCAGCATACGTAGGCTGTGTCCTTTTGTTCTGGCTCCTCTCAAACAAAGCTTTACTTTGTAAGAACCATCACAATTGATGGTTGCCTCACACTCTATAAGGGAACTGGAAGAGGGAATTTCCTAACAAAAAAACACAATTTTTCTTTTTTTAAAAAAACCATTCATCTCTGTTTTCAGCCTCCAGACAACAGGCCTCTGCTTCTCTTTGTCCTTCAGCACACAGATTTCTGGGCTCCCCATTCCTGCCTTTTAGATCTCACCTGCTCTAGGGCTTCTCAATCCTTTTGTTTTTTTACATCATCTTAATATCTGAACCCACTATTTAATATTATTTTTAAGAATGTGAAAGACAGTAGAGGAGAGCAAAGCTATTTGACAATAACCGTTGACATATAAATTCTATCAAATTCTTGTAAATGGCATCTACCTCGGAAGAGAGTCTTGCTAGTGATATAGAAGAATGACAAGCTTTTTGTATCGTCATGAATGACTGCAAGCTTCTGTCCCCAGCCATCCCAGCATTTGCTCAATTAATACATGAAGAAAAGTGGCTATGGGGCCATGGCTCAAAACAGGGACTACCCTTCCAAAAACTAACCTGGCTGGTACTAAGATCAGTGCCTAATTTCTATCAGCAGCAACCAACTAAGCCTAACATGGTACCAGTTAGGCAATGAGATATTTCTTTTCAGTTACCAAATTATTAAATATTTAAAGCTGAGTATAAGCAGATTGGCAAATCTAAGGTTTCTGATATCCTCTGCCAGTGGGTGGGTACTCTCATCTTTGGGTGCCCAGTTAGAAAAAGGGTTTCCTTTACTACCGATCTGAGGATCTCTAACAACACACAGGCACAAGTTTACTGAGAAGCTAAAGACTCTGAAGGCTTCCCTGTTGGCTCAGTGGAAATGAATCTGCCTGCCAAACAGGGACACAGGTTCAATCTCTGGGTCAAGAAGACCCACTAGAAAAGGCAATGGGAACCCACTTCAGTATTCTTGCCTGGGAAATCCCATGGACAGAGGAGCCTGGTGGGCTACAGTCCCTGGGGTCACCCACGGGGTTGCAAGAGTTGGACATGACTTACTGACTAAATAACAACAACAAAGATGGTGAAACTTCACAGCCTCACATGTCCTAGCAAGGTATTCACACACCTGGGTCTGGAAATCTGCAAAAGATATATTTCATATTACTACCCACTAATAATGCCCACCCCCACAAAACAGTGTCAGCTTAGGCCTCACAAAACTGAATCTGACCTGAAAGTACATTTTTATTTAAAACAAAAACAAAGAAAGAAATATAGGGCAAAAGAAAGAAAGAATGAGATTCAGTCAGAATTCCTCAATGCAGTTATATTTAGTAGATAATTTTAATGTACATTTGAGAAGCTTTAGTATCCCTTTGCTATGCTATGCTATGCTAAGTCACTTCAGTCGTGTCCGACTCTGTGTGACCCCCATAGACGGCAGCCAACCAGGCTCCCCTGTCTCTGGGATTCTCCAGGCAAGAACACTGGATAGTTTTGCTTTTATTTAGCTTAGCTTTTTTTTTTTTGTATTACTTTTACTGTATGAGCATTCATTTTTTGATTCACATGACCCATTTCTTAAAATGCACTAAGACTATTCCTAAGTTAAAAAAATCAATATGTAAAGAACAACCAGATATCCTGAATTTATACAAAGATTCTTCCTTTTCTATCAAAAAATAGAGGGTTTCCCCAAAGATCCAGAATGCTAACAGCATCAGTATTCATGGAAGCACATTTGATTAGAGCAAGAGGATATTTTGACTTCTGTTGAAGAATGACATTAGCTACATCCAAAAAGCAGAATTAATTTACCACAAATGAGTTTATGGAAAATCAATCTTGCTATTTTAAATTCCTACAGAATCTGAAAGTCTTACAGAATCTCAGACACTTCAATAATTTCGCAAAAAGATTTTTAAACTTGACATATAATTTTATAGAATGTTTGGTCCATTGTCTAATAAATATTCATAAAATTCTCTCATAGGCTTACCAAAATATCAGTGACTTCTTATAATTTACAGCAGATAACAGGAAGGTAAGCTGGAAGTGCCAAGACAATTGGAACTACTCTTCGGGGAGAGCAAGTAAAAAGAGTCACCTTTGGAGGAGGATTCCTTCGTATTGCAGGGTTCAGCAAACAGAGGAATCCTGATTCCCACCATCTTTCTTCCTGTCCCTTCAGATGGCCTCCTGGCTTGATGAAAACTCTTTTTCCTTGAAGTCTGCTTTGTATTTTAAAAAGGTATTTTATTAGTATAATAATAATAAGGATCAAGGGAAAGAATGTAATTTATTCTAGAACCTATATCTCTTCAGAAATGGCTTTAATTACAGTTACAATATCATACAAATAGAAGGCAATCCTCCCATTCTTTTTAAAGTGTGGATTATATCCATTTCTCCCAAATACAGGCAGATAGAAAAATCTTAAAAGACTGAGAGGAAATTTCATGAAATTTAGTATTTTAAAACAAACTCTTATTTTTGATGTATTTTTCTCTGTGTATTCCAGTTATATAGAGATTCCAGAAATCCAGTAAGACTTTGATTTCTATTTTTTGAAGTAGTCAGGTAGATTTTGTCAACTACATCAAAATTCTTATTTTTTAATATAAAATTATTTATTTTAATTGAAGGTTAATTACTTTACAATATTGTATTGGTTTTGTCATACATCAACATGAATCCACCACAAGTATACACGTGATCCCCATCCTGAACTCCCCTCCCTCCTCCCTCCCTGTACCATCCCTCTGGGTCGTCTCAGTGCACCAGCCCCAAGCATCCAGTATCATGCATCGAACCTGGACTGGTGATTCGTTTCATATATGATATTATACATGTTTCAATGCCATTCTCCCAAATCATCTCACCCTCTCCCTCTCGCACAGAGTTCAAAAGAATGTTCTATACATCTGTGTCTCTTTTGCTGTCTTGCATACAGGGTTATCCTTACCATTTTTCTAAATTCCATAGGTATGTGTTAGTATACTGTATTGGAGTTTTTCTTTCTGGCTTACTTCATTCTATATAATAGGCTCCAATTTCATCCACCTCACTTGAACTGATTCAAATGTATTCTTTTTAATGGCTGAGTAATACTCCATTGTGTATATGTACCACAGCTTTCTTATCCATTCATCTGCTGATGAACATCTAGGTTGCTTCCATGTCCTGGCTATTATAAACAGTGCTGCGATGAACACTGGGGTACATGTGTCTCTTTCAATTCTGGTTTCTTGGTGTGTATGCCCAGCAGTGGGATTGCTGGGTCATAAGGCAGTTCTATTTCCAGTTTTTTAAGGAATCTCCACACTGTTCTCCATAGTGGCTGTACTAGTTTGCATTCCCACCAACAGTGTAAGAGGGCTCCCTTCTCTCCACACCCTCTCCAGCATTTATTGCTTGTAGACTTTTGGATCCCAGTCATTCTGACTGGTGTGAAATGGTACCTCATTGGGGTTGATTTGCATTTCTCTGATAATGAGTGATGTTGAGCATCTTTTCATGTGTTTGTTAACCATCTGTATGTCTTCTTTGGAGAAATGTCTATTTAGTTCTTTGGCCCATTTTTTGATTGGGTCGTTTGTTTTTCTGGAATTGAGCTGCAGGTGTTGCTTGTATATTTTTGAGATTAGTTGTCAGTTGCTTCATTTGCTATTATTTTCTCCCATTCCGAAGGCTGTCTTTTCACCTTGCTTATAGTTTCCTTTGTTGTGCAGAAGCTTTTAAGTTTAATTAGGTCCCATTTGTTTATTTTTGCTTTTATTTCCAATATTCTGGGAGGTGGGTCATAGAGGATCCTGTTGTGATATATGTCAGAGAGTGTTTTGCCTATATTTTCCTCTAGGAGTTTTATAGTTTCTGGTCTTACATTTAGATCTTTAAGCCATTTTGAGTTTATTTTTGTGTATGGTATTAGAAAGTGTTCTAGTTTCATTCTTTTACAAGTGGTTGACCAGTTTTCCCAGCACCACTTGTTAAAGAGATTGTCTTTAATCAATTGTATATTCTTGCCTCCTTTGTCAAAGATAAGGTGTCCATAGGTGTGTGGATTTATCTCTGGGCTTTCTGTATTGTTCCATTGATCTATATTTCTGTCTTTGTGCCAGTACCATACTGTCTTGATGACTGTGGCTTTGTAGTAGAGCCTGAAGTCAGGCAGGTTGATTCCTCCAGTTCCATTCTTCTTTCTCAAGATTGCTTTGGCTATTCGAGGTTTTTTGTATTTCCATACAAATTGTGAAATTATTTGTTCTAGCTCTGTGAAAAATACCATTGGTAGCTTGATAGGGATTGCATTGAATCTATTTTAAGTCTATAAACTAATAATATGAAGAGATTGTCCATAGAACAATAAATTAATATATTTTCTTTTATATAACCTATGTAGTGGTGGTTTAGTTGCTGAGTCATGTCTGACTCTTGCAATCCCATGGACTGTAGCCCATCAGGCTCCTCTGTCCATGGGATTTTCCAGGCAAAAAAACTGGAGTGGGTTTCCATTGCCTTCTCCAGGGGATCTTCCTGACCCAGGGATTGCACTCGAGTCTCCTGCACTGCAAGCAGATTCTTTACTGAGTGAACTACCAGGGAATTCCCATGTAACCTATACACATAACAAATTATCATGAAAGGACATATTTTTCAAAATAAAAAGCTCTATAAATAGTGGAAGTGTTCAGTTCTTACAAATCCTGTTTGGTCAATAAAGTATCTTTTGAATAGAAAAACTTAAGAGCATAAAGAATGAATGAGTTACATATTAAGGCTGTACCTTTGCTAGATAGGGAACCTGAAGTTTTGGGAATCTTCGCAGACTACAGCCTAGTAACAACTTATATTAAATTACCACAAAGTAAATAATAGACAAGCATAGCATATTTTAGGGTAAGGACAGTTATATTGAAAAGGATCAGATGAAAATATAATTATCTTCCCAGTGAACACACACATAATCAAAAAAAAATGTATATCCACATCACCTGCCAGATCATTTTTCCTTTTCGTAAAACAGGAAATTTAAAACACACAATTTATTCTACCTGTTGAAGTAATGTAAATGAAGTTTGGTTTAGCCCAATAACTGCATTTCTCTTTAGATTTACCAAATGAAAAGTAGACAACTGTTGGGCATATATACTATCAAATAAGGCTGATATTTAATCAGTCTTGTAAAATATCATGTGTCACAGGAAGAAAAATGGCAACAATTTAGCTTTATATAATAGCTATATAATGAATTATGAGAATTTGTCTTAGTTTTTCTGAAATAAGAAGGAAATAGAGATAAAGTTTTGGTGTTCATGAAAGGTAAGTGGCTTAATTATTCACTTTCTACATCTGCAAAATGAATGTAATAATATCACCTACCTCATATAGTTGTAAAAGATACAGATAAAAATTGTAAAGAGCTTACTTACTGGAACTCAATACACATTTACAAATATTGTTACTGTTTGGTAACTTAACTTGATCAGAAACAAAGCCAGGTCTTCCTGTGCCCAGATCCATAATCTCTCCATTGCTGCTGCTGGTCAGAATAAAATGGAATAAAGCCATCCTTGATTTTGGTTTCTTTAAATTCAGATAATAAAAAATAAGCCTGAGTCTATTCAGTGTATTTCTATTATCAGAATTGAAATAAACTGTCTTCCCCATTAATCCACATATTTTGTTATCTTTACTCCCTGTGTACTCTTCACTTTTTGAAATATATAGAAGAAACTTAAAGTCAATCATCCAATGAGAGATTGTTGTGTCTGAAGTAAATCTTAACAGGTTTAACTGTCAGTTAAGTCCAAAAAGTGCTTCTGAGCACCTACAATCAATGAAATGTTCTGCCTTTCCCTAAGGATTGGGACATCCAAAAAAGATTGTATATATGATATGCACACAGATATTATATCTAATGCATTATATATAATAATATATTCTGCACTGGAAATGATAAAATTAAGGAAAACTAGAAGAAAAGAGCAGAGAAGGCAATGGCACCCTACTCCAGTACTCTTGCCTGGAAAATCCCATGGACAGAGGAGCCTGGTAGGCTGCAGTCCATGGGGTCGCTAAGAGTCGGACATGACTGAGTGAATTCCCTTTCACTTTTCACTTTCATGCATTGGAGAAGGAAATGGCAACCCACTCCATATTCTTGCCTGGAAAATCCCGGGGACTGGGGAGCCTGGTGGGCTTCCGTCTATGGGGTCGCACAGAGTCAGACACAACTGAAGCGATTTAGCAGCAGCAGAAGAAGAAAAGAGTAGGAAACCTTTATGTAGTTTCATTCTGAAAATATATTCCCCATGACAGAATACAAATCTAGCTTGGAGATTTTCAGCAACCAGTGCAGGAAAGAAATACATTATTGGCAATGCTCAGAGAATAAAAACAAATGAACTGCTATAGAAAAAAATATTAAGTAGGAAGGAAAGAAAAAAAGAAAGGAGGAAAAGCAAAACAAAATTTTTTTTTCCTAAACTGAGTTATTTAGATAATTCTCCATTGAGCCTTTGTATTAATAAATATCACCAATATCATCCCCACCACTGATGCAATAAAATATTTGGAGGAGCTTGGTTCTTAAGATATCTTTCAATGTAGATAGACTAAGATACATTTTTAATTAAATTGTGTAAAGAGGCAAAATAATATATCAAATATGTCAAAATAAGATGGCATATTTATTTTTCTTAAATAAGACCATGGACTGGAAATATTTTAGACATTCAACAGAAAATATTTATTAGAATCACACTTATATAAAGTTTTGGCATACCAAATGTTTAGAAAGTGCCTGAAATTATTTATCTGCATATTAAGGACAGATTTGTCATTTTTAAAAGGCACCAGGGCTAGGTGGAAATTAAATGCTAGAGATAGGCAAGAAATCATAAAAGTATCAAAGTCCATGCCACCCCTGCCGGAAGATGACTAGGTAAAATAATCTGCGTGTGCTTCAATTAGCTGAAAACTTTGGTGTGCAACTGAGGTTCCCAAGTTCCACCTGATAACAGTGGCATTATTCAAAGTGTTGTGACAATACAATGCATTACTGTTACTTTCAAGGTATGATGTAAGTAATTTGTTAAAATACGAAGTGTAAAAGCTTGTGGATGATTGATGAAAGAATAATATTTTACATAACTTACTCTTCTATAAATTTAAGCTAACACTTAAGAACAGGCTCAAGCTTTCAAGTCAATGATATTTCCAGTTCCCCATACTGTACTACCCACCAGCCCTATTGTCTCACTTGGAGGTCAAGGTCAGTTGACCTTGACCTTTTATCTTAATGCTTACATTATTGTTTCTCCTAAAAAAGGGAAATCTTATCTATACCTAGGTCTCTAACAAAAGACAGAAAACACAAAATGGAAGTAGAGGGTCACATATTTATAGGAAAATGGAATAAGCATATTTTTCAGTTTAATATCCATGTACTGAGCAGCTTCACTCATTGACATTACCTACCTGATTCCCACAGGCATTTGAATTTGTCCACAAAGTTTTTCAGGCAAGTGAGAGGATAAGGTGAGAGAATATCATGTGGCTGGATATCAGTGGATGAGGGAGTGAGGTGTCAAGAAGGCAAGAAGGAAATGCATATCTCTAGCTTTGAAACCATCATCTTAGCCAAAATAAGCACAACAAATCACCTGTGACCTAAGATTACACAGAGCCTTCAAGGATGGCTCCACAAGAAGGATGCCCTGAAAGCTCCCTCTTAGAACATCAAATGCATTTGGAACACCCTCCAAATGACCTCCTGGGGATGAAGACTTCAAGTGGCCAGTTTGTAGCTTCTATTTGTCACAGTTCTCCAGAGAAACAGACACTGTAGGATGCATATTTTTAGATAGAGATTTATTTTAAGGAATTCGCTCAGAGGATTATGGAACCTAGAAAATCTCCAAGGTGGACCAACAGGTAAGAGACCCTGGATGAGCTGATGTTGCAGGTCAAATCTGAAGGCTGTCTACTAGGAGAATTCCCTCTTGCTCAGGGTAAGTCAGTCTTAGTTATATTTAAGCCTTCAATTGTTTGGACATGATCTATTCAAATTATGGAGAAGAATCTGTTTCATTCAAAGTCCACAAACTTGAATGCTGATCTAACCTGAAAACATCCTCACAGAAACATCCAGAATGCTTGACTACATACCTGGCCACTGTGACCCCGCCAAGCAAACACATAAATTTAATCAACACGCAGCTCATCTCAGCTGATAGTTGGCTCTATCAGTCAATAGTTAAACTCCAGTAAAATTTCACACATTCTCCTTCATGTAGAATTTCCTTCTTTCATTTTCTCTTGTTACAGGACAATATGAAGAAAAACATTTAGCATAGAAAACTGCCAAGCATCTAGAAAGAGTTAATCTGGACCTTCTCTAGAAAGCTTGAATAAATATAGGCATTTATTCATTCATTTAGCTGATTTCAATTTACAGCTTTAAGTGAGCTGTAATTCAAAATGACATCAATTTGTGAATTTATTATTGCCATTAATATTTATCTTTGTGAGAATGTCAAAGTGATTAATTCTGAAAATACCTACATATCTAATTATATCAATAGTTACAACATGTTTTCCTAACATGAAAGATTTTTCAGGTGGTATAAAATGAACATTTGTACAAAGCAAATTAATTTTAACATGGGTGTTAGAGATGTTACCACCTCTAACACTATTAAGCATTGTTGTGCCTTAAAGCTAATCATATCTCTTATAAAGTTATGCCATGTGATAAACATTAGTTGTGCTAATTTTAGACAATTTCACTTGAGTAAAACTGTTACTTTTCCCTTTAGAAACCTGGGAACTAGTGGACCATGTATGCTCAGTTGCTTCAGTCGTGTCCGACTCTTTGTGACCCTATGGAATGTAGCCTGCCAGGCTCCTCTGTCCATGGGATTCTCCAGGCAAAAATACTGGAGTGGATTGCCATGCGCTTCTCCAGGGGATCTTCCCTGTATCTCCTGCACTGCAGACAGACTCTTTACCCACCTAGCCACCTGGGAAGCCCATCTAGTGGACCACTTGCTTCTAATTTTCAAAGACTAGAGATGTGCTGGTGAGAGTGAGTTTGTATCATTATTTTAGATAGAGTATGAAATGTGTCAAAACACCAATATTATTCAGAACAACAATATTTTTGAAAAGTGATGCTGTCTTTTTTTTTTTTAGAGATGGTCAGGATTTCTTAAAGGTTATCATGCATGAGATCTTATGGCAGATATAGTTAGGTTTGGGGATAGAAAAACCATATGTGTTTTTTTTAAACCATTAGTAAAGAAAGGATATTACATAAGTAAATTTTACAGCAGGCTAGTACAAAGGGGATCTCTAAAAGTACTTTAAATGGGTTACTTAACTTGCCCATCAGATGTAAGGTACAACTATTAGTAGTAGACCACAAATTTTTTAAAACTGGAACTGCTAGTGCCAGTTGCTACTTTTGTATGGCTGTATTCATCTAAGAGAATTTTAAGAAAGTAAATCACTCAACTGCTTTCTTATATATTTTCCCATATGTTTGCCTTCTAAGGTTTCCTTGTGAGCATTTTTAAAGAATATTACAGATTAATAAGTAGCACATAAAATCCTTGTGAGCATGCTCATGTAAGATTTGAGTCTCCAAATTACAATCTTTTAAAGAAGAATTGGTCTCTTTAATTTTAATTTTGTTTTCTAAAATTTTTATTAGAGTATAGTTCATTTATAATGTTGTGTTGGTTTCAGGTATATAGCAAAGAGAATCTATTATATCATATGATATCACTTATACATGGAATCTAAAAAAAATAGAGTAAAAATGAAATTCTTTACAAAACACAGTAGAGTCACAAATGTAGGAAACAAACAAGGTTTGAGGAGATAAAGTAGGGAGATGGATAGATTAGAAGATTGGAATTGACATATATATAATACTATATATAAAATAAGAAGAACTGCTGTATATAACTGGGAACTCTACTCAATACTCTGTAATAGCCTATTGGGAAAAGAATCTAAAGAGAAAAGAGTTCACTTTTTTAATATAATAAACTTTCCCTTGAGTTTTTTACTTTAAAAGTTAAATTTCGATTATAACCGAATCTCCTGATGGGTGTATTTAGTCTCCCATGTTAGAATATTTATGGAAATGTATGAGCCAAATTATCAGTTCAGATCTTTGCCATTCTATCAAAATTTTGTGGTCTGAGGAGATAAGTTAAATACCTACTTATCCAACTTACCTGGCTCAACTATATCCAAAAGAAATAAAAATTATACTTCACTTGAGTAACCTTATTTCGTCTCCTGGTATCTGACTAGTGTTTCTTTTTTTATTTACTTTTTGTCATGCAATAATCATAATTCGCTTAATCAGTTCTCAAAAGCTGAATATGAAAAAATAAGAGAAGAGTCTGGATAGGTGAAAACATCTTAACTCTTTTCTTTTCAAAGCCAAAGAAAACTCATTGCTTTCTATGAAGGGAATATTAAAATGGTTTCTTGCAAAAGTAACAATAATACTAACCCAAAATGATCTTCCAATGAGGAAAAAGCCAATTTCATATTTATTGCTCAATCCAGTGAGTATTTTAAACTGATTTTCAAATATGGGTATTTGCATACTTGTTTCCTGCTATTATATATTCCTTTTTAGGTAAGTATTCAAGTGGGCCTTAGGAAGCATCACTACAACCAAAGCTAGTGGAGGTAAAGTGATAGAATTCCAGTTGAGCTATTTCAAATCCTGAAAGATAATGCTATGAAAGTGCTGCACTCAATATGCCAGCAAATTTGAAAAATTCAGCAGTCGCCACAGGACTGGAAAAGGTCAGTTTTTCATTCCAATGACAGAGAAAGGCAAGGCCAAAGAATGTTCAAACTGCTGCACAATTGCACTCATCTCACATGCTAGCAAAGTAATGCTCAAAATTCTCCAAGCCAGGCTCCAATGGTATGTGAACCATGAAATTCCAGATGTTCAAACTAGATTTAGAAAAGGCAGAGGAACAAGAGATCGAACTGCCAACATCCATTGGATCATAAAAAAAGCAAGAGAATTCTAGAGAAACATCTACTTTTGTTTTATTGATTATGCCAAAGCCTTTGACTGTGTAGATCACAATAAACTTTGGAAAATTCTTAAAGAGATGGGAATACCAGACCACCTTACCTGCCTCCTGAGAAATCTGTATGCAGATCAAATAGCAACAGTTAGAACAGGACATGGAACAACAGACTGGTTCCAAATAAGGAAAGGAGTACGTCAAGGCTGTATGTCATCACCCTGCTTGTTTAACTTATATGCAGAATATATCATGTGAAATGCCAGGCTGGATGAAGCACAAGCTGGAATCAAGATTGCTGGGAGAAATATCCCCAGATACAATGATGACACCACCCTTATGGCAGAAAGTGAAGAGGAACTGGAGAGCCTCTTGCTCAAAGTGAAAGAGGAGAGGGGAAAAGTTGGCTTAAAACTCAACATTCAAAAAATTAAGGTCATGGCATCCAGTCCCATCACTTCATGGCAAATAAATGGGGTAACAGTGGCAACAGTGAGAGACTATTTTCTTGGGCTCCAAAATCACTGCAGATGGTGACTGCAGCCATGAAATTAAAAGATGCTTACTCCTTGGAAGAAAAGCCATGACAAAATTAGAAAGCATATTAAAAAGCAGAGACATTACTCTGCCAACAAAGATCCATCTAGCCAAAGCTATTGTTTTTCCAGTGGTCATGTACGGATGTGAGAGTTGGACTGTAAGGAAAGCTGAGCACTGAAGAATTGATGCTTATGAACTGTAGTGTTGGAGAAGACTCTTGAGAGTACCTTGGACTGAAAGGAGATCAAACCATCAGTCTTAAAGGAAATCAGTCTTGAATATTCTTTGGAAGGACTGATGCTGATGCTGAAACTCTAAATCTCTGGCCACATGATGTGAAGAACTGACTCCTTGGAACAGACCCTGATGCTGGGAAAGATTGAAGGCAGGAGGAAAAAGGGATGACAGAGGGTAAGATGGTTGGATGGCATCACCGACTCGATGGAGATGAGTTTGAGTAAGCTCCGAGAGTGACAGACAAGGAAGTGTGGCAAGCTGCAGTCCATGGAGTTGCAAAGAGTCAGAGACAACTGAGAGACTGAACTGAACTGAAAGAAACATTTTAAGGTACTGAAATGCTAATTAATAAATGCCTAGATCATATGCACTCTTTGACAAACAAAATAAGAACAAGACAATTTTAGAAGAAAGCTTTACTAATAAACTTTTAGAAAAAATAATCTTTTATATATATATATATATATACAAAATAATTTTTTGCATAAAACAGAGGTTAGTCATGAGAAACTAGTATAGCCTTGATACTAAAGTTTCATAAAATATTTAAATAATGAAAAGTATTTTTTCATATAAACAAACTTGCAAAAATTACAAAGAAACAGCCTCACATATCTAGAGAACAAACTAGTGGTTTCAGGTGGAGAGAAGAAAACAGGGAAGGGCAAAATAGGGTTAAGATATTAAGAAATACAAACTACTGTGTATAAAATAAATAAGTTACAAGGGTATATTGTACAACATATAAAATATAACCAATATTTATAATAACAAAAACGGAGTATAACCTCTAAAAATTGTGATTCACTGTGTTGCACACCTGATTAATATATTAACAAACTAAATCCTTCAATGTAATATTAAAATTAATATCATCAAATAGAGCTTATTAAATATTTTCTCACAGTCTGCCTTTTGTCCACAAATTATTTATACTCCCCACACGCTATAGAATAAACTATACTTATTACCTTCTAGGACTCCAAGTTCTAAGCTCAAGAAATCATCGTTTGAATCAGTTTCAGCCTCCTTAGGCATATGCATCTTCAAACTAAAAGTCTTAGAATTAAGGGACAAGTTTTTATCCCTACATTCCCTGGGTTCAATCTCTGGGTAGGCATGGCAACCCACTCCAGTATTCTTGCTTGGAGAATCCCAATGGACAAAGGAGCCTGGTGGGCTATAGTCCATGAGGTTGCAAAGAGTGGGACATGACTGAGGCACTAATCATGCACATCCCACATACCCACTATATAATGATGAGATAAGACAACCTAAACTTCCGTTCAAAAATGTGGGACAAAACAAAAGGCACATAGCAGTCACTTGTTCAGTCACTCAGTCATGTCCAACTCTTTGTGAGCCCATGGACTGCAGCACACCAGGCTTCCCTGTCCTTCACAATCTCCCTGAGTTTGCTCAAACTCATTACCATTGAGTTGGTGATGCCGTTCAACCCCATCTTCTACTCTATCACCACCTTCTCCTCCTGCCTTCAATCTTTTCCATAATCAAGGTCTTGTCCAATGAGTTAGCTCTCTGCATCAGGTGGTCAAAATATTGGAGCTTCAGCAATAGTCTTTCCAAAGAATATTCAGTATTGATTTCCTTTTGGATTGACTGGTTTGATCTCCTTGCTGTCCAAGGGACTTTCAAGAGTCTTCTCCAGCACCACAGTTCAAAAGCTTCAATTCTTCCACAATCAGTCTTCTTTGTGGTCCAACTCCCACATCCATACATGACTACCGGAAAAACCATAGCTTTGATTATATGGAACTTTGCTAGCAAAGTGATGTCTCTGATTTTTAATATTGTTGTCTAGGTTTGTCATACCTTTACTTCCAGGAGGCAAGTGTCTTTTAATTTATGGCTGCAGTCACTGTCCACAGTGATTTTGGAGCTCAAGCAAATAAAGTCTGTCACTGTTTCCATTGTTTCCCCATCTATTTGCCATGAAGTGATGGGACCAGATGCCATAACCTTAGTTTTGGGAATGCTGAGCTTTAAGCCAGCTTTTTCATTGTCATCTTTCACTTTCATCTAGAGGTTTTTAGTTCCTCTTCACTTTCTGCAATTAGGGTATCATCTGCACAGTGGACACAGTGGCTGGCTTTATTTTGGGGGGCTCCAAAATCACTGCAGATGGTGATTGCAGCCATGAAATTAAAAGACACTTACTCCTTGGAAGGAAAGTTATGACCAACCTAGACAGCATGTTAAAAAGCAGAGACATTACTTTGCCAACAAAGGTCCATCTAGTCAAGGCTATGGTTTTTCCAGTGATCATGTATGGATGTGAGAGTTGGACTATCAAGAAAGCTGAGCGCCGAAGAATTGATGCTTTTGAACTGTGGTGTTGGAGAAGACTCTTGAGATTCCCTTGGACAGCAAGGAGATTCAGCCAGTCCATCCTAAAGGAAATCAGTCCTGGGTGTTCATTGGAAGGACTGATACTGAAGCTGAAACTCCAATATTTTGACCACCTGATGCGAAAAGCTGACTCATTTGAAAAGACCCTGATGTTGGGAAAGATTGAAGGCAGGAGGAGAAGGGGACAACATCTAACAGAGATGGTTAGATGACATCACTGACTCAATGGACATGAGTTTGGATAAACTTCGGGAGTTGGTGGTGGACAGGGAGGCCTGGCGTGCTACAGTTCATGGGGTCACAAAGAGTCAGACACGACTGAGCTACTGAACTGAACTGAACTGCATATCTGAGGCTATTGATATTTCTCACTGCAATTTTGATTCCATCTTGAGCTTCAGCCAGTCCAGTATTTCACATGATATACTCTGCATATAAGTTAAATAAGCAGAATGACAATATATAAACTTGACATACCCCTTTCCCAATTTTGAGCCAGACCATTGTTCCATGTCCAGTTTAACTGTCACTTCCTGAACCTGCATACAGATTTCCCAGGAGGCAGGTAAGCTGGTCTGGCAGTCTCATCTCTAAAAATTTTCCACAGTTTGTTGTGATCTTCACAGTCAAAGTCTTTAACATAGTCAGTGAAGCAGAAGTAGATATTTTTTCTGGAATTCCCTTGCTTTTTATATGATCCAACAGATATTGGCAATTTGATCTCTCTTTCCTCTACCTTTTCTAAATCCAGCTTGTACATCTGAGATCTTGGTTCTTGGTTCACAAGTGCTGAATCCTATTTGGAAGGATTTTGAACATTACCTTGCTAGCGTGTCAAGTGAGAACAATTGTACAATAGTTTGAACATTCTTTGGCATTGCCTTTCTTTGGGATTGGAATAAAAACTTAACCTTTTCCAGCCTTGTGGCCACTGATGAGTTTTCCAAATTTGCTGGCATATTGAGTGCTGCTCTTTAACAGCATCATCTTTTATGATTTTAAATATCTTAGCTGGAATTCTATCACCTCCGATAGATTTGTTCACAGTAATGCTTCCTAAGACCCACCTGACTTCAGAGTACTTCAGAGTATGTTATTATAATTCCCTTAAAAGTTTTCCCTGTTAAGATTGTCCCTTCTCTGTCTTGGACTGAGGATCTAAGGACTATGGAACAACACCTCTAAGAGTCTTAGAACCTTACAATCTAGTGAAAGAGTCAAACATCTTATACTACTCTGATGTTTTAAGAGAGTCTTATAGATACAAGCTACACATCAGACACTGAAGAGATAATCGGTAGATTTAGGTGATAGATTTTTTTTTTCAGTGCCATGGACTTGATCTTTATCTTGAGATTATTTCTAACATTGAAAGTCTTTTGATGCCTAGGAAATTAGAGAATCTGGGGATAAGAAATAGCTTTATATTCCAAAGAGTAAACATTATATTCTAGGTGTTTCCCCTGGGTTCTGTTTTTACTTTATCATACCAAGATAAACAAAATAAATTGTCATTACTGATATTATGTATGGAAATTTCCTTATCCATGTCCACAAATATTTATGTATATATAACTCAGTTCTCATTACGTATGATAGCTACATTCAATAAAATCTGCATTAACATGAATTAGCAAATACTGAATCATTGCCCACAGGGAAAATCAGGGTCAGGTTCCTCTGATTCTCTGGTCAGAATATTTTCATTAGCCACTCAGTACATAACTTTGTCTTATGTATGTTATGTTTAAAAACACTTTAATATATACTGTTGCTGCATTAACATTGAATTCACAGTGAATACAGTCCTATAACTTATGCCTGAACTATACATATTGCAGACTTGCTGACATTAGACAGTATGTCAGTACTTTACTTGGGACAAATTTAAACAGTGAAATTACTAACATTGTGGTACTAAATAGAATGAAAAGGACATTTGTTTATGGTAGGAGAGCTGAATCAAGAAGGTAAAATGTTGCCTTGTTTAATCTCAACGGGGACCATACTTATTGGGTGACTGAAATTTCTCACTGCCCTGGGCAGGTTTACGTGACTACAAAAATGCCATGCAGCTTATATGTTATATAAAAATATATGTCTAGTTTTCCACATTATCTTGAGTGATCCCAATGCCAAACTTTTCAGGAGTCAGCACAGAGTCCCTTTTTCCAATCTCCAGTGACAACGGTTTCTCTGTCTCTCCAGCCTTTAATGACCATCTTGAGACTCTTTTTGACTCCTGGCCACAACCAAGTCCCAAAATCAATATGACATGTATTAGTTTTTATTACAGGAGTAACTTCTAAGTAGCAATTCTTTTCAGTCATTTTTCACTAAAATAGCACCAGGGGATTTTAACAATCTATTTTAAATCTTAGAGGCTTCAAACAAGGATCATTTTCTGTATCTTACAGGTCTATGGATTGCCTTGGATCAAACTGGGCAATTCATCTGCTGGTCTTGCTTAGGGTCTCTCCTGCAATGATAGTCGAATGGCAAGAGTGGGCCTGGAATCATGTGGAGGCTGGATTAGACTGGGATGTTGGGACGTCTGTTTCACATAGTCTCAAAAGCCTCTCCTCCAAGTTTCTCCCTTTGATTTCCTTATGTGCTTTCTTTAGCAAGGCAGTCTTATTTCTCATGTGACTGCACTCTGCATCCCAGGAAGTACAAAGCAGAAGGTGTCAGGTCTTTTTAAGACTTATACTGGAACTAACACAGTATCACTCCACTGTCTTCTATTGAATAAACAGTCACAGGCCAGCCCACAAAAAAGAAATAATCTTTACCTCTTAACAATAGAATGAAACAATCTGTGGTTATCTTTAACCCAATAAAGAGCATATCTTTGCTTTATTTCTCAGCAATTTTCACTTCAGCAAAAATTTGCATGTTTTAGCATTAAGCAGTTTGAGTTTTTTGTTTGCTCGGGGTTAAAGAAATGTTTTTCCTTAATCATGCTATGGAAAACTCTTATTATTCTCATATGTTAAGAGTTATTAGAAAACAGTATCATAGTATTCAAGTGATCTTCCATTTCTATTAAGATATATGTATTCTCCTTAGACGTATTAATATGGTAAATTTATAAATGGATACTGTTTTACTGAACCATCCTTGCATTTCTGGAGTAAAATTCTTATGATTCAGGAATGACATTTTTGGTGTATTATGGGTCTTTTTGATTGTTCATTTAAGATTTCCACATCAGTAATTAAACATGAGGTAACTTTAGTTGTGTGGTAGGTGTGTGTGATCTTTCTCAAGTTTTGGTAGCAGTCTTATTCTAGCTGTGTGCAAAGTATTTTGGAAGAGCTCCCTTCTTTCCCTCTGATTTGAAAGGATTTAAATTTTATTCTGATTATTCTTTGGAATTGTGAAAGAGATCATCTGTGAACCCATCTGGGCCTGCCTAGTATTTTTCACATATTTAACTATCTGAAAAACTTATCTTGATTTTGTAATTATTTCTCTATTAATTTTTTAAAATTTGTGCTGGATTAATTTGCTTATTTTTTTAATGTATAAATATTAAAAAGTTAATTCAAAGGGTTTACCAGATTGAGTAAAATTCTTTAAATCCCACTGTCTTGATCAATTTACGCATTCTAAACTATAATTTTGTACATTTTGGCTTTCTCCCATTTTTTATTAGATTAGGAAGCAGTTTATCTATAAAAGAATCTCATGATTTGTGATCTTATGAGTTAAAAATACAGAATAGGAAAATTTATCCTGGAAAAATCCTTTGGGAATAATTCATGTGAAGCCCAATACACCATTGCTCAGTTAATCCAAGACAGCCAATTTTCCCTCAAGCACTGGAAGAGATTTCTGTCTTTGGGTACCAGATGAAGTACTGGCTTACATTTAGAGACCAAGTTGTGTGAAAAAGAAGTACATTTGCATACTAGAATCATAATTGCATGAAGCGGACCAAGATGCTCATATCATGGAAGGCAGAAGGGTAGTAAGAGTGAGTTAACAGAGAATTCTTCTAGCCCATCACAGGCTCATTTCAGGACATATTCATGAAGAAGAGTGGAGAAATAGAAGGTAGAAATACTTCAGGACTATCACGCTTACAAAAAAAGATTCAGCCAAAGATCCAAAGAGAAATCTGTTCATTCAGGGTATGTTTTCTCTTTGGCCCCATTTGCATGTGTTTGGCACATATTCTTCATAATTTAGACTCTGCAGTTATGTGTATTTCTTTGTTTCATTGGAGACCATATTTTCCCCTCTGTTACTTTTGTTTGTTTTCTGTTGGTTCTTATGAGCTTTCAAAGACAAAAATTGAATTAAAACGGTTACTCCTACACATTTAAAATCAAGCCTGTTATTTAATTTTATTATTTTTACCTTAGGAGTATCTAACATCTTGCTTTATCAGAAATTATTACATATTAATAAACCCTGCATTTTGAATTATAATAGTCTTATCATCTTGATCATTAATTTCCTATTTGCTTTTAACATTTGACTTTTAAAGTTCCAGTTATATCAACTTTAGAATATCTATAATTTAATAAAATGTTGGCTTTTGAAATGTTGGGATATCAAAGTAATGAACAAGGTAACTTTCAGCCTCACTATTTTATTTCAAAATGTTAACAATACTTAAAAGTATTTAATTGAATATTCACTAAAACAAGCATGATGATTTAACTACAGTAATTAAATAAGAAAAATATGAGAAACCCAGAGTTCAAATACGTACATCTGTTCTCAAGATTATAATCATGCCAAAATCTATTGCTGGTTTTATTTAAATTACTATGTTACAAACTCTTCCTTCTGTCATTTGCATTCACCCTAACTTAGTTTCCCAATTAATTTCTATATTTACTCATGTTTATATTAAGAACAAGGATTTGAGTTTAAAAGTAAATTTTTTAAAAATATTCCCTAAAAAGTACATTTATTTTTTATTTAATATTTTCTATTATTCTCTTAGGATACTTCTCTATTCATTTCTTTATTCATTCAGCTATTTATGTGTAAATGAAAATCTAGTATGTGCCAAAATCTGTGCTCATTTGCTGTGATTTGCTGTAAATATAATGTTGAGCAAAATGAATATGGTCTGTCCTTATATGGGAAATTAAAATATAATTTAAAAAATTAAAATAAATTAACATTTTAATACAGTTTGATAACTGCTACAGTAGAGAAAGTATGATTTCTAAGAGAGCATGAAAGAGCTTCTCACTGAGAGTTAGGGGGTCAGAGAAAATGAAGAATAAGGAATAGTTTATCAATAATGTGTCATCCTTGCAACTACTACTACTACTACTAAGTCGCTTCAGTCGTGTCTGACTCTGTGTGACCCCATAGACGGCAGCCCACCAGGGTCCCCCGTCCCTGGGATTCTCCAGGCAAGAACACTGGAGTGGGTTGCCATTTCCTTCTCCAATGCATGAAAGTGAAAAGTGAAAGTGAAGTCGCTCAGTCATGTTTGACTCTTATCGACCAGATGGACTGCAGCCTACCAGGCTCCTTCACCCATGTGATTTTCCAGGCAAGAGTACTGGAGTGGGGTGCCATTGCCTTCTCCGAGTTGTTAATTTTTTCTATATGTCTAACTTTAGTGAAATTTCTGGCCTGCCAAGAGAGAGTTCATGCTTTAATTCTGAAGTCTGATGAGCTATGAATTTAATATGTAAAAAATTGTTTCTAGTTTTCCCATTATTTTTGTACATTAAATGAGGTTAATGTAAAGAGACAAAGTACCGGAATTAGCCAGTGTTGAATAAAAAAACTACAAAATTATCTAAATGGTAAAATAACTGTTTCCCCAAATGGGACGCTGGTTTTAAGGTCCATGCCTTTACTCATGGAAGTCTACCAGCTTTTTTCAATTATATATTTTACAAAATCTGTTCTATTTTCCAATAATATTGCTTTATAGACTAACTTCAACATCAAATTCCTGGCTGAACAGAAAAACTGAACATTTCTGAACAGTTTAAAAACCTGGTTTTCACATTTTAATTGATATAGGAGAAAGTCAAGTAATTCAAACAATTTTTTAATATAAGGAGAGGTAATTTCAAAATATAAGTCCAGTGGTAAACTAATAAAATGGAGTCATATATAATTTTTGAAAGTCCTTAATCTATATTAGAATTCAGTTTAACCATCAAATTAACATTCTTAGAATTGTTTTGATTAAAAATAACTAATCTTTCTACACATAGATATTAAAAATATAAAACCTTATATAAGGAGGTGACTAAGGTTAAATGAAGTCAAGTAGGTCCTTAATCTGACAGAATTGGTGGCATTATAAAAAGAAGAAGACAACTAAATCAGTCTCTCTTTCTACACACACACACACACACATACGCACACACACACACACACACACGCACACACACACACACACACACACACATGCTCTTTATAAGCATACACTGTGGAAAGGACACGTGAGTACACAGAAAGATAGTAGCTGCCTACAAGCCAAAAGAAACCAGCCTCAGAATGAAACCTACCATGCTGACATCTTGATCTTGGACTTCCCAGCCTCCAAAAATGTGCGGAATTAATTTCGACTGTTGAAGCTAGCTAGTCTATGGTATTATAGCAGCCCAAGCTTACTAACACAGGAAGTGATCGTGAGTTTGGTTTAACATATTTAAGTTTCAGATTGCTTTAAACTATTTAAGAGAAGTCTGCTAGGAAGTTGGAGGCAAAACTCTAAGACTCAAAGACATCAATGTCTAGAAATCTATTTAAAACTACATATATTTGTGAGTTTGCTTTGACAAAGTGGTAATTGAAGAGATAAATTTAAAGATTACTAGGGAAAGAGTATAAATTGAGAAATGTCTTACGAAACAAGCCTCAGAAAATACTAACACTTAAAATTGGATAGAGGTGAAGACTAGAAAAGAATAAAGAAACTACCATAAAGTTACATAGACTGAAACGTGTTTGGGGGATTAAAAAAGAGAAGACACGTGTGATCTGCATGTGCACGCTCAGTCCTTCCCAACTCTGCAATCCCATAGACTGCAAGTAGGGACACTGTCGAGTCCTGCAAATGGGCTTCAGACAAGTGAATTCTACTTTCTCTGTTTCACTGATAACTTAGATCCACATCTATAAAGAGCTCCTTCCAAATTTAAACCAGACCCTTTCTGATGTATAAATTCTAGAAAACTAAAACACACTCTGATGCTTTACATTTCTGAAGATTTCTAGAAAGACATCTTTAGCCTTCACAGTCTTCTTGGACCACTAGAGACCTCTGTCCATGGAATTCTCCAGGCAAGATTGCTGAAATGGGTTGCATTTCCTTCTCCAGGAGATGTTCCTGACCCAGAGATCAAACAAGTGTCTCCTTCATTGTGGGTGGATTCTTGACAGCTGAGCCACCAGGAAGACCCACATGTGATCTGATCATGAACGAATGTAGTGGAGGAGAGCAGCAGCAAAGCACCAGGTTAGAGTAGATCAAGGAATGGTTTGGAAGTGAAGGAATGGATCCAGAGACAAATCTTCTTAGAAGTTTAAATATTTAGGAAGTTAGTGAGAAAAGGCAGAAGTGAAAAGTTCAATGAGAATATTTGTTAACTTGTTGGTGCGTTTGCTTGTTTATTTTTTATGGGAGAGTCCTAAACGAAAAGCAGGGAAAGATTCATTAGAATGAGAGTTTAAAATATAAAGGAAAGAAAGTGTAATTTTTTGTGCGAATTTCCTGCAATGAAGTTGAGGTGCTAAACACCAGTGGAAGCATCACTCTTAGATAAAAAGAGGATATTGTCTCATCAGTTGTAGGAAGAAGCTTAAGTTGTGGACAGATTTAAGAAAGTTTTATAATATGAGGCTGAGGGAGGTCCCCTATGATGGATTTTCTTTTTCAGTACATCATAAAGGGAATCATTACTGAAACTGTGAAGGGAAGATGGCAAGATGGGGAATTTTGACAGAGTGGAAAAGGTTTGAAAAGGGCATTGTTTAAAGAGAAGTATGGATAGTCTTCCAAAGACATAAGTAAGACTTCTAACCAAGGAGCCCATTTAAGGTCAGTGGCCAGTAATCTATAGCAAAAAATAGGAAACCCAACTGGGTAATTTCTTGCTGTATTGCTTGACTACTTGGGTTCAGGTGCAAGGAAAGTGAGTGACTGATTTCTTCCAGGGACTGAGATTTTGGCAAATGAATGTGACTAAAAGAGAGAAAGTCAAGGATGTTCATAGTGTTGGGAAGAGAATAGTAATTAATTAATCTAAGCTGAATAACAAGGAAATGAAAAAAAGAAGATTCTGGTGTTAAGATGAAAGGTCAGTGGACTAGAGTTTGATTGCAATACAAGATGATCACAGTAGGAGTATTTAAATAGTGGCTGATTGAGATGTTGAAGGTACTAGAAAGAAAAAGAAGTTGAAAGGGAATAAATATGGATGACTCTAGAGATAAGAAGGTCAAGAACTACATGCGCTTAGTCACTCAGTCATGTCTGACTCTTTGAGACCCCATGGACTGTAGCTCTCCAGGCTCCTCTGTCCACGGGGATTCTCCAGACAAGAATACCAGAGTGAATTGCCATGTCCTCCTCCAAAGCCATTTAAGTGTTGAGATGACCCAGAGAGATGGCAGCACTTCTGTACTTAAGAACATCTGTAAGATATATGTCAATATCTTTGTAAGATTAGAGAAAACTTTCTGGAAGATGTCATAAGATGGCAACAAAAAAGGATTAAGTAATACATATGATAAAAGTCACTCAGTAATGTCTGACTCTTTGTGACTCCATGGACTGTAGCCTGGTAGGTTCCTGTCCATGGAATTCTCCAGGCAGAAACACTGGAGTGGGTAGACATTTCCTTCTCCAAGGGATCTTCCCACCCTAGGGATCAAACCTGGGCCTCCTGCACTGCAAGTAGATTCTTTACCATCTGAGCCACCAGGGAAGCCCTAGGTTTTTGTTTTTAGTTTTACAAAAAACTGAATGATAATGATCTGGATGGATGGAGCAATAAGAAGCAGGAATAACACCAATATCACCTCGTGTCCTTGAGGCTTGATAAAAGTGACTTCTTGAAAATACTGTGTAAGATAAATTTTTTCAATGAGAGAGTTTCACTTAACAGTTAAGGACAATAGGAAAACATAGAAGGGTGTGAAAATTAAGAGGACTTTGCTAGTTATGAAGCTGTGATTTCTAATGGGAATAGTGAAAGGATTCATCAGTGGGGCAACAGGTTGGTGTGGGAGCTAGGTTGGGTACAATAAAGAATTTAGGCAATGTTGTTTTAGAAAATCCATGATGAGAAGCTAACACATTTTTGCTGACTGGTGAAAACAAAGATGGGGAAAATACATGTTTTATCTAAAAAGTTGCTTAAAGGAGATTGGACACTAAGCCTAAAAATCCGTGAGCTCTTCCTGCTGAAGTGATGTTGAACACAGGTGCCATATTTTCCTCCTGCTAACATGTTCAGTATCAGACCTAGAATTCAGATTCACATTCTGAGGATTCACATTCTGACTTGCATTGTTTTGGGGGTGTCTACAATGGCTCACGGAGAAAGCAATGGCAACCCACTCCAGTACTCTTGCTTGGAAAATCCCATGGATGGAGGACCCTGGTAGGCTGCAGTCCATGGGGTCTCGAAGAGTTGGACACGACTGAGCGACTTCACTTTCACTTTTCACTTTCATGCATTGGAGAAGGAAATGGCAACCCACTCCAGTGTTCTTGCCTGGAGAATCCCTGGGACAGGGGAGCTTGGTGGGCTGACATCTAAGGGGTCACACAGAGTCGAACATGACTGAAGCGACTTAGCAGCAGCAGCACAGTGGCTCAGATTGTAAAGAATCTGCCTGCAATGTGAGACACGGGTTTGATCCCTGGGTCAGGAAGATCCCCTGGAGAAGGAAATGGCAACCCATTCTAGTATTCCTGCCTGGAGAATTCTATGGACAGAGGGGCCTGTCTGGCTACAGTCCATGGGGTCGCAAAGAACTGGACATGACTGGGCAACTAACACTTTCACTTTCAAACACTATCAGCAGCATCAGTATCAATAATAGAGCATGTACTATGTGCCATGGCAATGTTCTAAACGTGTCATAAACAGTAACTTATTTAAACCCTCTCAAAACCCCCAGAGGACGCCTGAAATCATGGATCGCACTGAACCCTAACTATACTATATTTTTTCCCATACGTACAGATCTATAATAAAATTTAACTTATAAATAGAGATTAACAATAGTAGGAAATCAACTGCAACTGATTAAAAAAAAGAACAATTATAACAATATATTGTAGTAAAAGTTATGTGAATGTGGAATTTCTTTTTCCTTCCTCACAGTTTCACAGACAGATTTATTTTTACCACGGATCTCAGCAACCTCAGTAAATTTTGGTTTTCCTTTCTAAGGGTTAACTGAAGGCAAGCACTGCAATATTGCAACAGTTGATCTGATAATCGGAGGCTAGTAAGTGGTGAAAGGACTGGATATGTTGGGGAAAGGATGATTCAAGTTCCAGGTGGGATGGAACCGGAGAAAGGAGATTTCATCACCGTACTCAGAAAAGCACATAATTGAAGCAGTGTGAATCGTTTATTAAGGAATTTTTCATTCAGTTTGTTCAGACCAAAGTTGACTGTAGCTAACTGAAACTGAGGATAGGGAATCTGTGGATGGGGATGGCAGGAGAGGGGAGACTACCCTATAATGTAATAGAAACTTCTCTCTAAAAGGAAATATAGAGATAAGGTGGCAGTTGGAGAGAGGAGAGGGTCGGAAAAGGTCAGTGTTCATTGGTTTTGCTTTGTATTATTGGGGAAGTAAGTTAGAATATGTCTGAACCTGTTCCACAGTCAAATCCTGTGTATTATCTTTTTGGCAAGGGGAAAATGGAAAGAGTGAGGGGAGAAGAGGCATTTATTAAATGGTGTGAATTGTTTATTGACATGTGATGCTATAAGTGAAATTTCTAAGTGAAATCAATTTAGCATAACATAACAAAGAAAGCCAAGTGCCACACCTTACAAAACAGAATATAAAATGTTTACATCTGAATAACTTTAATTTATAAACTCTTCCTGGTAGTGGCTTAGAGGTTAAGTCGTGTCCAACTCTTGCGACTCCATGGACAGTAGCCTGCCAGGCTCCTCTTTCCTTGGGATTCTCCAGGCAAGAATACGAAAGTGAACGTGAAGTTGCTCAGTCACGTCTGACTCTTTGCGACCCCATGGACACCAGGTTCCTCCGTCCATGGGATTTTCCAGGCAAGAGTACTAGAGTGGGTTGCCTTTCCCTTCTTCAGGTGATCTTCCCAACCCAGGAATCAAACCCAGGTCTCCTGCATTGCAAGCAGACTCCTTACCAACTGAGCTACAAGGGAAGTCTGATTGCTAATTATATCAGAATATTTTTTTACTTATAAAGTAAGTTTTGTCTTATTATTAGATTCATTTTAAAGTTTCACTTGCACTTTCAACTTCTAAATAAGTTATCCTAAGAGAATATTTTTGTAGTGAAATATCTGAAATTGAAACTGGGAACTTCATGGTGAATTTGAGAAGGAAGATCTCAGGAAGATTTCTATGGCAAATTGTTTATGTGCCAATAAATTCTTTAGTAGACATTTTCACCAGTCTGCTAAAGTTTCATCCAAAAAAAATAATAAAAGGAATGAATTTAGCTCATTTTCTGTTCCTCTCTAAACCGTAATTATATTTTTAAAAACCTAAATTTATACCATGTGCTTTTCTTTATATCTCAGACCCTAGAAAAGAACTAAACAGTCTACACATTAAGTAATTTGCAGAACTAAACTTATACATTTGTATTTTTAAATTATGTGGAAAATAAAATAAGCGTTATATACTGCAGGCCTAATTGGTGCATTCTAAATGTGATAAGCAACATGATTTTCTATGCTTAAAGATTATGACTGAAATGCTTTAAAGTATGACACAGTTTTGGAGGAAAGAAAATCACTGTTCTTTATCACTGGTTCTATTAACCTTCCCTTAACAGCTGCTTCAACAGAGTTCCTAGAGGCTTCTGTAATTATGTGATATCACTCGTACACATAAAGGCATATATGTGAAGCATCAGGCCCACCCTCTGTTACGGCCTTGTTAGTGCTCCTTTACCTCATTAATATCATTAAATAGGACTTCCCTGGTGGCACAGTGGATAAGAATTCGCCTGCCAGTGCAGGGAACAGAGGTTTGATCCGGGTCTGGGAAGATTCCACACGCCACAACTAAGCCAAAGTTCCACGATGACAGGCTGTGCTCTAGAGCCTGCAAGCCACAACTCCCAAAGCAATGTGCCTAGAGCCTGTGGTCTGCAACAAGAGAAGCCACTGAAGTAAGAATCCCCTGCACCACGACAAAGGGCAGCCCCTGCTCTCTGCAACTAGAGAGAGCCCGCAGACCTAGGATGACAATTAAACAAACAAACAATAAAAAAACAAACCTCACTGAATAAATCCAAAGTGAACAAAAGAATATGTATCCAGTGATTTCCAAATTTAGACATAAATTGATTTTTTCTGCTGTCGACATATATTTAATGTCCAAATAAGCCTGTTATGTGCTCAGTTGTGTCCAACTCTCCAACTCCCTGGACTGTAGCCCGCCAGGGTCCTCTTTCCATGAGATTTTCCAGGAAAGATTACTGGAGTGGGTTGCCATTTCCTTCTCTAGGGGATCTTCCCCAACCAGGGATCAAACCAGCTTCTCTAGCGTCTCCAGTATTGGCAGATGGATTCTTTACCACTATGTCACCTAGGAAGCTCCCCAAAATAAGATTGCTCTCAAAATAAGGTTTTAGTTAAATATTTTTTGTGAACTACTACATCTATCAAATTTTTAGAAAGGCATTTTCACCTATACACTAAAAATATTACATGAAAGTAAAGATATTTCTTTCTTTCACCTTGTTAAAACTAACAATATCTTAAAATTATATTTGACTATCACCAAAATGTAAGAACTGAGGTCACATAGGATTTTAGATAAATATATATTTATATATTTATTTCAATAGATAGTATTCCATGTGATTTCCAAAAAAACACAAGTGGGAATATGAGGAAAAATTTGTCATATAGCAGTTATTTTCCCCAAAACAACCACTGATGCCAGTTAATTATCCTTCCAGAGATAAGTTGTGCAAACATATGAATCAATATGAATATAGAATCTACTTTCTAATAAATGCAAACAGCAGCATATTTCTATGCAAATGTGTATAAATACATGTCTAATAGGCATTGTGTTGTCTTTAAGGTGACCAAAACATTAGTCCAAAGTCTTAAATAAAATATCTCTCCTTGACACCCCATCCCACCCCTGACAAAACAGCAGCTATACTGGTCACTTCTTATCTCAGTATTCTGTTTCATCTTTTCTAAAGAAATTCTCAGGTTTGAGATGATCTTCTTTTAAGAGTAATTGATATATTTATATTTTTATTGCCTGTCTTCCACTATTAGAATAAAAGCTACTTGTCAGCAGAGACTTTATTCTTTTCATCATTTAAATCCCAGTACCTAGAGCAGAGCCTACCAGAAAATAACTCAAGTATCATTCAGTTTAATAAAAAATATTTTTACCTGGCTACATGTCATTCATTGTATGAATGTAACATAGTTTATTTTCCTAGCCAGCTAATAATGGACATCTAGGCTGTTTATATTATTTTGATGAGACAATGCTGCAGAATATACTGACATATATATATATACACACATATATATTCTTTTTAGAATATCACTATTGGATACATTCCTAGAGTAAAATTGCTGAATCAAAGGAATAAATATTGCTATATTAATATACTCTGCCAAATTATTATCTCAAGAGATTGCTCCAATTTAAACTATCTACAGCATTGTATGAGAATGAGTGTTTTCAAAAAGTCTCATCAATACAGTATGGATAAAATAGTGTTGTTTTAATTTTTACTTTTCTTATCAAGACTGTGAACATATTTTTAAACATTTAAGAGTAAGTGTATTTTCTGCTGCTGAATTGACCTTGACACATAATTTTTCTGGGACCGTGTTGATTTATGGACACTCATTTTTATGAAAGTGAATAAAATAGACCATGTATTTTCTTTTGACTAGATTCTAGTCTTTTTCTGTACAATTTTAATTTTTGCACACCCAGAATGATCACTGTTTTCCTTTATGACTCTTCAATTTACTTTTGTGTCTAGAGGCTATTCCACTTCAAGACCATAAAAAAGTATAATATGTTTTGTTATTTCTTTTACAGTTTCATTTTTTATATAATAATTATGAGTCATCTGAAACTTATCTCCCTTAGGAAATGATGTTAGAATACAAAGGTTTCCCCTCCCCCCATATGGCTAGCCAGTAATCCCTGCTATACTTACTAAATAATACTTCTAACCAGTGTGCAATTATGAAATAAACAATTAATTTCAATATCTGGACTCTCTATTTGATTTTACATATACCATGATTACCATAGTTATACAGAATTTTTTAAATTTTTCATGGAGTTGGCCCCTCCCATTATACGTATTTTTACAGCTTTTCCAACTATATTTGCAATTTTGAATTTAAATAACTTGTCTATGTCTAAAAATATCTTGTTATTTTATTTGGATATATGAAATGTGTTAATTAAAATTGCAAGCTCAATCACTTCAGTCATGTCCAGCTCTTTGTGATGCCATGGACTGTTACCTGCCAGCCTCCTCTGTCCATGGTATTTTCCCAGCAGGAATACTGGAGTGGGTTGCCATTCCCTCCTGCAGGGGATCTTCCTGACCCAGGGATCAAACCTACATCTTCTGTGTCTCCTCCATTGAAGGTGGATTCTTTACCACTAAGCCACCAGGGAAGCCCTGATTAAAACTAAATATAATTAATATCATTATAACTTTAAAACATATTATACAGGAATAAAAATATCCATAAAATTTCCACCTGTCTATATTATTTTAACCTGTTTTTCACTTTCACTTTTCTTGAGTTTATTTTTACGTTTTATTACTTTTTTTTTGCTGTTGTGAGACCATTTATTCTAAGTGCTTCTCATTTGTATATAAGATTATTGATTTGTATAAATTAACTTTGTATTCAAAAACATGATATTGGTTTATCAGTTTTTCAGTTGACTCATTTAGTTTCTTTTTACCTTCTTTGCAAATATTTTAAAGAGAGAATTTAAAAATATATTTTAGAAGATGAGTTCAATTTCATTACCTAAGTCACACGGACAGTGACTAGAGGCATGAAATTAAGACACTTGCTCCATGGAAGAAAAGCTATGACAAAACTAGATAGCCAATTAAGAAGCAGAAACATCATTTTGCCAATAAAGATCTGTATAGTCAAAGCTATGGTTTTTCCAGTAGTCATGTATATATGTGAGAGTTGGACCAAAAAGAAGATTGAGTGTTGAAGAAGTGACACCTTCAAATTGTGGTGCTGGAGAAAACTCTTGAGAGTCCCTTGGACTGCAATGAGATCAAAGCAGTCAATCCTAAAGGAAATCAACCTTGAATATTCATTGGAGGGCTGAGGCTGAAGCTGAAGCTCCAATACTTTGGCCACCTGATGAAAAGAGCCAACTCATTGGAAAAGACTATGATTCTGAGCTAGACTGAAGACAGGAGGAGAAGGGGGCGACAGAGGATGAGATGGTTGGATGGTATTACTAACTCAATGAACATGAGTTGGAGCAAACTCCAGAAGATAGTGAAGGACAGGGAAGCCTCGTGTACTGCAGTCCATGGGGGTCACAAAGAGTCAGATATGACACAGTGACTGAAGAAAAATAACAACCTTTATGGTATACATACAGACATTTTAATTGTAGTATCAGTTCAGTTCAGTTCAGTTCAGTCGCTCAGTTGTGTCCGACTCTTTGCAACCCTATGAATCGCAGCACGCCAGGCCTCCCTGTCCATCACCAACACCCAGAGTTCATTCAGACTCACATCCATTGAGTCAGTGATGCCATCCAGCCATCTCATCCTCTGTCTCCCCTTCCGAGTCTTTTCCAGTGAGTCAGCTCTTCACATGAGGTGGCCAAAGTACTGGAGTTTCAGCTTTAGCATCATTCCTTCCAAAGAAATCCCAGGGCTGATCTCCTTCAGAATGGACTGGTTGGATCTCCTTGCAGTCCAAGGGACTCTCAAGAGTCTTCTCCAACACCACAGTTCAAAAGCATCAATTCTTCAGCACTCAGCCTTCTTCACAGTCCAACTCTCACATCCATACATGACCACAGGAAAAACCATAGCCTTGACTAGACTGCCCTTAGTTGGCAAAGTAATGTCTCTGCTTTTGAATATGCTATCTAGGTTGGTCATAACTTTTCTTCCAAGGAGTAAGCATGGTACATGATGAGGTACACAGACTTATCTGTGCCTTCCATGGTGATACCCTAGTCTGGTCTAGTTCGACAGTCCTTTCTGATAACCTAAATAAGAATGATTTGAATTTATTAACCAAACATATACTCATTTTTGTGACCATAGTCTTATTATTTCTGCTGCAATTTGATTTGTAGCAATTAAATGTATACTTCTGTCAATTATTTTTACCAAAGTTAGACATTTTTTTTTCTGATCAATCAGTAAGACCCATGATATTGACACATTTATAGTTTTATAATTGACATGTCTGTAATTAAATGCTTCTAATATTGCATCATTTAATGTGATGTTTCTGTAGGATTTTCTTAGATGTGTTTTATGAAATTAAGAAAATCCCCTCTATTCCCACTTTGCTAAGGATTTATATTAATACAATCAAGTTTCTCCATGATATTAAGCGTTTTTTTAATCTACTTTTTTTTGTTTTAGTTATGTGTTTTTATTTCATGAATTTTTGTTCTATCATTTTATAGATGTTATTTCTTCAGTTACCACTTTGAATCCTGAACATACTATACTGAAGATATTTTCAGATGCTCAATTTTTTCACCCCTTCTAGAATGAATGCATGCTTTTATTACTGGTTTTTATTTGTTCTTCTACAAGATTTACTCATGTTTTAGAATTATGTTGGCATATTCATCTCATGAAGCATGATGTTAGTTTTTCTCTGACCTAATTAAAATTGCATTTTGCTGATTAAAAAAGAAAACAGTCACTCAAATGAAGAGTTGTTTTTCTCACATAACAAGATGTACAGAATCAAGAAGCCAAGGCTGCTATAAAGCCCAAGATGACATCAAGGAAGCGTGTTCTATCTGTCTTCATGCTCTGTCATCCATAATGCATGGTTTCATTCTTATGGTTGCAATACAACAGCTGCAACTCCAGATACCATGTTACTTTTTCAGGCAGAAATAATAGGAATGACTAGAAGATTTTCTTCTAATAAGATTATATTTGGACCAAGAAGCCCTCACCCAAAACTAACATTTTCATTTCAATGACTAGAAGGTGTCCTAATTTAAAGAAGTTTGAGAATTCAAATACGTTTGTATACGTAACTCGTAGTAAAGAAAACTAAGAAGGAAAGTTTAAGGGGGCTGTTTAAGAATCCAGTTTGCAATCTCTTCTCATTATCTCTCTTCTTTCTGATTCCTCATTTCACTAAGTATGGATTCATCACCTTACAGCACCTGAAGCACTGTTCTTTCCCACAGCTCTATTTTAGCCATCTGTACCTGTTTCCACACCCAGAACTCAGTAGGCCTGTGACTTCAGCTCTCTTCACCACTGATCTTTTCTGTTTCTGATTTGTGAGGAGACTTTTATATTAGGGGGCTTTCCTGGTAGCTCAGACTGTAAAGAATCTTCCTGCAATGAAGGAGACTTGGGTTCAATACCTGGGCTTGGCAGATTCCCTGGAGAGGGGCATGAATACCTACTCTAGGAGAGAATTCCACGGACTAAGGAGCTTGGTGGGCTACAGTCCATGGGGTTGCAAAGAGTTGGATATGACTGAGTGACTAACACTTTCACTTTCATTTTTTTATATTGGGAGGACTTGGCACTATCATGTATAATTTACATTTTACCTATTATTTTATGGATTTAGAGTGATGAGAAGGATTGTTGAAACATGTCCTATAGTACTATCCTGATTAGAAACACATGTCACTTTTACTTTGAGATAATTTCATCTTACATGACACTTTCAAAAACAGTGTACTCTTTATCCAGCTTTCTCTTATGCTGCTGTCATACATAACCATAGACAATTATCATAGATAAGAAATTAGACTTGAAGTAATGATTCGACTACAGTTTGCTTGGAGTTCATCTCCTTTCCATGGATGTCTTCTTCTCTGTTCTGGAACCCACTGCAGGATTCCACATTGCAACGTCATGTCTCCTTAGTCTCCTCCAGACTTTAACAGTGCTTCTGTCTGTCCTTGCCTTTGACAAGGATACTTGTCAGTTATTTTGTAAAATGGCTCTCAAATTGGGCTTGTCTGGTGTTCTCTCACTTCTATATTGAATTCATATGCTATTGGGAAGAAGACTGCGGAAGCAATGTTCTCCCCTTTGTGCATCTTCAAGACACACAGTGCCCATGGGTATTACTACTGGTCAAGCTAATCTGAAGCCCATGTTTAAAGTGGCATCTGTCAGGATTCTACACTGTAAAGGAACTACCCTCCTGTTAGCAATTACTGATTATTTGGGGAGAGATACTTTGAAATTATGCAAATATCCTGTTTCTCTATATCTCTTATTCCCTTATTTTAACATTTATCAGCAGATCTTGCCTGCAGCAATGATTACTATGGTTGCGGTGATTTCCTATTTTCCTTACACTACCTGAAGACTCTTGAGCGTTCCTTGGACTGCAAGGAGCTACAACCAGTCCACCCTAGAGAAGATCAGTCCTGGGTGTTCATTGGAAGGACTGATGTTGAAGCTGGAACTCCAATGCTTCGGCCACCTCATGCAAAGAGCTGACTCACTTGAAAAGACCCTGATGCTGGGAAAGATTGAGGGCAGGAGGAGAAGGGGATGACAGAGGAGGAGATGGTTGGATGGACATGAGTTTGGGTAAACCCCGGGAGTTGGTGATGGACAGGGAGGCCTGGTGTGCTGCAATCCATGGGGTCGCAGAATCGTACATGAACTGATGACTGAATTGAACTGAACTGACCTATATTTGTTAACGAGATGTCTTCTGTCAGGATGAGCTGTCCCTACTCGCTAGTTGTTTATTCAGTTATTTATACCTGTATTGACTCTTTTTAATTTGAAGTATAACCTAAGACCATAGTTATTTCATCTGTCATGCAAGTTGTTTCCATTGTAGCTGCATATGAGATCCTGTGGCCCTATCTTCTTTTTCTTTTCTTTCTTTCTTTCTTTCTTTTTTTTTTTTTTTTAGTATTTTCTTACTTTCTGGAATTACAAAATGCTCCAGTTTTGTTTTGTACTTACCCTGCTTCGTTTAGAGAGTCTTTTAAGTTTCCTAAAACCCTTGTGTACTTTAACTGAGGAAAGATTATAAACCAGGTTCTGGTTGCTCAGTATTGATTGTCACTTGGGTAGGTATTACTGCTTTTATTATCTCTTAGTGGTTAAAGCTAGGAAAATATATGTTTGTACCCAGGTGCACACACACACACACACACACACACATGCACGCAAGTACACATTGATAGTTATGTCCAAATCTATATGGATATATAACTTTTTAAAAGAGTCAGTGTTAATAGGTCTTATACCCATCCACCACCGTGAAATTTATTCTAGCCTTTTTTTTTCTGTTTGTAACTTCCTTCTCAGACCATGAAAAACCTGGTTATCATTACTTACTTGTTGGTTTAATCTTAGTCATTTCAGAATTGCCCACACATCTCACTGTAAGAAGTAAATTTATTAGAATACTTTTTTTTGCAATGTCCAGTATGTTTGGTATATTCATTCAAAATCCACAGGTACTTACAATACAGAAAAACAAAAGCTGGCAATATTAATTGCAACTTAGGAAGTGAAGCACCCAAGCCTTCCATACAATACTTGAGGGAAAGCTAATAGTATAGCTATTTTGCAGAAACAGCTTGGCAGTTTCTTATGTCTTAAACATACCTTTATCACACAAAAAATTACATAATTTACTTGTCAGCTCCCTTATTCCCCATGCCCTTCAGTGTGATTACATGATTCATTTGTAATACAGTTAGATTCATTTGTCATAATCAGTATTCCACCAACAGCCCCATATCACGGTGCTTTATTTGTTTCTTCTGAAATTTATTCAGTACAATTCACTCTTTATGATGTGAAGTCCTATAGAATCTTGACAAAGGCATAGAATTAAGTGTCCAAAGCAACAGTTTCATACAGAACAGTTCCAGTACCTCTACAATTCTTTCCCTTTGTAGGAAACCACTGCTCCAGTTCCTATACCCTGGCAACCTGTGGTTTATTTTCCATTTCTATAGCTTTGCCTTTTCCAGAGTGTCAGCTAAATGAAATCATAAAATAGTAGCCCTTTGAGTTGGAAAAACACATTTGAAATTTACCCATATCATTGCATGAATCAAAGGTTTATTCCTCTATATTCTGAATAATATTTCAGTATGGTGTCTGGGCTGTTCCCAGTTGGAGGATGTAAGTAAAGATACTATAAATATTCATCTACAGACTTCTGTGTAAACCTTACTTTTCATCTCTCTTATGCAGATACTGAAGAGTAGGATTACTA
Organism: Oryx dammah; assembly: GCF_014754425.2. Classification (NCBI taxonomy): domain Eukaryota; kingdom Metazoa; phylum Chordata; class Mammalia; order Artiodactyla; family Bovidae; genus Oryx; species Oryx dammah. Next base: position 119,942,229 of record NW_024070186.1, read on the forward strand.
GATTCTTGATAAAGGTAGTTTGTTTAAAGATGTAAGAAACTGAAACTGCCAAAGATGTTCTTTCAAAATAACTATACCATTAGCTTACCTTCCAGTATTGTGTGGAAGGCTCAGGTGCTTCACTTCCTAACCTGAAATTAGTATTGCCAGCTTCTATTTTGCCATTGTTTCTAGTTTTAGCAATAACAATACATGTGTAGTGATGTATCATTAAGCTTGGATTTTGGTCTGCACTGGCTTTATGACTTCGGGCAAGTTATATAACCTCTTTGCTTCAGTCTCCTGAACCATCAAGAAGGGTAATGACAGTACCTACCTCATAGACTTTTGAGAGTTAAATGAGATAATGAACCGAAAGCCCTTAATACATAACTTTGTCTGATACATAATCCTAAAGAAAAAAATTAAATATTCATGCTCTTTTCTCCATCTAATGTCTTTAAATCTACTCCCTAACTCATCAAGTTTACTAAATACTTAGGATGAAAATGTATTTCCAGGTAAATCGGATTATTTGTGCCTAAAGGATGCACTGCCTAGCCCTGCAACTGTTGAAAGTGACAATATTCAAGGAGGTCTTGAAATTGTGAGGAGAGGAAATGATGTGAAGTAGTTACCTAGAAGAGTGAACAAGATGATGCTCAGATTTAGGACAGCATTAAAGTCTCGTCTGAGGTTTAAGGTGAGACTGTCAGCAGGGAGTTTTTCTCTAGCCATATCTGCCTACAGGGATGAAGACTGAAGTAGAAGATAATAGAATTTAACTAGGTTTGTGGTGCTTGCCAGAAAATTGCAAAACCAGATATGAAAGGACAGTGGAAGGTATACGTAACAGTTTTTAATCTAATGAACTTGAATTTTAAGCTAGCTTAGGACCTGGTAGGGTCAAAATACTGTGGGAGTGAGAGCACTAGAAGAATGAATGGGATACTTGAAATTTTAGAGTGTTTGATAATGAAAAGATCAAGATTTTAACCATGGATATGAGAGGGAGAAGGTCAATAGGATGAACAAATTCAGAAACTGAGAACTCAGAGTAGGTAGTTTATATGAGTTTAACAGGAGTAATATTGAAGAGAAGGAAAGTAAGGCAGGATCTGAATAAGACTGACACGTTACTTTCAGACACTAGGTTCAGAGAGTAATGACAGGAGGATAAAAAAGTGAAATAGTCGAGGAAACACCTAATGACATGACGTTGAAACCTCAGGGAAGAAGTTAGGGATTAGAGAGAGAAAATGATTTGGAAACACTGATGCGAATGAATGAACGCCTCCCCCCACCATTTAAAAAAGAGTGGTATAAGTCATTTAGAAAAAAACTTAAGACATGCAGCATCCTCAGAAAAGACTCAGATGTCAGTCAACTAGCTCACTGTGAGGGAATGATCAGGAAAGAGCTGAGCCTGTGACACAGGAAACTCTGCTGAAGACTTGTCATACCACAAGCTGTAGTGCAAGGGGTTTTGGTATTTGGGCAGGCGTAAGAAGGAGGGCAAAAATCAGGTACACCATAATGGGATGAGAGTGCTGGCCAAAAGCGCTGGTGACTAGAGCAATGGATTGTCCTCAGTGACTGACTGAAAGGACAAATGAGATTAATCCTTCCAGTATAAAGGCAGGTAACAGCAAAGAGATACACCCTTTATATGTGTGTAGTATAATTCCACCTGTTATTAAAAAACAAATACAACACACTTGTATTTGCGAAAACAAAGTATAGGACAATGTATTAAATCTTCTAAAAATTACTTTTTAAGAGGGAAATATAGTGTTGGATTTCTATAGAATATACTTGGCTATTGTCTGAATTTTTACAAGAATGCACTACTTATACAATCAAAAATTGTAAAGCTGTAATGGTGGTGGTTTAGTTTCTAAGTGTCCAACTCTCAAGCCCATAATATGAGCAGCTAAATCAAAGTGTGGATATTGAAGAATCCTTGCATCCCTGGGGTAAAGCCCACTTGGTCATGGTGTATAATCTTTTAAATATGTTGTTGGATTCTGATTGCTAGAATTTTGTTAAGGATTTTTGCATCTATGTTCATCAGTGATATTGGCCTGTAGTTTTCTTTTTTTGTGGCATCTTTGTCAGGTTTTGGATTTAGGGTGATGGTGGCCTCATAGAATGAGTTTGGAAGTTTACCTTCCTCTGCAATTTTCTGGAAGAGTTTGAGTAGGATAGGTGTTAGCTCTTCTCGAAATTTTTGGTAGAATTCAGTTGTGAAGCCATCTGGACCTGGGCTTTTGTTTGCTGAAGATTTCTGATTACAGTTTCAATTTCCATGCTTGTGATGGGTCTGTTAAGATTTTCTATTTCTTCCTGGTTCAGTTTTGGACATGTATATTATCATGTAAGAAACAAATCACCAGTCTATGTTCGATACAGGATACAGGAGGCTTGGGGGCTGGTGCACGGGGATGATTCAGAGAGATGATATGGGGTGGGAGGTGGTGGTAGGGGTTTCAGGATTGGGAACTCATGTACACCCATGGCGGATTCATGTCAATGTATGGCAAAACCAATACAGTATTGTAAAGCAAAATAAAGTAAAAAGAAAAAATAAAAATAAAAAATAAATCAAAGTGTGTATATAATGATGTCAGTTATATTTTTTAAATATGGAGGAACAGAATGATAGCTGTGACCCATTCAAAATGACATACTAAATAATTTCTCCAGAATGTCATCACAAGACAGATATTAAATCTTCCACCTTTTGAAGTTTTCACAAAATCACATTTAATGAGAAAAGAGTAGACCGAGTCAGGGAGAAAGAGGAAAAAATTTTCTATATTTCTATCAGAGATAAACACACTATAGACTTTTTGCCCCACCCAAATGTATTTGTTAACTACCAACCATATGCCAAGTATATTTCTCTTAGGCCTGGAAAAATGGTAGTTTTCAAGATATTCAACAACCTTGCCTTATTTATATTCCAGACCAGCATTGTTCAGTAGAGATATAAGTGAGCCACACATGTAATTTTAAATTTTCTAGTAGCCATAACAAAATGAAACTGGTAAAACTAACACTAGCAATATGTTTTACTTAAACTCATATCTCAAAAATATTATTGTGCTAACATGTAATCAACTTAAATATTATTAATGAAATATTTTACACTTTTTGTGCCATCTTGTTTAAAATCTAGTGTGCATGTTAGGCTTATAACACATCCCAGTTTGAACACTAAATTTTTATCAGATATATTCAATTTGCGTTTAGAGTTGATGAATGTAGTTTTTAAAAGTGCTCTTGGAGGATATTTGCTTTAAATATTGTGCTGGTTTCTGCCATACATCAACATGAATCAGCCACAAGTATACACATGTCCCAGAAATATACATGCAAATACTTCAAGAGTGTCATTCAGTTCAGTTCAGTCCAGTTCAGTCGCTCAGTCATGTCCAACTCTTTGTGACCCCATGAATCACAGCACGCCAGGCCTCGCTGTTCATCACCGTCTCCCAGAGTTCACTCAGACTCATGTCCATCGAGTCCGTGATGCCATGCAGCCATCTCATCCTCTGTCATCCCCTTCTCCTCCTGCCCCCAATCCCTCCCAGCTTCAAAGTCTTTTCCAATGAGTCACCTCTTCGCATGAGGTGGCCAAAGTACTGGAGTTTCAGCTTCAGCATCAATCCTTCCAAAGAAATCCCAGGGCTGATCTCCTTCAGAATGGACTGGTTGGATCTCCTTGCAGGCCAAGGGACCCTCAAGAGTCTTCTCCAACACCACATTTCAAAAGCATGAATTCTTCGGCACTCAGCCTTCTTCACAGTCCAACTCTCACAACCATACATGACTACTGGAAAAACCATAGCCTTGACTAGACAGACCTTAGTCGGCAAAATAATGTCTCTGCTTTTGAATATGCTATCTAGGTTGGTCGTAACTTTTCTTCCAAGGAGTAAGCATCTTTTAATTTCATGGCTGCAGTCACCATCTGCAGTGATTTTGGAGCCCCCCAAAATAAAGTCTGACACTGTTTCCACTGTTTCCCTGTCTATTTCCCATGAAGTGATGGGACCAGATGCCATGATCTTCGTTTTCTGAATGTTGAGCTTTAAGCCAACTTTTTCCCTCTCCTCTTTCACTTTCATCAAGAGGCTTTTGAGTTCCTCTTCACTTTCTGCCATAAGGGTGGTGTCATCTGCATATCTGAGGTTATTGATATTTCTCCCGGCAATCTTGATTCCAGCTTGTGTTTCTTCCAGTCCAGCGTTTCTCATGTTGTACTCTGCATATAAGTTAAATAAGCAGGGTGACAATATATAGCCTTGATGTACTCCTTTTCCTATTTGGAACCAGTCTGTTCCATGTCCAGTTCTAACGGTTGCTTCCTGACCTGCATACAGATTTCTCAAGAGGCAGGTTAGGTGGTCTGGTATTCCCATCTCTTTCAGAATTTTCCACAGTTTCTTGTGATCCACACAGTCAAAGGCTTTGGCATAGTCAATAAAGCAGAAATAGATGTTTTTCTGGAACTCTCTTGCTTTTTCCATGATCCAGCAGATGTTGGCAATTTGATCTCTGGTTCTTCTGCCTTTTCTAAAACCAGCTTGAGCAAAATGTTAAGATTTAGAAAACCTAGATTCTGGATGAGTGAGTGAGTATTCATCAGATATTGTCTATGTTTGACTGGATGATTAAAACATTGATAATAAAACTTTCAAAAACTTTTACATATACATATAATAAGATATATTATCACAATATCTTATTTTGATAAGATAAACAATTAATTTATCTTTACTTGTCCTAAACATAGTTCAAGGTTTCAAATAACTAAATCCATTACCAAAATCATTTTTAATTAATATTTGTACTCAAAGTAAGAAAACTACTTTTATAGAAGAATTTTTTTTCATTTTGTAACAAAAGTATTTTTGTTTCAAAACTTGTCTGTCCAACTTAAGTACATTATTGTGGCAACTCAGTACTAGTGTTCTTTAAACTTTTCTTTTACATTTAGAGGATGATTTAAATCTTGTCAATTGTAATTAAATTCTGCATATTGATTCATTTGAAAAATGTGTAGATATTATCATTGATTTGTATTATGAAGAATTGCCACTTGAACATAAATTCTTGTACATGTCTTGCTAGATCACAAATAAGCTTTTTCTTTCTTTAGTGCTACAAATTCCACTTCTTCAAATGCAGTGTCATATTGATAAATTATGTAAATTACACAGCCATTTTTTCTGTCTTAGATTATTGAACATTTGGTAAGCATGTTTTTTGTTCAAGAAAATTTTCAATTAACAGTACAGTAAATCTTTATAGCATTTGTCCATAACACAACCAACAAAAATTGGCAAAGAACACAAGATCATTAAATTCATTTTCTATTGCAGCAGTTTCCATAAACTGGTGTGATTCATAGCTCTTGCATACATATACTGAAAAATTTTGACAACTGTATATATTTTACTTTGTATATAATTGCTTCAGAAAACTGAGCACAGATATTCTTAGTATATATTATACAGTAGATGAAACAATAAAAGAAACAACAGTTTTAATTCCAATGAACCTAGAATTTTGACCTAGCATAATAACTAGCTGAATGATCATACATAAGGATAGAAATTAATTTTTCCATAATTTAACTGAAATTCATCTTTAGCAGATGGAAAAAATTCAGAACTATCTAAGCAACAAGCTCTATTTTTATGCTTCTAAATGACATGTCTTTGTTAACTTGAATGTCCTCTGAGGAAAAATGCTCCCAGAATACTGATTGGACCGTGTCTTATATGATGCATGACTTCTCTACAACTAAAGACAAAGGTTTGCAAGCTTTCCAATTTTAAATTAATTTGATTTTTTTAATTTATAGAAAGGGCTTGTCTTCAGAAAGTCATTGCGTGTTGGCCTAATTGAAAATACTTTACTTTAGTAATATATCATTTTAGTCTTTCCTCGTAATTTTGTAACAAAGTTTCCATAACTGAAATAATTTTTCCATTCTTTCATATAAAAATTGTTTTATTTATTGTGGAAAAATAAAAGTTATTTTAGAGCCAGCCAAAATTACAAATTCAAATCATATTTAAAAACTAAATTAATAGATACAAATTCTAAAATATTGATTCTGTCACATTAGTTTTGTTGCCTTTACTTTTTCAGCAGATTACTAGAAAACAGCATTTAGCTAGGTTGTTAAATTTTAATTTGAATATATATGTAACTGGAAAATGTATTTATTCAATGTACCTTGCTTTTCAATGATTGATTTGTTTAATTTAGATCCACCATCCTATTTTATATTTTCTCACTAATCTGCTTTTTGAAAACTACTTTAAATAATCCTACTCATTCATACTGCTTTTAATTGGACAAATTTTTGTTACTCTAATTTTTCCTTTTAAATTATTTGGAAATAAATAACCTCAATTCTATCCTTAAAATAGTTTTCCATAAAACGTTAATGTCCACATAATATATCAGAAGATACAGCACAATATCTTTGCTTTGCTCCTTTTAAATTATGAGAATATTAAAATGCTTTAAAATTTATTAATTCCAATTTTTGGTTTGGATATTTTTAATGGCCAATAGCTTAAAACCACATTATATTTATACCTCTCAAAGTAATCACTAGACTGTCTTTTTTTTACTAAGGTCAATACTTTTTAGAAAAAATTCTGTTAAAATTAATTGTAAATGTGTGTTTTTTTTTAATTTTTATTTTTACTTTATTTTACTTTACAATACTGTATTGGTTTTGCCATACATTGACATGAATCTGCCATGGGTGTACATGAGTTAGACATATAATTCTGATTTCAGTCAACTAATACTGTTGAAACACTGACTGTTAATAAAACTCATTTGCTAGAAATGTTTACTAATATTGTCCATTATAGTACCTTAATGGTTAGCATAATGAATAAAGTATTTTTGTATTGCTCTGATGCAGCATATTGAAATTGGCATTCATCATAAATTTTTGACAAACTCTCTTCCACTCTTTTTTTCTATTCCTTTAGTCATAGTACCAGTTCTTCTATTGCCACATAATTCTGCACAGTTGTAATTTTCATTCTAAATTTATGGTGTGTCCATACTTATTTGTAAACTAAATTTTTTAAATTTATTATAATTAAAATTCTCATATTATGTTCATTTAACAATTACAAGTTATATAAATGTTATGTAACGTGTGCCATTCACATAAAATACTCAAATAAACACATTGCAATATTATACCACTGTGTAAAAAAAAAGCCATTTGAGTTGAATCAATACACTGTCATCTAGATTTGTTGTGCACGTGGTTATGTCCAGTATTGGAAATGAGGCATGTGTCCCAACATGCACAATAAATTAAAACAATAATATCTTAAAGTGATGCGATAGGGAAAGAAAGTGTAGTCTTACGAAAACTATAACATTTTATTTACTGGGAAAACACTTTACATTCCTTTAGCTTTTAAATTTTAAACTGTGTCACTAACCACATTCCAAGTGCTTCATAGCCACATGTAGGTAACGGCCACTGCATTGGAACATGCAGTTCTAGACATTTAAAAAACAGTTCCTTGAGGGCTTCCCTGGTGGTCCAGGGGTTAAGAATCTACCTTGCAATGCAAGGAACACTGGTTCAATCCCTGGTCTGGGAAGATCCGCATGTTGCAGAGCAGCTAAACCCATGCATCACAACTACTGAAGCCCACATGACTAGAGCTGGTGCCCGGCAACAAGAGAGGTCACTGCAATGAGAAGCCAATGTACTATAATGAAGAGTGGCCCCTACTCATTGCAACTAGAGAAAAACCTGCACAGCAATAAAGATCCAGCACAGCCAAGAAACAAATAAATACATCTTAAAAGAAAACAAAACAAAACCCCCAAACAGTTCCTTGACCATGTAAACCATGGTATTAGACTAATAAGCCCACTCTGGGTCTCCATTTCTTCTTTAGTGTATTTGTGAGATTACTATGCAGCTGTAGTGGAACACTGTAGGTGGAACATTGTAGGTATTACTCAGTAATAATGTCGTTTATCTTTTAAAATCTCTAAAAAAATCTTTTAGAACTGCTTTGGATAATTTTATGTACTTGAGATAGTGCTATAAGTCACTCAGAATTACAGATTTATAGTAAATATATTCAAGTATTTGAAATGGGATCAATTTTGAGTGCATAAAATGTAATTCTCAGTGAAGATTTTTTTTTCCTAAAATAAGTGATTTTGTACTTATTGTTATTGAAAATGAAGGATAAATAAATTTGTTTTCCTCTAATGGACGAACAAGATAATTACAGCATGTTCACAGAGATGAAGGATAATTTAGAGTTTAGTCATGGATAAGATCAAATACAATATACCTCCTGAATCTCAGTAACTAATATGAATAATATGGTGTGGTCTCAACCTTTAAAATAATCATTTCCAATTTATTATATATATATTACATCTTATACATTTTGGTTGACTGAGCAGCATGTGGTTATATTTCAGCTCATTTTCATAGTCTAAAGCACTGCAATTAACACTTCTTTAGTGTAAGGTTCTAACATTTCAGTATTTCCTTTTCAAACATTTCTCATTTTATAGTGTAAGCTGGCACGAAACCCAGAATGTAATTCTGACACACCATTCTCCTCACTATAGGAATTAATACATGCTTTAGAAGTCATTTTCTATAAGCAACAAAAATCACTCTCAGCACATCCCCCAGGCTTTCTATCTAGAACCATATATTCAATCAAGCATTTATTAGTAAGTCATTTTCTGATGGCTAGACACTACACGGTACAGTGTAAAGAGTAAAATATGCTGAAAGCTTTGGACTTTAAGGCATTTACAGTTTTTATCAGTGAAATGGAAAAATAAATAAATAAATTGAAGGAATTTATTATGTAAATATAATTTATGTATATTTTATGATATTTATGATTCAGTTCAGTTCAGTCACTCAGTCATGTCCAACTCTTTGAGACCCCATGAACCGTAGCACGCCAGACCTCCCTGTCCATCACCACTCCCAGAGTTCACCCAAACCCATGTCCATCGAGTCAGTGATGCCATTCAGTCATCTCATCCTCTGTTGTCCCCTTCTCCTCCTGCCCCCAATCCCTCCCAGCATCAGAGTCTTTTCCAATGAGTCAACTCTTCTCATGAGGTGGCCAAAGTACTGGAGTTTCAGCTTCAGCATCATTCCCTCCAAAGAAATCCCAGAGCTGATCTCCTTTAGAATGGACTGGTTGGATCTCTTTGCAGTCCAAGGGACTCTCAAGAGTCTTCTCCAACACCACAATTCAAAAGCATCAATTTTTCTGTGCTCAGCTTTCTTTATAGTCAAACTCTAACATCCATATATGACTACTGGAAAAACCATAGCCTTGACTAGGCAGACCTTTTGTTTGCAAAGTAATGTCTCTGCTTTTAATATGCTGTCTAGTTGGCTCTTAACTTTCCTTCCAAGGAGCAAGCGTCTTTTAATTTCATGGCTGCAATCACCATCTGCAGTGATCTTTGAGCCCAGAAAAATAAAGTCAGCCACTGTTTCCACTGTTTCTCCATCTATTTGCCATGATTATGTAAATATAATCAAAGAAACCCAGGTCAGATGCAAGGTCTGGCCTTAAACCCAGGTCTAATGTACAAGCAGGGGTGCGGATAGATAATTAACAGAGCTGAACTCAGTAATGGATAAGATACTGATGCTGTTGGGTGTGGATGCTGTGTGTTCTAAACGGGGCCAAGCAGCATGAAAAGGTCTGAGAAGCAGAAAAATACTGGGCATACTTGAGAAATTTCTAGAGATGAAGATTACACGGAGTCAAAGTACATTATAGACATACAATGTTGTGAAAATTGTAAACAGTGAAAGAGCTCTCATATGGACAAAATTATGAAGGACCTTATCCAGCTGGCTGAAGAGTCTGGACTTTGTTCAATGAGCAATAAACAACCTTGACCCATGTAGTCATGGTCAAAATATAATACAGATTTAACACACTGAAGAGAGACTGCTAACAAGTGTTGTCACTGAGGCTTGAATATGGATCTCAGGTCACTATTATCCTAAAAAAAACATCAAAACATGTTTATGTTGCTAAACTGTAACTGTTAAAGCATAAAGTGGATCTGTAATGTAAAAGAAAAAAAGAATTTCCACAAAGTAATCATAAGTGTAGCTATGATGCTATTTTTCAGGGTTATTGTGTGCTGGATGCTCATCTTATATTGTATCATCCTTCTTAGTCAAGGGAACAGATTTTCACATTGATTAAATGATTTGAAAAACTGCAGTTAGTGACAGAGCCTGAGTCTGAGAGTTTCTGAGCCCAAGAGTGCAGAACACTTGATCACTATCCCTAAACATTAATGACTTTTTATTTGTCCACCTGGAAGAAAAACAAATGTTTAGTCCTAAGAGATATATAATCCACTTCCTTTTCTCCTGGAGAGAGTTTTAAGAACAGGAAGTTTAGATGATGTTCCAGAAATTGAAACTTTCTTGGGAAGTGACTTGGATAAAGTGTATACTTGATGTATAAATGAATGAATCAAGAAGTGACTCTGCGGGGGGAGTGGGAGGAAGGTTCAAGAAGGAGATATATGTATGCATACAGATGACTCTTTTTGTTGTTCAGTGGGAACTAAGACACCATTGTAAAGCAATTATACTCCAATTAAAAAAAAAAAAAAGAAATGACTCTGGTTCCATCTTCATTTTTTTTTTGAAGCATCTCATATTTTCCATGACTTTATGTGATGCAAAAAATAAATGGTGGTTTACATGGCCCTCTTTAAATGTACACAGATCAATTAATATGATGTTAGTAACTGTGTGATTATTACAGTGTTTAGAATATATTGGAATAAAAACATGAAGAAAAGAAGTCACAGCCCATGTGATGAAGCAGATAGCCAGTTTTAGCTCCAATTTATGATTTAATGACATAACCTCCAAAAATATACAAGAAATCTAGGAAACACTTTAACTCTTTTGCTGTAGAGGTGTATGGTTGGTTGTTGTTTAGTTGCTCAGTTGTGTTCAACTCTTCTGCAACCCTGTGGACTGTAGCCCACCAGGCTCCTTCTGTCCATGGGATTTACCAGGCAAAAATACTGGAGTGGGTTGCTATTTCCTTCTCTGGAGCATCTTACTGACCCAGGGATACAACCCGTGACTCCTCCATCTCCTGTATTAGCAGGTGGGTTCTTTACCTTTGAGACACTGGGGAGACTCAAAGATACGTAAACTGAAATAATATGATGTATGCTCAGTTGTGTCTGATTTTTCACCACCCCAGGTACTATATAGCCCACCAGGCTCTTCTGTCCATGGGATTCTCTAGCCAAGAATACTAGAATGTGTTGCTATTTCCTTCTCCATGGGATCTTCCTGGCCCAGGGATAAAACCCAGGTCCCCTGCATTGGCAGTCTGATTCTTTACCACTAGCACCACCTTCTTTTCAAGTTTGTTAGTGTAAAGCCATAGCCAGTGTCTTTTTTAGGAAGCTGACCAATTCACTGATTCTGTGCGTGTTGGGGAGACAGAAGGGGAAGAGGTCTTGGTTGTGGTGGAAGGACTGAAAAAATAAATGTGACTTAACATTTAATTAGAAGACAAATGGATGAGTTTTCCTCGAAAAAACAAGCAGCCAATGAATGAATTTTGCAGCTGGGGGTTTGTTTTGTTTGGTTTGGTATTCCTAAAGTTTCTATTCCTCAGCAATCAATGCAAAGAAATAGAGGAACATAATAGAATGGGAAAGACTAGAGATCTCTTCAAGATAATACCAAGGGAACATTAGATTATTAGAGATACCAAGGGAACATTTCATGCAGATGGGCACTGCAGGGGTCCAGCCCTGGTGGATCCAGGGTAATTTGCAGGGGAGACGGAGTAGGCGTCCTAGGAAAAAACTTATTTAATTACAGATATAGAGAGAGATTAGAAACGGATAGTGTAGTAGGAAAATTAGTGGAGAAAATGAGGCTGAATAACTTGGTTTACGTGGAATACCCATCACCACCTACGTAGGCCACAGGCGTCTTTCCGTTCTCCCAAAGGAGAGGAGGCACTGAGGGCTCCCCGGTCCGATCTTAGAAGCCCAGGCAAAGTTAGTAGGCTTGGTGAGTACCCTCGTACCAGATGGGAATTCAGCCAGAAGGGAAGAAAAAGACACGGGGGAATCAGTCTTTCCAGAAACTGATCCGATTTCTTTATTTTTTAGGTTTGTTTATATACCTTTTGTTATACATAAGGATGAATACAGAGTCACGCGGGGGTCAGCAGACCTGACCCTTGTCACAATCAGGTGCTTCATATAAAATTATACAAAGGTCTTATGGGTTTTACATCATCTTCTGGCCATGAGGCCTGCTGACATTTTATGATCCTTTCTTTCTGATAACCAAAAAACTTATTTTTTCCAAGGGTGTTTTTTTCTTAAACCAGGCACCACCCTCTGAAGGTAGCAGATAAAGTTGCATTCCTATAGGGTGAGGGTGTAGCGGGTTACAATCAAGAAAGGAACTTACTTAGCCTAAGGTTTAATATGTTAATCTTAAAGGTTAATACTTATTTTTCCTATATGCTAGTTATATTCATTATAAGGGCAGGGAATATGGATATTTAGCAGCAAATATTGGCTCAACAAATGAAAAACCTTCACCAATGTTCCCCTTAAGATCTATTTAGTCTTAAGATAGTGATAAAGTTACATTTTTGCATAGCAAGGACACAGTGATTTAAAACAAAGTACAGTGATCTATAACAAAAGAGAAAATTCATTAACTCCGAAAGTCTAGTATTGCTAACATCAAAAACTACTATATTTCCTTTTCTATATTCCAAATACATTGATTAATATATTCCCAGGTGCCTAAGGATATGGAGGCCTGGCAGCAATCATTGACTCAACAATGAGAAAAGCCCTACGCTAATTAAGACTTTCAAAGTACTCCAAACTTTCTGTGCTGTTTATGGTTGAGAGGTTGTCATGCAAGCTAGTCTGTCAGCAGAGAGGTTTGGCCTGAGACATCCTTGTCACACCCAGGGCAGGGAATTAGCAGCAATTATTGGCACAATAAATGAAAAACCCTTCACCAATATAATTCTTAATCAACCCACTATACTATACTAATAATTTTCTAACTCTTCAAAAGAGTCTGTATATAGAAAGTTTAAAGCATCTCGTGCCTCTCATGGTTGGGAGGCTGTAAACAATCACATGTGGCCGGAAGAACCCGCTCAGGCAGGCTAGAGAACCTTCAGAGGAGTTTGTAAGTTGAAACACTCTTGTCACGCCCAGGAATTTTTATTAACTGGAGCTGCAAGTTAACTCCTTCTCCGAGAGAAATGGTGATGGGGGAGAGCCCCCCGTAAAGTCAGAGGTGTAGGTGAGAGCATAAAACAGACTCTGGTTTTGGGGGTAGATGCTTGGGAACAGGGAGTTTCCTGAGGCTTGATCACGCCTTTGCGTATGCCAAGCCCCCTTCCTCATGACCTTTGCCATGGGCAGAGTTCCTCACACTGGCTCCCGGCAGGGCACAATAAAGGAAAGAAATGGTATGCACCTAACAGAAGCAGAAGATATTAAGAAGAGGTGGCAAGAATACACAGAAGAACTGTATAAAAAAGATCTTCACGACCCAGATAATCATGATGGTGTGATCACTCACACTCACCTAGAGCCAAACATCCTGGAATGTGAAGTCAAGTGGGCCTTAGGAAGCATCACTACAAACAAAAACTAGTGGAGGTGATGGAATTTCAGTTGAGCTGTTTCAAATCATGAAAGATGATGCTGTGAAATTGCAACATTCAATATGCCAGCAAATTTGGAAATCTCAGCAGTGGCCACAAGAATGGAAAAGGTCAGTTTTCATTCCAATCCCAAATAAAGGCAATGCCAAAGAATGCTCAAACTACCACACAATTGCACTCATCTCACATGCTAGTAAAGTAATGCTCAAAATTCTCCAAGCCAGGCTTTAGCAATACATGAACAATGAGTTTCCAGATGCTCAAGCTAGTTTTAGAAAAGGCAGAGGAATCAGAGATCAAATTTCCAACATCTTGGATCACTGAAAAAGCAAGAGAGTTCCAGAAAAACATGTATTTCTGCTTTATTAACTATACCAAAGCCTTTGACTGTGTGGATCACAATAAACTGTGGAAAATTCTGAAAGAGATGGGAATAACAGACCACCTGACCTGCCTCTTGAGAAATCTGTATGCAGGTCAGGAAGCAACAGTTAGAACTGGACATGGAACAACACACTGGTTCCAAAGAGGAAAAGGAGTACGTCAAGGGTGTATATTGTCACCCTGCTTATTTAACTTATATGCAGAGTACATCATGAGAAATGCTGGGCTGGATGAAGTACAAGCTGGAATCAAGATTGCCAGGAGAAATAATGGTAACCTCAGATATGCAGATGACACCACCCTTATGGCAAAAAGTTAAGAAGAACTAAAGAGCCTCTTGATGCAAGTGAAAGAGGAGAGTGAAAAAGTTGGCTTAAAGCTCAACATTCAGAAAACAAAGATCATGGCATCTGGTCCCATCACTTCAGATGGGAAAACAGTGGAAAGAGTGACTGACTTTATTATGGGGGCACCAACATCACAGCAGATGGTGACTGCAGCCAAGAAATTAACAGACACTTATTTCTTGGAAAGAAAGTTATGAGCAACCTAGACAGCATGTTAAAAAACAGAGACATTACTTTGCCAACAAAGGTTCATCTAGTCAGTTCAGTTCAGTTCAGTCGCTCAGTCGTGTCCAACTCTTTGTGACCCCATGGCAGCATGCCAGGCCTCCCTGACCATCACCAACTCCTGGAGTTCACTCAGACTCACGTCCATCGAGTCAGTGATGCCATCCAGCCATCTCATCCTTGGTTGTCCCCTTCTCCTCCTGCCCCCAATCCCTCCCAGCATCAGAGTCTTTTCCAATGAGTCAACTCTTTGCATGAGGTGGCCAAAGTACTGGAGCTTCAGCTTTAGCATCATTCCTTCCAAAGAAATCCCAGGGCTGATCTCCTTCAGAATGGACTGGTTGGATCTCCTTGCAGTCCAAGGGACTCTCAAGAGTCTTCTCCAACACCACAGTTCAAAAGCATCAATTGTTCCATGCTCAGCCTTCTTCACAGTCCAACTCTCACATCCATACATGACCACAGGAAAAACCATAGCCTTGACTAGATTGACCTTAGTCAGCAAAGTAATGTCTCTGCTTTTGAATATACTATCTAGATTGGTCATAACTTTTCTTCCAAGGAGTAAGCGTCTTTTAATTTCATGGCTGCAGTCACCATCTGAAGTGATTTTGGAGCCCAGAAAAATAAAGTCTGACACTATTTCCACTGTTTCCCCATTTATTTCCCATGAAGTGATGGGACCGGATGCCATAATCTTTGTTTTCTGAATGTTGAGCTTTAAGCCAACTTTTTCACTCTCCTCTTTCACTTTCATCAAGAGATTTTTGAGTTCCTCTTCACTTTCTGCCATAAGGGTGGTGTCATCTGCATATCTGAGGTTATTGATATTTCTCCCGGCAATCTTGATTCCAGCTTGTGCTTCCTCCAGCCTAGCATTTCTCATGATGTACTCTGTATATAAGTTAAATAAGCAGGGTGACAATATACAGCCTTGACATACTCCTTTTCCTCTTTGGAACCAGTGTGTTGTTCCATGTCCAGTTCTAACTGTTGCTTCCTGACCTGCATACAGATTTCTCAAGAGGCAGATCAGATGGTCTGGTATTCCCATCTCTTTCAGAATTTTCCACAGTTTATTGTGATCCACACAGTCAAAGGCTTTGGCATAGTCAATAAAGCAGAAATCGATGTTTTTCTGGAACTCTCTTGCTTTTTCCACGATCCAGCATATGTTGGCAATTTGATCTCTCAAGGCTATGGTTTTTCCAGTAGTCATGTATGGATGTTAGAGTTGGACTATAAAGAAAACTGAGCACCAAAGAATTGATAGTTTTGAACTGTAGTGTTGGAGAAGACTCTTGAGGGTACCTTGGACTGCAAGGAGATCCAACCAGTTCATTCTGAGGGAGATCAGTCCTGGGTGTTCATTGGAAAGACTGATGTTGAAGCTGAAACTCCAATACTTTGGCTACCTGATGCGAAGAGCTGACTCATTTGAAAAGACCGTGATGCTGGGAAAGATTGAGGGCAGGAGGAGAAGGGGACGACAGAGGATGAGATGGTTGGATGGCATCACTGACTCAATGAACATGAGTTTGGGTAGACTCCAGCAGTAGGTGATGGACAGGGTGGCCTGGCGTGCTGTGGTTCATTGGGCTGCAAAGGCTCGGACACGACCGAGTGATTGAACTGAACTGAAAGTTTCTATTTGACAATTTATACAAATTGTTTCAGAGAATGAGAAAAAGGGGAAGAGGAGGAAGAAAATACAAGAGGAAAAAGAAAAAAGAAGAAAAGAGTGATAATATCACTTTATTGCAATAAAATTCAGTAACATGAAAATTGGTTTTGAAGAAAAATAGCCAATCTCGCTGGTACAGAAGCAAAATTTAATCGAGAGTGCTAAAGAAGGAGAAATGGAGAATCTCATCTACTAGCCCATCTCAATTTCCACTCTCATGAAATACTCCCCCAGGTTTCTTTGCTGAGCCTCCAGGCACCCAACTTTCCATCTTTTCCCTTATTGATTCATTTTCTTCATCTGTGTGTGTTAGTTGCTCAGATGTGTCTGACTCTTTGTGACACCATGGACTGTAGCCTGTCAGGCTCTTCTTGTCCATGTAATTCTCTAGGCAAGAATACTGGAATAAGTTGCCATTCCCTTCTCCAGGGGATCTTGCTGCTCCAGGGTTTGAACCCCAGTCTCCTGCATTGCAGGTAGATTCTTTACTGTCAGAGCCACCAGGGAAGTTCATCCATCAGTAAGCTTAAAATCTACACTTCATCTATAGTGAGCTTAAAATAGGCAAAATATTACGTTAAAAGTTAATGAAATGCATTTTAAAACCATTTATAAGCTTAATAAAAAGCACAATTAAGGAAAAAAATATATATCTGTTTAATCTCCACTAGTTCATCCTTCAAATTTACTTTAAAGCTACAAGGCAACACTCAAAACTAAGGTTGAACAACTATTACTACTGCTCCTGTTGTAAATGGAGGGGGAAATCTATCAGTGATTTTATGGCATATTCTGTCCTTACTTCAGAGACAAATGGAGTCTTAATAATGTCATTAGTGTTAGTGTGTTCAACCAAACCCAAGAATTCAGGGTGGTATGCACAGGAAAAATGCTATAAAACCAGTCAATGGCACAACCTTGTTAAAGTATCTGACAAATAAAATAGGTTCCTTGATGATTATGAAGTTTGAGGAGAGTTCCTCAAGCAGAGATAATCTTTTCCAAAAGGACTTTAACCACAGGAGAGGGAGTAGACTGGCTGCAAGGGAAGGCTTCAGTCCAATGTTGAAAACATGCATACCATGACTGAAACATATTTATATCCTCCATGAGACGGAGGAAGTTGTATGAAATCTATTTGCCAGAGCTTGAATGGTCCATTAGGCAGTTTAAAATGTCTGGAAGCAATACAAACAGACTTTCCTGGGTTGTATTTCAGACAAGTGGGACAGTGAGGTAGGCACTTTTTGTGGCCTTATTAATGTTCCCTGCCAATATTGATTTATGAAGGCTATAATTTTGTCAGTAAACCAATGGTTTAATGTGTGTACAGTGAAGAGAAGTGGGAATTTTAGAGTCTCCAGAAAGATTGGGTTGTTATTTGGTCCAAACCAGAGCTTTTTCTTTTTATCAAACCAATAATTGTTGAATTTCCAATCTTGTTTTTCCTTTTCAGAGGCTAATCATTGGGCTTCTCTAACCAGGTTTCGTAAGTTATCATTTTGGGAAATATCCCTTTAGACTATTACGGGGTTTTTGCTATTGTTGGTTTCCCTAGAGACAACATTCCTTGTGGAAATGTCAGTAGGTGAGTACCTTTAGCTTCCTGAGAGCCGAGTTAGAATGCCTCAGAATCTTAATAATAGCTAACACAGCAAATATTGCATCCAGTAACTCCTGAACATAGAAACATTTTAAATTCTATTTCCACTGGAAAAGGGAGTTACATTGCTTACACAATATTCTGAAGTCATTAGCTACTCTGAAAGCATGTCTACTATCAGCATAAATACTGGCAGCTTTGCACTTGGCTAAAGCACAAACCTGTATAAGAGTATATAACAGTATATAACAGTGTGTTGGGCAGAAGTAGCCACAGGTAAAGATGTTGCTTTTTGATGCTGACATCAAAAGGAATTGCAATAGCAGATACAGCACAGTATTTGCCATTATCACTTTGTAAATAAAAGCCATCAGTGAACCGGGGGAGCCTTGTGGGCTGCTGTCTATAGGGTCGCACAGAGTCAAACACGACTGAAGCGACTTAGCAGCAGAACCATGAGAAGTCAGAGTATGAAATTTCCTGCAGGTCATTATGAGGAGTCAGGAAGTTATCCATTGGCATTAAGCAGCTGTGAAGGACTTCATTGGTGGCCGAGGGGAGAAGAGTAGTAGGGTCAAGGTTACTGTAAAAGAGTTATGCGTGGAGCAGTTAACAAAAGAACTTTACAGGAGAAGAGGGCTGACTGAGAAATGTTGAGTGTGATAGTTTCAGGATAGTTTCAACTGCACAAGTTACCAAAATGGCTAAAAGGGATCCCAAAACAGTTTAGGCAGTGACCATAATGGCTTACGGCAAAGTGAATACTCTCATGCTACTGGGCCCAGTTGCCAGCTATAATACCCCCAGGGTGAGTGGTGGTCCTACGTTTTTGGGTGAGTCTCCAAAGGGCATTCCTTTCCTTTTCATATACAGAACGGAAAATGGGAATCTAATAATTGAAAGGACCGAGGGCAGGTAGGGTCATCAAACACTCTTTGAAAGATAGTTGAGGGGGCGGTCCTAAGATGGCGGATAAATAGGAAGGGAAGACCACTTTCTCCCTCACAAATTCCTCAAAAGATCATTTCAACGCGGAGCAAACTCCACAAAACAACCTCTGAATGCAGGCAGAGGACATCAGGCAACCAGAAAAGCAGATCATTGTCTTCAAAAACAGGTAGGAAAAAATATAAAAGACGAGAAAAGAGACAAAGGAGGTGGGAAGGGAGCTCCGTCCCGGGAAGGGAATTCTAAGAAGAGAGGTTTCCAAACACAAGGAAACACTCTACCTGCCGAGTCTAAGGCGAGCCTTGGAAACACAGAGGGCAACATAACAGGAAGGAGAAACGAATAAATAATTAAAACAAACAGATTACAAGCCCAACAGTAACTCCCCCAGCGGAAAAGCCGCGCAGACGCCTGCCGCTGCCGCTAGCAAGTGGGGGCAGGGCAGGGAAGCGCGGGGGACGTGGGCTGCCGTGCTCGGTAAGAAGCGGGCAGAAACGCCCCACGCGTAACCAGAGCGATCGAACTTGGGCGAGCAAACCAGGCTGGGGGATAGCTACCACGCGAAAAGCTGGAACATAAGACCCCGCCAGGACCGCGCACAGAACAAAGGACTGAACGGAAATAGCCGGCTGCAGACCATCCCCCGCCGGGGACAGGCAGCCAGAGCTGTAAGGGCTGGAAAGGGGCAATCGCAGCCCCGGAGAGACCACCTAAAAAGCGGCAGGCAGGCTTCTTAGCTGAGACTTCAGGGGATGCAGAACAGTCACCATCCGCCTCACAAGGAGCGCCAGCAGTACACCCAGAAAACTGAGCAGTAGAAACAGAGAAGGGGACAAGTCCCAGCGACCGCGCTCGCCAAGCTCCCGAGCTGCTCGGACCCGGGAGGGGCGCAGAGCGCAGTCCCAAACAAGTTTGTGCCTCTGAGGGTTACCTGGGCGCAAAAACCGAGCGGCTTGGACCGGGGAGGTGCGTGAAGCCTGGGGCCGGCCTTGGATGGTTCCTGGCTGAGCTCCGTGGAGCCGGAGCAGTTTGTGCGTCGTGGGGGGAGACAGGTCCAGTGGGGTTGAGACGCTGTGTGCCCATGACAGTGCTATTTGTTTGCAGCATCCCCCCCTCCCCACAGCGCGACTGAACTAGTGAGCCTAAAAAAAAAAAAAAAAAAGTGTCCACCACCGCCCCCATGTGTCAGGACGGAATTCAGACCCTGAAGAGACCATCAAACAGAAGTTAAACAGAGGGAAACGCCTTGGAAGTGACCAACACGGCCCACAACATCAGAGAAGGGCCAGATATATCTTCACGATTTTTACAATCATTTTTTTTTTTTTGCTTTCTTTTTTTTTTTCTTTTTTTTCTCAAATTTTTTTTTTAACTGTTAAGTCTTCTATTTCAATACTTTATATTTCTATAACCATTACTTTTCAAAAAAAAAAAAAGACTCTACTTTTTTAAAGCAAACACCATATATAGTCTTCGCGTGGTTGTTGTTGGTATTTCTTTTTTAATCTAGGGTTTTTTTTTTCTTCTTATATATATATTTTTTTCCTTATTTTTTTTCCATATTTCTTTTTCTTAATATTATTATTTTTTTTAATCTTTTCTCTTTTTTTTTCTTTCTTCCTTCTGCTTCATCTCTTTAACATTGTATTTTTGAAAATCTAACCTCTACTCTAGGTTTTTAATCTTTGCTTTTCGGTTTTTGTTGTCAATCTTGTACATTTCATAACCCAATCTTACCTGACAGCGAGATTACTGGCGTGACCACTCCCTCCTCCTTTTGGACTCTCCTTTTTCTCCACCAGGTGGCCTCTGTCTCTCCCCCCCCTCCCCCCATCTCTCCTATATCCAACTCAGTGATTCTCTGTGTGTTCTAGATGGTGGAGAGCACCTAAGGAACTGATTACTGGCTGGACCTGTCTCTCTCCTTTTCATTCCTCTCTCTTACCCTCCTGGCCACCTCTGTCTACTTCCTCTCTCTCCTCTTCCCTGTATAACTCCGTGAATACCTCTGAGAGGTCCAGACTATGGAGTGCACATAAAGAAGTGACTATTGACTAGCTTGCTCTCTCCTCTTTTGATCTCACCGCATCTCATCCCAGTCACCTCTAACTACCTCCTCCCTCTTCTCTTCTCCATGTAACCCAGTGAACCTCTCTGGGTGCCCCTCAAAGTGGAGAAACATTTCATCTTTAGCCTAGATGCTATATCATTGGTGCTGTATAGAAGGAGAAGTCTAGAGACCACCGTAAAAATAAAACCGAAAACCAGAAGCAGGAGGCTTAAGTCCAAAGCTTGAGAACATCAGAGAACTCCGGAATTCAGGGAACATTAAGCAATAGGAGCTCATCAAATGCCTCCAAACCTACACTGAAACAAAGCTCCACCCAAGGGCCAACAAGTTCCAGAGCAAGACATATCACACAAATTCTCCAGCAACACAGGAACACACCCCTGAGCCTCAATATACAGGCAGTTCAAAGTTACTCCAAAACTTTAGACGTCTCATAACCCATTACTGGTCACTCCACTGCACTCCAGAGAGAAGAAGCCCAGCTCCACCCACCAGACCTCCAACACAAGCCTCCCTAACCAGGAAACCTTGACAAGCCACTGATACAACCCCACCCACAGTGAGGAAGCTCCACAATAAAGAGAACTCCACAAATTACCAGAATATAAAAAGGCCATTCCAAACGCAGCAATATAACCAAGATGAAGAGACAGAGGAATACCCAACAGGTAAAGGAGCAGGAGAAATGCCCACCAAACCAGACAAAAGAGGAAGAGATAGGGAATCTACCTGAGAAAGAATTCCGAATATTGATAGTGAAAATGATCCAAAATCTTGAAGTCAAAATGGAAACATAGATAAATACCCTAGAGACAAGGATTGAGAAGATGCAAGAAAGGTTCAACAAGGACCTAGAAGAAATAAAAAAGAGTCAATATACAATGAATAATGCAATAAATGAGATCAGAAAAACTCTGGAGGCAACAAATAATAGAATAACGGAGGCAGAAGATAGGATTAGTGAAATAGAAGACAGAATGGTAGAAATAAATGAATCAGAGAGGAAAAAAGAAAAACAAATTAAAAGAAATGAGGACAATCTCAGAGACCTCCAGGACAATATGAAACACTCCAACATTCGAATTATAGGAGTCCCAGAAGAAGAAGACAAAAAGAAAGACCATGAGAAAATCCTTGAGGAGATAATAGTTGAAAACTTCCCTAAAATGGGGAAGGAAATAATCACCCAAGTCCAAGAAACCCAGAGAGTCCCAAATAGGATAAACCCAAGGCGAAACACCCCAAGACACATATTAATCAAATTAACAAAGATCAAACACAAAGAACAATTATTAAAAGCAGCAAGGGAAAAACAACAAATAACACACAAGGGGATTCCCATAAGGATAACAGCTGATCTCTCAATAGAAACTCTTCAGGCCAGGAGGGAATGGCAAGACATACTTAAAGTGATGAAAGAAAATAACCTACAGCCCAGATTACTATACCCAGCAAGGATCTCATTCAAATATGAAGGAGAAATCAAAAGCTTTACAGACAAGCAAAAGCTGAGAGAATTCAGCACCACCAAACCAGCTCTCCAACAAATTCTAAAGGATATCCTCTAGACAGGAAACACAAAAAGGGAGTATAAACCCGAACCCAAAATAATAAAACAAATGGCAACGGGATCATACTTATCAATAATCACCTTAAACGTAAATGGATTGAATGCCCCAACCAAAAGGCAAAGACTGGCTGATTGGATACAAAAACAAGAACCCTCTATATGCTGCTTACAAGAGACCCACCTCAAAACAAGGGACACATACAGACTGAAAGTGAAGGGTTGGAAAAAGATATTCCATGCAAATAGAGACCAAAAGAAAGCAGGAGTGGCAATACTCATATCCGATAAAATAGACTTTAAAACAAAGGCGGTGAAAAGAGACAAAGAAGGCCACTACATAATGATCAAAGGATCAATCCAAGAAGAAGATATAACAATTATAAATATATATGCACCCAATATAGAAGCACCGCAATATGTAGGACAAATGCTAACAAGTATGAAAGAGGAAATTAACAACAACACAATAATAGTGGGAGACTTTAATACCCCACTCACACATATGGACAGATCAACTAAACAGAAAATTAACAAAGAAACGCAAACTTTAAATGATACATTAGACCAGTTAGACCTAATTGATATCTATAGGACATTTCACCCCAAAGCAATGAATTTCACCTTTTTCTCAAGTGCTCATGGAACCTTCTCAAGGATAGATCACATCCTGGGCCATAAATATAACCTTGATAAATTCAAAAAAATCGAAATCATTCCAAGCATCTTTTCTGACCATAATGCACTAAGATTAGACCTCAATTACAGGAGGAAACCTATTAAAAATTCCAACATATGGAGGCTGAACAACACGCTTCTGAATAACCAACAAATCACAGAAGAAATCAAAAAAGAAATCAAAATATGCATAGAAACTAATGAAAATGAAAACACAACAACCCAAACCCTGTGGGACACTATAAAAGCAGTGCTAAGAGGAAAGTTCATAGCAATACAGGCATACCTCAAGAAACAAGAAAAAAGTCAAATAAATAACCTAACTCTACACCTAAAGCAACTAGAAAAGGAAGAATTAGAGAACCTCAGAGTTAGCAGAAGGAAAGAAATCTTAAAAATTAGGGCAGAAATAAATGCAAAAGAAACAAAAGAGACCATAGCAAAAATCAACAAAGCCAAAAGCTGGTTCTTTGAAAGGATAAATAAAATTGACAGACCATTAGCCAGACTCATCAAGAAGCAAAGAGAGAAAAATCAAATCAATAAAATTAGAAATGAAAATGGAGAGATCACAACAGACAACACAGAAATACAAAGGATCATAAGAGACTACTATCAGCAATTATATGCCAATAAAATGGACAACCTGGAAGAAATGGACAAATTCTTAGAAAAATACAATTTTCCAAAACTAAACCAGGAAGAAATAGACAATTTTAACAGACCCATCACAAGCACGGAAATTGAAACTGCAATCAGAAATCTTCCAGCAAACAAAAGTCCAGGTCCAGACGGCTTCACAGCCGAATTCTACCAAAAATTTCGAGAAGAGTTAACACCTATCCTACTCAAACTCTTCCAGAAAATCGCAGAGGAAGGGAAACTTCCAAACTCATTCTATGAGGCCACCATCACCCTAATACCAAAACCTGACAAAGATACTACAAAAAAGGAAAACTACAGGCCAATATCACTGATGAACATAGATGCAAAAATCCTCAACAAAATTCTAGCAATCAGAATCCAACAACACATTAAAAAGATCATACACCATGACCAAGTGGGCTTTATCCCAGGGATGCAAGGATTCTTCAACATCCGCAAATCAATCAATGTAATTCACCACATTAACAAATTGAAAAATAAAAACCATATGATTATCTCAATAGATGCAGAGAAGGCCTTTGACAAAATTCAACATCCATTTATGATAAAATCTCTCCAGAAAGCAGGAATAGAAGGAACATACCTCAATATAATAAAAGCTATATATGACAAACCCACAGCAAACATTATCCTCAATGGTGAAAAATTGAAAGCATTTCCCCTTAAGTCAGGAACAAGACAAGGGTGTCCACTTTCACCACTACTATTCAACATAGTTCTGGAAGTTTTAGCCACAGCAATCAGAGCAGAAAAAGAAATAAAAGGAATCCAAATTGGAAAAGAAGAAGTAAAACTCTCACTGTTTGCAGATGACATGATCCTCTACATAGAAAACACTAAAGACTCTACCAGAAAATTACTAGAGCTAATTAATGAATATAGTAAAGTTGCAGGATATAAAATCAACACACAGAAATCCCTTGCATTCCTATACACTAATAATGAGAAAGTAGAAGAAGAAATTAAGGAAACAATTCCATTCACCATTGCAACAAAAAGAATAAAATACTTAGGAATATATCTACCTAAAGAAACTAAAGACCTATATACAGAAAACTATAAAACACTGATGAAAGAAATCAAAGAGGACACTAATAGATGGAGAAATATACCATGCTCATGGATCGGAAGAATCAATATAGTGAAAATGAGTATATTACCCAAAGCAATTTACAAATTCAATACAATCCCTATCAAGATACTGGCGATATTTTTCGCAGAACTAGAACAAATAATTTCAAGATTTGTATGGAAATACAAAAAACCACGAATAGCCAAAGCAATCTTGAGAAAGAAGAATGGAACTGGAGGAATCAATTTGCCTGACTTCAGGCTCTACTACAAAGCCACAGTCATCAAGACAGTATGGTATTGGCACAAAGACAGACATATAGATCAATGGAACAAAATAGAAAGCCCAGAGATAAATCCACATACATATGGACACCTTATCTTTGACAAAGGAGGCAAGAATATACAATGGAGTAAAGACAATCTCTTTAACAAGTGGTGCTGGGAAAACTGGTCAACCCCTTGTAAAAGAATGAAACTAGATCACTTTCTAACACCGCACACAAAGATAAACTCAAAATGGATTAAAGATCTAAATGTAAGACCAGAAACTATAAAACTCTTAGAGGAGAACATAGGCAAAACACTCTCCGACATAAACCACAGCAGGATCCTCTATGATCCACCTCCCAGAATTCTGGAAATAAAAGCAAAAATAAACAAATGGGATCTAATTAAAATTAAAAGCTTCTGCACAACAAAAGAAAACATAAGCAAAGTGAAAAGACAGCCTTCCGAATGGGAGAAAATAATAGCAAATGAAGCAACTGACAAACAACTAATCTCAAAAATATACAAGCAACTCCTGCAGCTCAATTCCAGAAAAATAAACGACCCAATCAAAAAATGGGCCAAAGAACTAAATAGACATTTCTCCAAAGAAGACATACGGATGGC